>NC_086175.1:139207239-139523489 GCF_023053635.1 Elgaria multicarinata webbii
GACTGGAAGGCTCAGATTGTGTCCTACACATTTTAGCAAAGTGATTCCTTCCTGCACACCTATTGCAGGTCTCTCCAAAAGCTGGACACTGCCTGGGCCTGTGAACATAACCGCATCTACTGCAGGAATCGCCCCTTGCCGCTGTAGGTTTAACTGTTGCAAAGGTCTGCCTTGGGGCCTTTTTACTTTCTTGGTAGCTTATGGTCCTTCCGCTTTTATGTTGGATGGCTAAGATGTTTGTTTCTGAGGTCATTGCTGTTGCCTGAGCCCTGATAAGAGCCTTTGCTCTACAGATGGTAATAGCTTGCTCCAGAGTCAACTTAGGGTCTTCTAGAAGCTTTTCTTTAAGCTTGCTGTCTGAGATGCTGAAAACAATTTTGTCTCTAAGCATCAGGTCTGTGGAGGCCCCAAATTCACAATGCTGAGATTTTTCTCTAAGGGCTGTAACAAAACAGTCTATGCCTGCGTCCTCATTATAAGGAAGCTGCCGGAACTGGTACCGTTCAAAAACAGGGCTTCTCCTGGGCTCACAATAAGTTTTGAATGCAGCAAGGACTTCTTCTAGTGTCTGACTTTCAGGTTCTGCATAGATATTAGGAATGGTGTTGTAAATTTCTAAAGCCTTTTCTCCTATGCAGTGCAGCATTACAGCAATTTTGTAGTCTTCTGACTCTTTCTCCGCTTTTGTAACTGTAAGGTATACTTGTAGTCTCTGTTCCCATTTCCTCCAATTTTCTCCTAAGTTCCCAATAAAGCTTAGCTCAGAAGGAGGTTTAAAATGCTCCATGTTTTATTCCAATATGGCGGCGGGCACTAAAACCCCTCTTCAAGTGGATTTCTGAAGGGGATATCCCACTTCTGACACCATGTAGTGTCCCTCAGGCATAAGGACCATACGGGTGAGCTTACCTGCTCAGCCTGCCACTTGCCCCTAGACTACCAGGCAATAACTTCAGAGTCTTTTCCTTGCTGGATTCCTTTATTACTAAAACCTCCTAGAACAGTGACACTCCAAAACCCTGTAGCAAGGCCCACACCACCAAGTGGCTGAACAGAGGCCCCGCCCAGGCCTTCGATGAAGACCTGGAGACTAGCAGCTACAGGCCTCTTAAAGGTATATACATCCACATATCACAGATTTCATCCAAGAACCCCCAAGAACTGAGATGCCACAACATGTGAAGCACCCTTGGATAGCTCCTTTAGAGTGGATTCACCACCCCCTCCGACACTGAAACCGCCTGGCTCCACCGACTGGACTCTTCTAGTGGGCTACGGGTCCTTTGCTAGCTCAGAGCCCTTCCCCATTTGCTCTGGCAGAGGCTTTCCTCTGAGCATATGGGTGCTTCCTTCCCCCTACAACAGCTTTCCATGCCATCAAAAACAGGGGAGTCCTCCCATCTGCTTGGGGGGAGCGACTGCCATCGGAGCAAATAGGAAGAGGATGGAGGTGGAGAAGATGGAGCTGCAGAAGGCAGCAGCAGCAGCAGCAGCAGCAGAGATTATTATTATTTATTATTATTTATTAATATAGCACCATCAATGTACATGGTGCTGTACAGAGTAAAACAGTAAATACTTGGGAAGTTGCCCTTAGTAGGAATAAGGAGAGAAGAGAGTCGTGATGAGGGGAGAGTTTAGTTCCTCTCACATTTTAATGCAACCGCAGCTAATTCTGCACATTTGAGCTGCAATGCAAACCCTTTTCAGAATTTTGCAATGGGATTCTCCAATCAGAAATGCATGCAAGATTGCATAGATTAGAGGAAATAACATCCCACCCCCAAAAAATGCATTATTTTAGGAGAATTGCTAGCAGCAGGAGGAGGAGGAGGAGAAGAAGAAGAAGAAGAAGAAGAAGAAGAAGAAGAAGAAGAAGAAGAAGAAGAAGAAGAAGAAGAAGATGCTTCCAAATCATGCGAGGTCCTGGTTCCCCTCGATTCAGCCCTGGTTAGGCCTCATCTTGAGTATTGAGTCCAGTTCTGGGCTCCACAATTCAAGAAGGACGCAGACAAGCTGGAGCGTGTTCAGAGTAGGGCAACCAGGATGATCAGGGGTCTGGAAGCAAAGCCCCATGAAGATAGGCTGAAAGAACTGGGCCTGTTTAGCCTGGAGAAGAAACGATTGAGGGGAGACATGAGAGCACTCTTCAAATACTTGAAAGGTTGTCACACAGAGGAGGGCCAGGATCTCTTCTCGATCCTCCCAGAGTGCAGGACATGGAACAATGGGCTCAAGATACAGGAAGCCAGATTCTGGCTGGACAACAGGAAAAACTTCCTGACTGTTAGAGTAGTACGACAATGGAATCAGTTTCCTAGGGAGGTTGTGGGCTCTCCCACACTAGAGGCCTTCAAGAGGCAGCTGGACAACCCTCTGTCAGGGATGCTTTAGGGTGGATTCCTGCATTGAGCAGGGGGTTGGACTCGATGGCCTTGTAGGACCCTTCCAACTCTACTATTCTATGATTCTAAGAGGCAGCTGGACAACCGCCTGTCAGGGATGCTTTAAGGTGGATTCCTGCTTTGAGCTGGGGGTTGGACTCGATGGCCTTGTAGGACCATTCCAACTAGCAGAAGAAGGAGGAGGAGGAGGAGGAGGAATGTGCAAAAACTCTTTAAGTTCAAAATGCTGGTAAGACAAGAGAAACTCTCAGAGCTCAAGGTGAACCAATCTTAAGATTAGAAGAGATGGCAAACTGAGAGAAATCCAAATGGATCGATTGGGCCGTCCCTAGAAGAGAGAGGGCGTATTCGGAAGGGTGCTCCAGTCATTGCCACTTGTTTTGGCTCCCAGGGAAGGGAGCTGGTTCTTCTCTTTCCACGGCCAGGAGCGATGCCAAAATCTCTCTCTGAACTGGCCAGGTCTGAATCCGCCTCAGGAAGTTGGGAGTCGCCCAGAGGCTGCTTGGCCAAGCTTCCTGCCCCGGCCCTTTCTCCCCAGCATGTTGAGGGACTCTTGATGGAAACCCCGCAGGTGTTTGCTACCCTGGGCCAGCCGCTGCTGCGGCATTCCCTGCATTCTCCATCTTACAGAGGAGGCCGGGGAGCTGTCCAGCAGAGAAAAGCTGCCGGTGCCGCGGAGGAGCTGTCCAGCTCCCACGGCATCCAAGGTAGCAGTGTGAGGCGCATCACCGATTGAAGGCTTTTCTGACTGGCCTGGTGGTACCACCCCCTCCTCCAGACCATCCGTTGTCCACCGGATTTGGAGAGGTTTGGCTACATCTCCCTGCTGTCCCTGCTCCTGGGGCCCGGGTGTTTGTAGGGCAGGCCCTGGAGATGGGAGAGCAGGTCCCCCAACTATGCAGGCTGCTAGGGTCGGTGTCTTGCATGATAGTGGCCAGCACCCTTGGCCACCATATTTGCTGGGGCCAACAGCATGAGCCTTTGAGACCAATTAGGAGAGCAAGTCAGTATGGTGTAGTTGTTACAGGAAGGATGGGCCACATGGTATCCATGGGAACCCATGTGGCCCCAGACACCTTTCATGGCTGCTACCAAGGTGTCCTGCCCCCCCATGTTTAATAATGATGATGATGATGATGATGATAATAATAATAATAATGTAATATTTATTTCTTACCTGCCTCTCCCTCTGGATCAAGGTGGGGAACAACATAGAATACAAAAATATAAAATATATAGAACTGATTTAAAACATAAAACCAATACATTATTAAAATCCTAAAAGGTACTGGTTCCTCTCCATTTGGCCCTGGTTAGGCCTCATCTAGAGTATTGCGTCCAGTTCTGGGCTCCACACTTCAAGAAGGACGCAGACAAGCTGGAGCGTGTTCAGAGGAGGGCAACCAGGATGATCAGGGGTCTGGAAACAAAGCCCTATGAAGAGAGACTGAGAGAACTGGGCCTGTTTAGCCTGGAGAAGAGAAGATTGAGGGGAGACATGATAGCACTCTTCAAATACTTAAAAGGTTGTCACTCAGAGGAGGGCCAGGATCTCTTCTCGATCCTCCCAGAGTGCAGGACACGGAATAACGGGCTCAAGTTACAGGAAGTCAGATTCCAGCTGGACATCAGGAAAAACTTCCTGTGTGTTAGAGTAGTACAACAATAGAACCAATGACTTAGGGAGGTGGTGGGCTCTCCCACATTAGAGGCCTTCAAGAGGCAGCTGGTCAACCATCTGTCAGGGATGTTTTAGGGTGGATTCCTGCATTGAGCAGGGGGTTGGACTCAATGGCCTTATAAGCCCCTTCCAACTCTGCTATTCTATGATTCTATAAATGCACTGGTGTTTCCCAACCAGCTCCCCTGCCCTAAAAACATAACATCTGTCTTCATCCAAGCTTATTGTAAAAGGGAGGGAGGGAGAGAGAGAGAGAGAGAGAGAGACTAAGAAGAAGGGATTCAAAGGAACTGGATGATTGCTGAGAAATGGGCTTCCCTTGCTGCTCAAAAATGTGGATTCTAAGGAACTGTTTGCTGTGTTGGGAGCTCAGACCCCACCTCAGTGTTTTGGGCAGGGTACCTGTCCTTAGCTACACCTTGCTTGGAAGCCATTTTCTGGTGGTGCTCAGGACAGTTTTTCAAAATGCCAAACGTGCCTGCAACACCCCCCCCCCCAAGAAACCATGCCTACCCCTGGGTTAGGATGTAGGACTGGTGCTGGAGAGTTGAGGGTTCACGTCCCCACTCTCCATGAATCTCAGCGGGTGGCTTTGAGCCACTCCCTGACTGTCAGTCTAAGCTGCTTCAAAGGGTTGTTGTGTGAAGATAAAATGGAGAAGATCGCGTACGCTGCCTTGGGCTTCCTGGAAGAAAAACAGAGATACGCAATAAATAAATAGATTCTCATTTTGGGCTGGTCCAGGCAGGGAAATGGAGGGGCATCGTATCTGTCCGATAAACTCCAACATACTGGACAAGCGTCACTCCTGTCCATTGATAAGCCTGATTTTGAGAGAACTAGAGAGAAACAGCTTCTTATTGCAAGTTATTATTATTATTTCTGGTGGTGCTCAGGACGACAGCCGACAGAAAGCTCTGGCGTGGGCTGGTCCATGAAGTCACGAAGAGTCAGAAACGACTGAACGAATAAACAACAACAAAAAGTATTATTTTATTGCCAACACGGTTTGGTTAGAGGGGTTTTGTGAAAACCCCACCTGCTGAAGTAATGAAAACTTCAGCTTCCAGTTTTGAATAACAAAAAGGGGTTTCTTTCTTTACAAACACACACCAAAAGATCACGGCATGCTCTAGAGGAACAAGTGTTTGAAATGTAAATAAAAGAAACCCAAAATGTCTTCGCTTTTCAGGAAAAGGAACTCCATGACTTTGCAGCCCATTGTCTGGGCGTCTTGAGAGTTGATGAATGAGATCTGAACGTTGGTGGCTGACGGCTGGCGGCTTTTGTTCCCCTTTCATAGAATAGCTCATCTAAAGAACGGGTAGAACTCCTCAAACCTGCAGCACCGATGTCCCCTGCGGGACAGGGGCTGGCTTTTGCCCAACACTTGGAATGCCAGTGACAGATGTACCAATCAGACACTTAATTCCATTGTTTGTCTCCTCCTTTCAGATAATCACAAAACAACCATCACAAAGCGCTGTGGGCGTGCTTCACCTCATTTAACTTTTGTTCCTCACTTTTTCTATGGAAGGAGGGAACAGCCCTTTTTTAAAAAGTTTGGGGAAAAATGCTCCAGGGAAGGAGGAGGAAGAAGCCTTGTGACATCAAGAGGCAGTTGGGCAACCATCAGTCAGGTATGCTTTAGGTAGGGTGACCATATGAAAAGGAGGACAGGGCTCCTGTATCTTTAACTGAAAGGGAATTTCAACAGGTGTCATTTGCATATCTAGGGAGCCTGGTGAAATTCCCTCTTTGTCACAACAGTTAAAAGCTGCAGGTGCCCTGCCCTCTTTTAAATCTGGTCACTCTAGTATAGCTGCTGCACCTTTAACTGTTGTGATGAAGACGGAATTTCACCAGGTTCTCCATATATACAAATGACACCTGCTGAAATTTCCTTTTCTATGCAACTGTTAAAGATACAGGAGCCCTGTCCTCCTTTTCATAGGGTCACCCTACTTTAGGGTGGATACCTGCATTGAGCAGGGGGTTGGACTCAGTGGCCTTAGAGCCCCCTTCCAACTCTGCTATTCGATGATTCATCACAGAGCATCAGCCAATCAGGGCCAGGCATAGCCATCTTCAGCTGTGAGCTGTAAAAAATAATTTAAAAAGGGTTGCCCCAAATCTTTTCATGTAGGGTGACCATATGGAAAGGAGGACAGGGCCCCTGTATCTTTAACTGAAAGGGAATTTCAGCAGGTGACATTTGTAAGTATGCAGCACCTGGTGAAATTCCCTCCACATCACAACAGTTAAAGCTGCAGGAGCTCTGCCCTCTTGACTAGATACAAAAGAGGGCAGGGCTCCTACAGCTTTAACTGTTGTGATGAAGAGGGAATTTCACCAGGTGCTGCATGCTTAACAATGACACCCGCTGAATTCCCTTTTCCAGGTAACTGTTAAAGATACAGGAGTCTTGTCCTCCTTTCCATATGGACATCCTGTTTCCAAGTGATGAGCCAAACAAAACCTAGTAGTGAGTGTGCTTCCACAGGAGAGTTGCCACTCAAACTTTGCCCACCTGGATACGCCCATCAGTGTTCAGCATAGAATCATAGAATCATGGAATAGTAGAGTTGGAAGGGGCCTAAAAGGCTATCAAGTCCAACCCCCTGCTCAGTGCAGGAATCCACCCTGACAGATGGCTGTCCAGCTGCCTCTTGAAGGCCTCTAGTGTGGGAGAGCCCACTTATCCTGGAGTTCAGGCTTTTGGAGTGAATCCCAGACACTGAGGGCTGCTTCTCACATTCAGAGGAGACTGGACATTGTGATACAATCCCCAATTTCCTTGCCCTTAACCCAGTCAGAAGGGGATTGTATAGAATCATAGAGTAATAGAATAGCAGAGTTGGAAGGGGCCTACAAGGCTATCGAGTCCAACCCCCTGCTCCGTGCAGGAATCCACCCTACAGCATCCCTGATAGATGGTTGTCCAGCTGCCTCTTGAAGGCCTCCGGAGAGCCCACAACCTCCCTAGGTAACTGGTTCCATAGTCGTACTGCTCTAACAGTCAGGAAGTTTCCTTTTCTCGGCTGCTTTCCACATTATGGCCCTTTTATGCTGCTTGATCAGCTGCAAGCTGAATTAAAACAGTGCTTTCACTTGGCACTTAATTGAGCCCTCTATCTTTCATGCTGGTCCTGCCAAGCCCATCCCCAGGGGCATGATCCCAGGATATATTTACTCAGTAGCACATTTCTTTCGGTAGAAGGCCTGTTTCTCTTGCCTCTGGCCTTATAATTCGCCAATTCCTCACTGGCTTTTTCTTTTCTGCGTCTTGCCTCCTGACCCTTTAATTAGCTGTTCACTTGAATTGGTGGCGATCCGTTCTCTGCAAGCGGGCCCTATAATTTGTCATTTCCTCTTTGTAGTAGGCAGCACAGGTGAGGCCGGAGCACGACCCATTTGGGGCGCGGGGAGGCCCCCTCCTCAAGTTGGAGATCAAGGGTGCAAAGTACCACTGCTCTGCCCTCTTGCCAGTGGGAACTTTTGCAGACAAGGACTGTAGGTTTTCAAGCCTAGCCCTGCAACCATGAGGGCTGGAGGCATGCTCTGATTATAAAGAGGCGAAAGCTGGGACTGTGGATTCCGCATCAGTTGGCAGTTGCACCATTCCATGCACTCAGAGGCTCAGTATCTTGAGGCGGGTAGGGGCTGCATGTTGACCACTCCTGACTAAGGGCATGTCTACACCAGGGGAGGGGAGGGGGAGGATCACGTGATATGCTGATCGCGAGATCCTCCCCCTCAGTCCACATGTGGCGCACGACGTCCAGGGAGGAAGGAGGACATCGCGCCCGCCATTTTTTTAAAAAAGAAAAGGACCAGAAGCGCACCTGCGCTCCAGCGCAAAAGTAAGGTTAAAAAAAAAAAGCCCAACCCCGTTCCCCTCTCCACCCTCGATGGGCACGGAATGCTTGAAGAGCGCCATGCCTGGTTACTGGATCCTTGCATTTACTTGCGAGGAGCCTTGACGAAACTGGGATGGCCGCCCACACCTCCCGTGGTCTCGGGATGATCCTGAGACTGCGGGAAAAATCGGGCTTAAAATCATCCCGGTAACCCCAGGGAAACGGAGGGACCATCCCTCCCTGCCCCCGGGATCCCCTGTGTGTCATGCGGATGCACAGGGAGGATCCCAGGGCGATACCTGGGTTAAGGCATCGTCTAGATATGCCCAGAGACACTCGCCAACAAGCAGCGCAGGCCTGCGACCCCTTCCGAAAGGCACAGGGCCTGAGTGTGCAGCGGATGAACTGCATTTAAAGACTAATGGCACAATCCTATGCAAGTTAAGACAGAAAGTGCTCCGACCACTTCCAGCAGTCCGGCATGCTTTTGTTTTCTGTCTAAGCATAAGTGGGATCAAGCCCTTAATTTGATGCAAGTGTAGGGATGTCCTTTTGAGCCTCACGGTGTCCTGCTCATGTTGCCTGTAGCAAACGTGTTTATTTATTTATTCATTTTATTGCATTTGTATACCACCCCATAGCCGAAGCTCTCTGGTCAGTTCACATAACATAAAAACACTAAAAAACAATATACAAAAAGAGGAAGAAGAAGAGGAGGAGGGGAGGAGGAGGACGAATAAGAAGAAGAGGAGGAGGAGGAGGAGGAGGAATAATAAGAAGAAGAGGAGACGGAGGAATAAGAAGGAGAGGAGGAAAAAGAAGAAGACGAGGAAGAAGAGGAGGAGGAAGAAGAAGAGGAGGAGGAGGAAAAGGAAGAGGAGGCGGAGGAGGAAGAAGAGGAGGAGGAAGAGGTGGAGGAAAAAGAAGAAGGGGAGGAAGGAAGAGGAGGAGGAGGAGGAGGAGGAGGGGAGGAGGAAGAGGAGGAGGAATAAGAAGAGGAGGAGGAGGAATAAGAAGGAGAGGAGAAAAAAGAAGAGGAAGAAGAGGAGGAGGAGGAAGGAAGAAGAAGAGGAGGAAGGAAGAAGAAGAGGAGGAGGAAGGAAGAAGAGGAGGAGGAGGAGGAGGAAGAAGGAGGAGGAAGAAGAGTAAAAGAAGAAGAGGAGTGTGTAAGTGTGCATGTAAAGTGTGCATGGCAGTTGCTTGTCCTTAAATACTTCCATGGATGCGTTGTGGAAGGCAGCTGAGTCGAGTCGCCCTGGCACGTGTGCCGTGGGGCGATGCACCCATCCCAGCAGTAGCTGTATTTCAATCACAGCTACTCGGAGTCTTGTTTTGATGGAGGCTTTCAAGGCCCCTGTCCCTGAGGACAAGCGGTGCTTCCCGAGAGCAGGAAATCGTGTTTCATAGCGAGAATACCGAGGAACCGGTGTCTGCTGTGCCTCTTAAATGCAGAAAGGGAATGCAGAATGGAAACCCACCAAGGGCATGCCAGTAGCAGCTGGACACGGAAATAGACGTCTCCGATGCCGGACTGTATCTGCGTGAAGCAGGATATTTTCTCAAATCTCAAGACCTGCCGTGCTTTTGATCTCCAGCTGCGCTTTGATTTATGGCCAGTGCTATTCCCCTTCATGAAACATCTCTCGGTTGCTACGCCAGCTTATCTGTGCTACGTCGAGGACAGCTGATAGACGTTTCTCCTTCCCTCCTCCATATGCCGGAGATGAGAGATTTAGGAAGTGTGGTTTTTTTTTATTCTGCAAGGACAAAGCAGGAGCCACCCCTGCGCTGAGAACGCCCTTTTTCTCGTGCAACAATCACCATCACGGTGCACTACAGATTACTTTGACTGCAACTCCCATCATTCCCAGCTGCAGTCCCAGGACATCTGGAGGGCATCAGGTTGGAGAAGGCTGGTCTTGTCTAAGTCTTGCATGTGTTGATGGCGAAAGCTAGACAAAGGCCACATAACTGGGAGTAAGCCCAATTTATTTATTTATTTATTACATTTCTATACCGCCCCATAGCCAAAGCTCTCTGGGCGGTTCACAAAAGTTAAAACAGTAAACATTAAAAAAGTATACAAAATATACTTTTATATTGTACTTTATATTATGGTTTTATACTGTTGTTTTATACTTTGAATGGTTTTAATTTTTGTGAACCGCCCAGAGAGCTCTGGCTATTGGGCGGTATAGAAATGTAATAAATAAATAAATAAATAAAAATTTAAAACCATCAAAAACATAAGAACAACAGTATAAAAACAACAACATCCATTTAAAAACAACAGTTCTGGGATCCGTTAAAAGACAAACTTAGCGTTGTTAAATGCTGTTAAATGCCTGGGAGAGGAGAAAAGTCTTGACCTGGCGCCTGAAAGATAACAACGTTGGCGCCAGGCGAGCCTCATCGGGGAGATCGTTCCACAGTCGGGGGGCCACCACCGAAAAGGCCCTCTCCCTTGTTGCCATCCTCTGAGCTTCCCTCGGAGTAGGCACTCGGAGGAGGACCTTAGATGTTGAGTGCAGTGTACAGGTAGGTTCATGTCGGGAGAGGCGTTCCGTCAGGTATTGCGGTCCCAAGCCATGTAGGGCTTTATAGGTTAAAACCAGCACCTTGAATTGGGCTCGGAAACATATAGGCGGCCAATGCAAGCGGGCCAGAATCGGTGTTATATGCTCAGACCTCCCTGTTCCAGCTATCAATCTGGCTGCTGCATTTTGCACAAGCTGCAGCTTCCGAACTGTCTTCAAAGGCTGCCCCATGTAGAGGGCATTGCAGTAATCTAATTTGGAGGTTCCCAGAGTATGGACAACTGAAGCTAGGTTATCCCTGTCCAGATAGGGACTTACTCAGTGGGACTTACTTCTGAGTAGAAATCTATCTTACGCTGTAAATGTTGTGCCGTTTTGTGCACTTTTTTAGATAAAATTCTTAAATGCATCACAGAGCCCCAACAGTTGTCGTTACCACTTCAAAAATTTGAGATGCAGATTTATCCCTTTTCCCATGTCACACTGTGCACCGTTCTAACATTAACCTGACTTGAAGTTCACCTCTTACACAGCTTATCATACTCATCTGCATGAACTTGTGGAGAAGTTCTGGTTTTGATTTGGAGGTCTTATCTGTACACTACGCGTCTTATCAAACGTCCCACAGTTAACCTGTACAGGAGCTGTTGTAGCCAGCTTTTCTGGATCAAGCAGCTCGTCACCCAGAGAGCCAGGGTGGTGTAGTGGCTAGAGTGTTGGACTGGGAGACGGGAGATCCGGGTTCTAGTCCTCACTCAGCCATGGAAACTCATTGGGTGACTTTGGGCTAGTCACACTCTCTCAGCCCAACTCACCTCACATGGTTGTTGTGAGGATAAAGTGGAGAGGAGGAGGATTATGTACGCTGCCTTGGGGGATGGGGGATACTTAATAGGGATAAATGCCAAGTTCTACATTTAGGAAATAGAAACCAAATGCACAGTTACAAGATGGGGGATACTTGGCTCAGCAATACTACAAACAAGAAGGATCTTGGAATTGTTGTAGATCGCAAGCTGAATATGAGCCAACAGTGCGATATGGCTGCAAGAAAGGCAAATGCTATTTGGGGCTGCATTCATAGAAGTATAACTTCCAAATCACGTGAGGTCCTGGTTCCTCTCTATTCAGCCCTGGTTAGGCCTCATCTAGAGTATTGCGTCCAGTTCTGGGCTCCACAATTCAAGAAGGACGCAGACAAGCTGGAGCATGTTCAGAGGTGGGCAACCAGGATGATCAGGGGTCTAGAAACAAAGCCCTATGAAGAGAGGCTGAAAGAACTGGGCATGTTTAGCCTGGAGAAGAGAAGATTGAGAGAAGACATGAGAGCACTCTTCAAATACTTCAAAGGTTGTCACCCAGAGGAGGGCCAGGATCTCTTCTTGATCCTCCCAGAGTGCAGGACATGAAATAATGGGCTCAAGTTACAGGAAGCCAGATTCTGGCTGGACATCAGGAAAAACTTCCTGACTGTTATTTATTTATTTATTACATTTTTATACCACCCAATAGCCAAAGCTCTCTGGGCGGTTCACAAAAATTGAACAGTTAGAGCAGTACAGCAAGGTTGTGGGTTCTCCCACACTGGAGGCCTTCAAGAGGCAGCTGGACAGCCACCTGTCAGGGATGCTTTAGGGTGGATTCCTGCACTGACCGGGGGGGTTGGACTTGATGGCCTTGTAGGCCCCTTCCGGCTCTGCTATTCTATGATTCTATGATCCTTGGAGGAAAAAAGGTGGGATATGAATGCAATAATACATAATACATACGTACATACAAAGCTTTTTTTGCTTATCTGAATGGCCAATACACCCACACCCACACCCCATTGTTTGAGACCCATCAATGAAGAAGCTCTCTTCTGACAGCCTCACCAGCCAGATTCACAGGGTTAAGTGGACTTCAGCCTCATGGGTTGCCCGTAAGAAACGATGGCAGCTGCCATTGAGGAGCAGATGAACAGGCCAAGTGACTGCACCGGGAGGCAGAACAAGTAGCTGGCTGGTCTGCCCTCCAGCTTCCTTGAGCCATGCTGCTCTCTGGGGTAAGCAGAACAAGATGGACGGTCTTGGCAGACGGAAGGAAGGAGGAAGAGGCTTCCATCTTGCCAACCCGTCCTGTGACTAATGGTGCCTGGGGCGCAGGGCGCCTCAAGATGCACCATCGTTAATGGCTCCCTCTCACAGCAATTGTGAATAATGATGTTTGAATAGATGTGTCAGGCAGTGATATCAGTCACTGCCAGGGCTCCTGGGTTCCTGCTTAATGACCCAGAGAGCCGTAAAGTCGTCTTTTCTCCAGCCTTGGTACAGTTCTCCATCACTGATGAATGACAAGAGGCTGGCTTGATGCCCTTGATGCCAGTGTCCTGTGTTTGTCCCCAAGAAGACCTCATTTCCTCCCTTCTTTTAATAGCCTTCCTGTCCCTCAACCTTCACACCGATTAAGTCTGTGGGCCTTAGGTCTCCAGAAACACACCTGGCATCCGCTCTTGCCATGATGCTTTGGACCACCTCTCGGGCCCGTTGGGGCCGTACCTTCAAACAGGAGTCTGCCACTCTTATGTCTAACGTGTAGCGGTGGGGGCACGTAATGTCAAGCACCAGAAGAATGGGAGCTGGAACTGGGAGTCCTCCAATGAAGAAGAGAAGTTGATTGGCATGAGGGGGAAAAGGTGACTGTGGGGTCACCAAGGCGGCTTTATGAAATGATGCTTGGTGTGGAGGACGTGGTTAGAGAACCGTTTTTCTCCCTCTCCCATAATGCTAGAGACCAGGGACATCCAGTTAAACAGATTTCTGGTAGGAGACTCAAGACAGACAAAAGGAAGCAATGTATAGCTTCCAAATCGCACAAGGTACTGATTCCTCTCTATTCAGCCCTGGTCACGCCTCATCTAGAGTATTGCGTCCAGTTCTCGCCTCCACAATTCAAGAAGGATGCATTTTCAAAAGCTAGAGCATTTTCAGAGGAGGGCAACCAGGATGATCAGGGGTCTGGAAACAAAGCCCTATGAGGAGAGACTGAAAGAACTGGGCATGTTTAGCCTGGAGAAGAGAAGATGGAGGGGAGACATGATAGCACTCTTCAAGTACTTAAAAGGTTGTCACCCAGAGGAGGGCCAGGATCTCTTCTCGGTCCTCCCAGAATGCAGGACACGGAATAAGGGGCTCAAGTTAAAGGAAGCCAGATTCCAGTTGGACATCAGGAAAAACATCCTGACTGTTAGAGCAGTACGACAATGGAACCAGTTACCTAGCGAGGTTGTGGGCTCTCCCACACTAGAGGCCTTCAAGAGTCAGCTGGACAACCCTCTGTCAGGGATGCTTTAGGGTGGACTCCTGCATTGAGCAGGAGGTTGGACTATAGCCTTATAGGCCCCTTTGAACTCTACTATTCCATGATTCTATGATCATCTGTTCTTTATGCAGTGCCATTGTTGTGCCTCTTCTCTACCTGTCTTGCCCTATTCCAGCCTTCTCCAATGTCCAGATAGATTGGACTACAACTCCCAAAATCCCGCAGCCAGCAGCTCCTTGCCTTCTCCTGCAGTAATAACACTGCATCTCTCCTCTCTGATCTCTGTGCCTCTCACAGCCCTCCTTCCTCCGCCGACTCTTTCTTCCTGTCTCATGTTTTGCCTCCCCTGTAGGATGCGGGTTGGCTTCCTTGTTAGAGACCACTGGAGCTCCACACCATGAAGGGTCTCCCTTCCTGCACTGCTCCCTGCTCATAACACTTCCCACGGGCTGGAGTGTGCCGGTTGCTCAGTCAGGAGGGGACGTTGCCTTCTCCTCCTGCCTTTGTGCCACACAGGTTGGTCCAGAGGACCTTGGGTCTCTCTTTCAGTTCTCCTGTTCTCCTTTTAGGGGACTTGTTGTGACTCATCTGGAAATTTCATCTCCCCAAAGGAGAGTGGGGGGGAGCTGGATTTTGCTGGTAGCTTTACTGGCTTAATATCAAATCCCTCAAAATGCCAAGGAGGCTTTGGCGGTAATCCTGACAAGGCAGGAAAAAACACATCGCAAGCTGTTCTGTTTGTTGCAGTGGGGAAAGTGGGTGGCAGGGAAGGCAGTGGCCGGCAGGGAATTTATTTCCAGAGATCCCAGAGAGGAGAGACTTCGAGAGGGCCAGGGGCAAATTCCTCCCTTCCCCTGATTCCACAGGATGCTGGGCAACCTGAAAATTTATTTTGATACACATTTTAGTAAAGATAGATAGATAGATAGATAGATAGATAGATAGATAGATAGATAGATACCTCATCCCATCTGTGTTACTAGGATTGTCAGATACCTTTCATTGTATCATCTGCTCATCTGCTCATTGACAGATATTTTTTTTTCTCAATTTCCTGAACCTGCACAAATTCGCACATGTGAAAACGCCCCCCAAATGCTCATTTTTATGCTTTAGCATATGGGGAAATTGCGTATTTCGGCTGTTGTTATTTTGGTTTGCTTTGTTTTTCTGGCATATTTTTCTACCACTAAATTTGTGCAAAATCCAGAAAGAAAGAAGTCCACAGTCCACAGAATCCATGCTGCAGAATCCTTGGATCAAATTTATAGGAAATAAATCTGATCCAATGCAGGTGGATTCCTGCACTGAGCAGGGGGTTGGACTCGATGGCCTTGTAGGCCCCTTCCAACTCTGCTATTCTATGATTCTATGATTCTTTGAATCCAAATTCATTTGATTGCATTGTGGATTTCTTGGACATCCCTTCTACAGAGCCTCAAAACGTTTTCCCCCCATAATTTTTTAAATTGTATTTTAGCAGCAAGGGTGGTGGGTATTATTACCAAGCGTCCAGGTTAACTGCAAGAGTGTCCTATTCTCACACACAACCCCGACACAGGTGGGCATCTGTAACATGCTGAGTGCCCATGGGAATTGGCTCCTTAAGGATTAAGAGGAGTTGAAGATTAAAGTCACTGTTTATTAACCAAGGGTTGATGTGTTGAGAAGCGTTAAAACATACCTGTAAAGATTTAATTTAAATCTTGTATCCAAAAGCGTTAACTAACAACATGCATTTGTAAGGTTGAAATCCATGCATACTGATGAAAAGTTCCAGGTATTAAAGCAAATACATTGAAAAGCAACAGTGTGGTGCTACTGACTCATGTCAGTCCCACAGAGGTGGCTGGGAAGGGGATCATTTGGGGGGATACCTAAGCAGAATTTGGGGTGCCCCAGTGATCTGGCCAGGTTTAGCCTGGAGAAGAGAAGATTGAGGGGAGACGTGATAGCACTCTTCAAATACTTAAAGGGTTTTCACACAGAGGAGAGCCAGGACCTCTTCTTGATCCTCCCAGAGTGCAAGACATGGACTAATGGGCTCAAGTGACAGGAAGCCAGATTCTGGCTGGACATCAGGAAAAACTTCCTGACTGTTAGAGCAGTACGACAATGGAACCAGTTACCTAGGGAGGTGGTGGGCTCTCCCACCCTAGAGGCCTTCAAGAGGCAGCTGGACAACCCTCTGTCAGGGATGCTTTGGGGTGGATTCCTGCAATGAGAAGGGGGGTTGGACTCAATAGCCTTATCCAACTCTACTATTGTATGATTCTATGATCAGGAATTCATAGAATCATAGAATAGCAGAGTTGGAAGGGTCCACAAGGCCATGGAGTCCAACCCCCTGCTCAATGCAGGAATCCACCCTAAAGCATCCCTGACAGAGGGTTGTCCAGCTGCCTCTTGAAGGCCTCTAGTTAGAAGTTGCACTGTAGTGCTCGCTTTGGAAGTGCAGATGCTCATCATGACGCTCCCCCATATCCCCCCATATCAACAAACCAGTTCCAAAAAGCTACTCATCACTTCCCCCTGACTCCTGCCTTTTTCGCACAGCAGCAGTGCCAGTGGGGCTGTTCTTAGCAGCCAGCATTCCTCTCCCCCACCCCAGGTCAGTGCACCATGAGCAACACTGCATCATTGCATAACTTGCCCACAGTGATCCTCTATGGAGAAATGCGCCAGTTGGTGGAAGTGGTGGCTGCTGGTGCTACTTCTTCACACTGCGCATAGTTAAATTATGGAACTTGCTCCCACAAGTTGTAATGATGGCCGCCAACTTGGAGGGCTTTGAAAGTGGGTTAGACAAATTCTTGGACGAGGAGAAGGCTATCAATGGCTACTAGTCCTCATGGCTATGTGCCACCTCCAGTATCAGAGGCAGTAGGCCTGTATACACCAGTTGCTGGGGGACATGGGTGAGAGGGTGGTATTGTACTCATGTCGTGCTTGTGGGTTTCCCATCGGTTGGCCACTATGTGAACAGAATGCTGGACTAGATCATAGACGCATAGAATAGCAGAGTTGGAAGGGGCCTACAAGGCCATCGAGTCCAACCCCCTGCTCAGTGCAGGAATCCACCCTAAAGCATCCCTGACAGACGGCTGTCCAGCTGCCTCTTGAAGGCCTCCAGTGTGGGAGAGCCCACCACCTCCCTAGGTCACTGATGGACCCTTGGTCTACTCCAGAATGGCTCTTCTTCTGTTCTTATGAGAAGCACAAACATAGATGGTGGTTAAGTTCAGCCCCCATCTCTGGAAATCACTGAGCCTCCCTATCGCGCCCGCCCCTTTTTTCTGCAAGGCGGAGGGATTTTAGCTCAGCCCTGTCTCAAATTCAATTCTGAGCTCCTTGAGTGCATAAGAATCTATCACCTGACCATCCAGTTATGGCCCATCCGCCCAGATTTATTTATTTATCAAAGCATCTCTATCCCTCGCCTTTCATTCTGCATGGATCCTTCAGGGCACCGAGTGATCAATAATAACATAAAACAATAAACACTGTAGAAAGAGGCAGCATAGCAACAGGAGCAGAGTAATGACTAGCAGGAAAAGCTTAACCACAATTAGATTGACTCAACAGACATTTTCATAAAACATGTGCTCAAACGAGAGCGTCTTTCAGCTGATGCCTCAAGTGCACATGTATTATTATTATTATTATTATTATTATTATTATTATTATTATTATTATTAGATTTATTTGTATCCCGCCTTTTGCCCAATACTGGGCCTCAAGGCACTCTTACAAAGTTTAAAACATACATTCTAAAACCTAGGAAAAGAAATGGGGGGGGGGGGAAGTTTAAGATACACAACAAAATTATAAGTTATTAACATAGATGGAGGACCAAATTACTCTCCAAAGGCCTGCTGGAACAAACAAGTTTTAGCCTGCTTCCCAAAAGCCCATCAAGGAGGGAGCCAGTCTAGCTTCCTCGGGAAGAGGGTTCCAGAGCACCGGAGCAGCCACCGAGAAGGCCCTCTCCTGCGTTCCCACCAAACGCACCTGTGAAGATGGCAGGACTGAAAGAAGGGCTTCTCCAGAAGATCTCAAAGCACAGGCAGGCTCATAAGGGAGAATACGGTCTTTCGAATAACCTGGACCCGAGCCACATAGGAATGATTCCAACTAGGAATCATCTGAATCTCACATTCTACAGTCTGGATACTACCGGCTCATAAAAAGCCGGTATCGCACCCTCATCCTCTGCGCTTCACCTAGCAAAGGAATGCGGAGATGGCTCCACTGTTTATGGGGGGATTTATGGAGCAGCAGGTGGTAGTGTTTCGGCTACCTAGGTCCCAAAACATTGAGGACTTCAGTTGCTTTAAATATTAAGGCGGATGCTGTGCTTTGAGAGCAACACCTCCCGGGAGAGAGACCTTCTGCCGTAGAGTAAGGCAGCTCCTGTGACCTCCTCACAATCGATCCCTTGAGGAATTCAGTCGCACCTCACCTGCGCATCCCAAGCTAATGCGTGGGTCAGAATTTCAGTTACCCGCCAGTTTTCACACATTTCATCCCAAATGTTCTGACACAGTTCTTGGCACAAAGAAGTACTTAAAATGCATATCTTGAGAGAAAATATCTTTAGAAATACTAATGTAAATCCACATTTTTATGCAGATTCCTTTTTTTATTATTATTTTAAGCAGCTTAACGTTGAAATGGGATGGGAACAGGTTTTTGAGTAAAGGGATGCAGTGATGGTTTCTCTGTCTCTTAGCCCTGGAATGCTTCCAAACCAGGCTTTTGTGGCACCTCTGCCGTGGCTCCGTCGTGGTATTTCATGGGGTGGGGAGTCCAGATGTTGTCATCTTCCCCTTGTAACCCTCCCGGATTTTCCCACCACTTTCCCCACCCTTTCCCATATTGCAGGAAGTCCGTTAGGAAAGAAAGGATGGATTAGCTGCACATTGTCTTGTCACTGGTAGCACCCCTAGACTCAGGGCCTTCTTCGGTGCTCTTGGGACAGCCCAGCCCCAGAGCTCAGTTGAGAATCATAGAATAGCAGAGTTGGAAGGAGCCTATAAGGCCATGGAGTCCAACCCCCTGCTCATTATCAGGGGGTTGGGATCAGTCACCACAGGCTGATGGTGATCAAGCAAAACAAGGGTTGGTTTTCATAGAATCATAGAATAGCAAAGTTGGAAGGGGCCTACAAGGCCATCAAGTCCAACTCCCTGCTCAATGCAGGAATCCACCCTAAAGCATCCCTGACAGATGGTTGTCCAGCTGCCTCTTGAAGGCCTCCAGTGTGGGAGAGCCCACCACCTCCCTAGGTAACTGATTCCATTGTCGTACTGCTCTAACAGTCAGGAAGTTTTTCCTGACGTCCAGCTGGAATCTGGCTTCCTGTAACTTGAGCCCATTATTCCGTGTCCTGTGCTCTGGGAGGATCAAGAAGAGATCCTGGCCCTCCTCTGTGTGACAACCTTTCAAGTATTTGAGGAGTGCTATCATGTCTCCCCGCCATCTTCTCTTCTCCAAGCTAAACATGCCCAGTTCTCTTCTCCAGTTTTCTATCTGCCTTCATCTTCCAAACCTAGATTTTAACTTTTTGCTCTTATCTCCTGGAAAAACCAAAGCTCATTTTCTGTGCCACAAAGCCTGGGTGTCCAGTGAGGACACCTTGTCTTGCACAGAACACAGATAATAAGCTGATTTTTCAGCCAAAATCATGGGATGTGCAATAGCCAGCGCTCTAAGGAATTCCTCCTTCCTTATTCCTCTCGGGTGCACTCTGACACCAAGGGCTAATCTACTCCTGCAGCCCTGTCGCTACGGAAGAGTCATGCTTCTGATTGTTCCCTGCTTCCGCGATCGCCACTCACAGGGCACACGAGAGTGATGTTTACTGCAATTACAGGACGGCCGTTGCGGGAGCACGTCTGCCCCAGTATGCTGCTTCCACACGTGTATCGGTGGAAGTGGCCGGTACTAGGTAGATGCCGTGGACAACTGCTCTCACCAGTGTTGCGCAGTGTCGCATCACACCTATCTACGGGGCAGAGGATTCTTTTTTTAATGAGTTGTGACGCTTGCTCATGAACACAGCCACGCAGAAACATAGGGGGGCTCACGAACTCTGTCGAATATGTGCTCCTGCGCAAAGCTATGGTTGTATTAAAACACACACACACACACTGATTCCCATCAAAAACATGTGGCTGAAATGGCGGACAGGTCCGCTCTCACACACCACCAATACCCATGGGCATGTCCCTCACAGCTGATTGGCTGTTTGCTGAGCATGCAACACATGACAAATAGCAATGACCTTGCAAGGGGGAGGCACACCGCACATGTCCTTCGGAATGGAAGTGTGTGTGTGGAGGGGGGGGAAACTGCAACAAAAGCAGTCGGGGATATTCCGGAATAAATGGGAGGTGGAACCGAGATCACCGCGGGAGCAGGTGAACGTCGTGTGCCCCGTAAGTGATGACTGGGATACAATCCTGCAATAAATGTCTGGTGTAGAATTCTCCCTAATGTAATGTTTCTCAATGTAAGGTGGACGCATGTCCAAGGGTGTACACATGTGTAAAGGCACACAGTTCTACACCCTTTCTGTCATTTCCCCCCTCCCTCCGGCTTTATGCCCCATTTGGCCCCTAAAGTTCAGGATAAACGACAGTGTTGCCTTGTCACATTCATTTTAGCAGTTTTGTTAGTTAGATCACTACTGGTTTTTGCTCTCTTGTTTTTTGAGCGGAGCTGTGATCAGATGAATGGAATGTCTCAGAGGGCTCCTAGGGTGGCCAGGTGTTGTCTTTTACAGAAGATAGTCGTCTGTTTGAAGGGTTGCCAAAGGACAATCTTCTCTTTGAAGGAAGGCAACCCTTCAAAAAGATGACTATACTGTGTAAAAGACGACACCTGGCCACCCTAGGTGCCCCCTGAGACATTCCACCCATCTGATCACAGCCTCCCCTTTTTTTCATTCCTTCTTCACAGTTCCTGGAATGTTTCTCCTAATGAGCAGAAGGCCACCCATTCTCCTCCGCATTTTGCACGCTAGATTCTCAGCTTCTTTTCAGTCCGGCTCGCCTTCAACCTCCAACTCTGCTCTCTCTTTTTGTCCCTTCAGAGATGCCGTCCTCAAGCAGAAAAGGGTGGACTGCAGCGGACTGCCGCTGGCTGAGCTGCAGGGAAAGCCCATGGCCGGCTTGGCCGCACCGCTAGCCCCAGATAAGCAAGGTGAGAGCACTCTCGGGGAGGGCAGGGGAGCTACCTGGCCAGGGTGCTGTCCTCTGCAGAACCCTCCCTCAAGACAGCAGCTTGGTTCTCAAGAGGACTTAAGAAGGAAGTTCATTTCATGCAAGTTTTCCTCACATCTCATCTGCAGGCGCCTGCAGCCCCCCAAAAGCCTCCGCACTGGGTTGGGGGGCTCTCCTGAGTAATGGGGGCTGGGGTTGTGGGAGAGGGGGAAATTGCCCCAAATCAAGTGGAGGTTGTGGCCTCTCCCACCCTAGAGGCCTTCAAGAGGCAGGTGGACAGCCATCTGTCAGGGATGCTTGAAGGTGGGTTCCTGCATTGAGCAGGGAGTTGGACTCGATGGCCTTGTAGGCCCCTTCCAACTCTGCCATTCTGTGATTCTATGAGTCTATGACTTTGATTGATTTCCACCACCACCCCACTCTACCGGCAGGCTTCTCCTCCCCTTGCCTTGTCGGGCTTTGATCAGGCGGTGCCTTTTCAGGGGCATGTAGATGACTGCAGGGGATAGGAGGAGAGGACACAGAAGAGGAGGAGGAGGAGGAGGAGGAGGAGGAGGAGGAGGAGGAACACAGTTGGCAACGGGAAGCCAAGCCAGACCAGGCTTCCATCAGGTTCGGCTCCTGAATTGCTTGGTGCTCAGCCCTGACCTTCAGGGGCTGTGACCTCACCATTCCGACTGCCATGGGTTAGGTCCTTCAGAGGGGTCCACATCCGTGAGCATCCCCACTGCCCCCGTGGCTCAACGCGCAGCCTAACGGCCTTCTCTTTGTTTTGCAGTATTAATAATCCCCCTGGTGGACCAGGATGCCGGGACGGTTGTTTGCGTCATCCTGGTAAGTGAGCAGTCGGGAACCCAAGTCTGTCCGTGGGGGCTGAAGCGGAGCGGGTGGGTGGGAGAGAGAAGTGGAACCAGCGATGGCTCGGAGGCTCGTAATGTGGAGATTTGCAAAAGGTTCTCCTTCATAGCCTAGATGTTTTAGATCAGGGGTGCAAAAGGCGCCCCCTCAAGCGCTGTGTATGGCAGCCCTCTGAGACCCCCAGCCTCCATCACTCACCAAAACAAACAAATCCCCGGCAGCAGTGGGCTGGTGGGATCACTACTTGATTGCTAATAGCGGTGGTAAAGCAGTGATTGGGTCAGAGAGGTTAGGGTGGGGGCTGCAACCTCCACCACCACCCCAGTGACCAGAGTGTGTGTGTGAGTCCATGTGTCCATGTGAACGTGCATGCGTGTGCATGCACATGAAATGTATGCATGGGCGTGCATGTACGCACTCACGTGTGACCACCATCACCCCAGCAGACATCCAGCGTGGCCCTCAAGGCTGAGAAGAGGTTGTGCACCTTGGCTTAGAAGCTTCCTGCTGAGAAGCTTCCACATCACAGGGCACACTTCCTTCCTTCCTTCCTTTCCCTACCCAAACACCCTTGACAGCAATAGGGAGGCCCCACAGTGGAGCTTTCATTATGTCCCAGATGCATGGTAGCACTCAGGTTATTGGGCGCCACGGACAATAGAGAACGCAGGAATGGAGGAGGGAAAACAAGCTGAAGCTTAATCCAGATAAGATGGAGGTACTGTGGATCCGGAAGTCAGCCGATCTGGATGGAGGTTTGCAAGTGGTTCCAAATGGGGCTACCCTTCTTCCCTGACGTCCCAAATTTGCCATTTGGGAGCCCTCCTGGACTCAACGGTGTTCCTGGAAGCCGGGGGTGCCTTTTACCAGCTTAAGCTGTTTTATCACCAGTTGTGACACTAATCTAGAGAATGTGGATCTCATCTCTATCGTTCATGACGTGGCGACATCCAGCCCAGACCATTGCCATGTCACTCTGACTTGGGTTTCCTTTAAAGGTGGTTCAAAAATGTCAGTTGGTACAGAACGCAGCTGTGTGGGTACTTGCTTAGGCCAAGGCCGTTGGAACGTACCGTTCATATATTGTATCAGTTGCACTGGTGGCCGGGTTGTTTCCGGGCCCAATTTAAAATGTTGGGTTTGCTGTTTCAAGCCCCAGCAGTATGGGGCCAGGTTGTCTGAATACAATACAAACCTGCCCAGGCCTTAAGAGAACAGGCCTGCCGTCATGGTATATCAGATCGTTGAGTGCTACTGCTCACACCTTTTTGGTGGTGGCCCCATATTTGCGGAACTCCCTCCCAAGGGATGTCCAGCTGGCCCCATCTTTCTTCGCCTTTAAACCCTTTTGCTTCCATCTGCTTTTAATGAAGGAGCCGGGGGGGGGGGGGGCATTTGATTGTTTACAAAACTATTGCTGGTTTATGGTTTTGATCTGTGTGTTTTTCCTGAATTGCTGTGCTGTGTGGTGTGTTTGGCACTTTTAGTTTATGAATTGCAATTGTTTTAATTGTGTTTTATGCCTTTCATAAAGTCACAAAGTTCACTTGGTTCTGATCAGTGGAGGCTGGTGGATCCGATGTCAGTAGGGTGGTGAATCTGCTCCAGGTTTCAATTAGAACCACACATCTTGGATAGCTCTTATAGAATCATAGAAGAGTAGAGTTGGAAGGGGACTCTAAGGCCATCTAGTCCAACCCCCTGCTGAATGCAGGAATCCACCCTAAAGCATCCCTGACAGATGGCTTTTAGAGCCCTTACTGGTTCTGACTCACCAACACCGACATTTTGCACCAGTTTGGCGACTCCTAGGCATTTGACGGCATATGGTGGGCTTCTTCATTCAGTCAATTTATTAGGATTCAGTATTTTATCGTTAATTGTTGAAAATTCTTTGCCCGTTACAATCCCTGTTTTATTTATTTATTTATTTATTACATTTCTATACCGCCCAATAGCCAAAGCTCTCTGGGCGGTTCACAAAAATACAGAGTTAGAACAGTAAAATTTAAATTAAAGTTAAAATTAAGTGTTAAAATACTGAGAGAATAAAAAGGTCTTCAGCTGGCAACAAAAGGAGTACAGTGTAGGCACCAGGTGGACCTCTCTGGGGAGCTCGTTTCACAGCCGGGGTGCCACAGTGGAGAAAGCCCTCCTCCTAGTAGCCACCTGCCTCACTTCCTTAAGATCATAGAATCATAGAATAGCAGAGTTGGAAGGGGCCTACAAGGCCATCGAGTCCAACCCCCTGCTCAATGCAGGAATCCACCCTAAAGCATCCCTGACAGATGGTTGTCCAGCTGCCTCTTGAATGCACACAACCTCACCAGGCAACTGATTCCATTGTCGTACTGCTCTAACAGTCAGGAAGTTTTTCCTGATGTCCAGCCGGAATCTGGCTTCCTTTAACTTGAGCCCACTATTCCGTGTCCTGCACTCTGGGAGGATCGAGAAGAAATCCTGGCCCTCCTCTGTGTGACAACCTTTTAAGTATTTGAAGACTGCTATCATGTCTCCCCTCAATCTTCTCTTCTCCAGGCTAAACATGCCCAGTTCTTTCAGTCTCTCTTCATAGGGCTTTGTTTCTAGACCTCTGATCATCCTGGTTGCCCTCCTCTGAACACGCTCCAGCTTGTCCGCGTCCTTCTTGAATTGTGGAGCCCAGAACTGGACGCAATACTCTAGATGAGGCCTAATCAGGGCCGAATAGAGAGGAACCAGTACCTCACGTGATTTGGAAGCTATACTTCTATTAATGCAGCCCAAAATAGCATTTGCCTTTCTTGCAGCCATATCGCACTGTTGGCTCATATTCAGCTTGTGATCTACAACAATTCCAAGATCTTTCTCGTTTGTAGTATTACTGAGCCAAGTGTCCCCCATCTTGTAACTGTGCCTTTGGTTTCTATTCCCTAAATGTAGAACTTGGCATTTATCCCTATTAAATTTCATTCTGTTGTTTTCAGCCCAGCACTCCAGCCTATCAAGATCACTTTGAAATTTGTTTCTGTCTTCCAGGGTATTAGCTATTCCACCCAATTTTGTGTCATCTGCAAATTTGATCAGCGTTCCCTGCACCTCCTTGTCCAAATCATTAATAAAAATGTTGAAGAGCACTGGGCCCAGGACTGAGCCCTGCAGCACCCCACTCGTTGCCTCTCCCCAGTTTGAGAAGGTTCCATTGATAAGTACTCTTTGAGTCCGATTCTGTAGCCAGCTGTGGATCCACCTAATAGTTGTTCCATCTAGCCCACTTTTAGCTAGTTTGTTAATCAGAATGTCATGTGGTACTTTGTCAAAAGCTTTGCTGAAGTCAAGATATATGACATCCACAGCATTCCCACCATCGGGAGGTTATCCTATCAAAAAATGAGATCAAATTAGTCTGACAGGATTTGTTCCTGACAAATCCATGTTGGCTTCTAGTAATCACTGCATTGATTTCAAGGTGTTTACAGATTGACTTCTTTATAATCTGCTCCAGAATTTTCCCAGGGATGGATGTCAGTCTGACTGGTCTGTAGTTCCCAGGTTCCTCCTTTTTGCCCTTTTTGAAGATAGGGACAACGTTAGCCCTCCTCCAGTCGTCCGGCACCTCACCCGTCTTCCATGATTTTGCAAAGATAATAGACAAAGGTTCTGAGAGTTCTTCTGCTAGCTCCTTCATTACTCTTGGATGCAGTTCATCGGGCCCTGGAGATTTAAACTCATTCAAGGAAATTAGGTGTTCTTTGACCATTTGTTTATCAATCTCAAACTGCAATCCTGCCCCCTCAACTTCTGCTTCACTTTTTCCAGGGAGGTCATAGACCCGCTTTTGGGAGAAGACCGAGGCAAAGTAGGAATTGAGCACTTCAGCCTTTTCTTTGTCGTCTGTTATCAATTTGCCATCCTCATTAAGCAGTTGAACCACCATTTCTTTCCTCTGTCTTTTACTACTCACATATCTGAAGAAAGCCTTTTTATTGCTTTTAGCATCCCTCGCTAATCTCAGCTCATTCACAGCTTTAGCCTTCCTGACGCCATTTCGGCACTTCTGCGCCACTTGTCTGTACTCTTCTTTTGTAGCCTGGCCTTCCTTCCACTTCCTATATGTATCCCTTTTTGTTTTCAGGTCATCTCTAAGCTTTTTGTGGAGCCACATTGGTTTCCTCTGTTGTCTTTGATCTTTTCTCCTTGTTGGAATTGTTTGTAACTGCGCCTTTAAAATTTCCTTTTTTAAATACTCCCACCCATCCTGCACTCCTTTTCTCATTAGGCTCCCTTGCCACAGGACCTTATTTATTATAGTTCTGAGTTTATTAAAATCAGCTTTCCTAAAATCCAGAGTACGTGTATGGCTACGCTCGACTTTTGTCTCCTTCATAATCAAGAATTCAAGTATGACGTGGTCACTTTCCCCCAGAGTTCCCGTAACTGCCACTTTATCCACTAAGTCATCCCTATTGGTCAATAACAAATCAAGGATTGCGGATCCTCTAGTTCCTTCCTCCACTTTCTGTAGGAGAAAGTTATCACCCATACATGTCAGGAATTTCTTGGAAGGGCCACTTTTGGCAGTAATGGTCTCCCAACAGATATCAGGGTAATTGAAGTCCCCCATCACTACTACATCACACTTCCTTGAAACACTGGCAATTTGTTTCTCAAAAGTTTCGTCCTCGTCTTCTCCTTGATTGGGTGGTCGGTAGTAGACTCCGATGATCATATTCTTTTTATTCCTAGCCCCATTTATTTTAATCCAGACGCTCTCGACGGGGCTCCCAGTCTCATCCGCCTGTATTTCTGTGCAGGGATAGGTATTTTTAACATATAGTGCAACTCCACCTCCCTTTCTATTTCTTCTGTTCTTTTTAAACAAGTTATATCCTTCAATTGCAATATTCCAGTCATGGGAGTCATCCCACCAAGTTTCAGTTATACCTATCAAGTCGTATTTGCCTTCATGTAATAAGAGTTCAAGTTCATTCTGTTTGTTTCCCATGCTCTGGGCATTAGTATACAGACATCGAAGACCATGTGTTTTATAGTCTGGCTTTGTTCCTACCTTGTTGCAGACACTATTTTGGGACACTGTTGGAGCTGTTCTCTGTACTGTGGTGCATTGGCCTTCATCCATTGTTGCCTCAAAATTTACGTCTCCCACCCCCGTAAGATTCAGTTTAAAGCCCTCTTGATGAAGTTCTTCATGCTGTGGCCGAACTCATTCTTTCCTTAAGATCATCTTTCCAGATGATCTTAAGGTCCGGGCAGGTACATATGGGAGGATGCGGTCCTTCAGATAGCCTGGCCCCAAACCGTTCAGGGCTTTGAATGTCAATACCAGCACTTTGAATCGGGCCCGGACCTGGACTGGCAGCCAATGAAGTTGTAAAAGGACTGGCGTAATGTGATCTCGCCGGCCAGTCCCTGTTATTAAACGGGCTGCCCTGTTTTGTACCAGCTGAAGCTTCCGGACCGTTTTCAAAGGCAGCCCCACGTATAACGCATTGCAGTAATGCGTTTTAAGATAGCTTGAGTCTTTTTCCTGAGAAAAATGTCTAATAAATTTAAAAACAACTCTTATTACTAACAACAACGGCAACTTTATTATGTGAGCTGCCTGGGGCTGGCTTTTCTCCGAAAGGTGGCATATAAATACCGGAAATAATCAAACCAAGAAATTCATGAATGAATTTGTCGCTTGACCCTCCCCTGACGGTTTGGTGGTGTGCCAACTCCGCAGCGTGTGGCGGAAAATGCCAGGGGGTTGCCACACATGGCCCCCGATGCCCTGACACGGCAATTATCAGCATGCCAATTAAACTGCCTCATTAAGCGCGTGGGAGACAGAGGCCAAGTTGGCATGGGATTTCTTCCAAACTTTTACTAGCTGAACCTCTTCCCGGGCACAGCGGGGTGAAAGGCAAGGTTAACGGAGCCCGGAAGCTTCGCAGCTAATTTCACCGCAGCCCAGAAAGGTCGTGGGGGGGGAGCATTACGGGGAGCACAGCGCTGGCTAAGCGGCGAGGGAGGTAAGTGCTTAAGTGGATTAACGAGTGACGCTATCTTGCTGGAGCTTATTAAAATGGTATTAAGACGATTAAACAGCGCTGACCTTTCTTACCAGCCACGTGGAGGTGGGGCATGCGCACAGAACATACCTGTGTGCCAGGTGGGTTGCTCACCCACCCCCACGTTTTGCCTCTAAGTGACACAGAAAGGGCACAGGTGAGAGGTACCAGGAGGTCTTCAATTTTTTTAAAAAATTATTTAATACTTCAAACATACATCCATACAATAAAACAATGCTACATAATACATAAAATATTAGATAATATTGATAACATATATACTAGCTTATTCTATTAACATAATCATACTTAACATAAAAGTGCTCCCTCCAACCACGGGATCTTATTCCTGTTTCCAAAATCTCATTGCTTCTTCTGGAGGTGCTTTCCCACTCCCCTTTGATAGTACAAATTCTAGGAACTGTTTCCATATTCCCGCAAAATCATTCGTTTTTATCATCCCTCGTCTAACTTTTATATTACATGTTAATTTATCATTAATAACGATATCACATATTTCTTTATACCAATCTTCTATATGATAATCTCCTTGAACCTTCCAGTTCCTAGATATCATTAATCTTGCTACTGTTAACAAATTCTTTATCAATTCTTTTGTCTCTTTACTACAATTTAATTCTCCATATAATGATAACAATGCCACTATAGGTGTCTCTTCAATCTCCATTCCTAAAATTTCTTTTATCTCATTAAACACCATTTTCCATAATTTTTGTACAAATTCGCATTCCCACCACATACGTGAATACGTTCCTTTTTTTTGGCAACCCCTCCAGCAATTTGCTGAATTCAACTTAATTATTTTATTTAATCTCACCGGGGTTAGGTACCACCTCCATATAATCTTATAATATTTATTTTATTATTTATTTTATTTATTACATTTCTATACCGCCCAACAGCCGAAGCTCTCTGGGCGGTTCACAAAAACCAAAACCACAATAAAACACCCAACAGGTTAAAACACAATTACGAAATACAGTATAAAAGCACAACCAGGATAAAACCACACAGCAAAGTTGATATAAGATTAAAATACAGAGTTAAAACAGTATAATTTAAATTTAAGTTAAAATTAAGTGTTAAAATACTGAGTGAATAAAAAGGTCTTCAGCTGGCGACGAAAGCAGTACAGTGTAGGTGCCAGGCGGACCTCTCTGGGGAGCTCATTCCACAACCGGGGTGCCACAGCGGAGAAAGCCCTCCTCCTAGTAGCCACCTGCCTCACTTCCTTTGGCAGGGGCTCACGGAGAAGGGCCCCTGTAGATGATCTTATGGTCCGGGTAGGTACATATGGGAGGAGGCGTTCCTTCAGATAACCTGGCCCCAAACCATTTAGGGCTTTAAATGTCAATACCAGCACTTTGAATTGGGCCCGGACCTGGACTGGCAGCCAATGAAGCTGGAAAAGGACTGGCATAATGTGATCTCGCCGGCCAGTCCCTGTTAATAACCTTGCTGCCCTATTTTGTACCAGCTGAAGCTTCCGGACTGTTTTCAAAGGCAGCCCCACGTATAACACATTGCAGTAATCCAAGCG
The DNA here is from genome assembly GCF_023053635.1 of Elgaria multicarinata webbii. Classification (NCBI taxonomy): domain Eukaryota; kingdom Metazoa; phylum Chordata; class Lepidosauria; order Squamata; family Anguidae; genus Elgaria; species Elgaria multicarinata. The sequence goes on from NC_086175.1 coordinate 139,236,721, forward strand.
AGAGGTTATCAGAGCATGGATCACTGTAGCTAGGCTATCTCTGTCCAGATAAGGGCGTAGTTGGTATATCAACCTAAGCTGATAAAAGGTGTTCTTTGCCACTGAGTTCACCTGTGCCTCAAGTGACAGTTCTGGATCCAAGAGCACCCCCAAACTACGGACCCGATCCTTTAGGGAGAGTGCAACCCCGTCCAGGACAGGGCAAACATCACCTCGCCAGACAGATGAACCACCCGCTAACAGTACCTCTGTCTTGTCTGGATTGAGTCTCAGTTTGTTAGCCCTCATCCAGTCCATTACCGTGCCCAGGCACTGGTTCAGAACAGTCACTGCCTCACCTGGGTTTGATGAAAAGGAAAGGTAGAGCTGGGTATCATCCGCATATTGATGACACCTCAGTCCACATCTCCGGATAACCTCCCCCAGCGGCTTCATGTATATGTTAAACAGCATAGGGGATAAGATAGAGCCCTGCGGAACCCCATGGCTTTAGGAGCCACGGCACAGAGCAATAATCCCCTAGCACCACCTTCTGGAATCGGCCATCCAAGTAGGAGCGGAACCACTGCAACGCAGTACCTCCAACTCCCAGCTCAGACAACCTATCCAGAAGGATACCATGGTCGATGGTATCGAAAGCCGCTGAGAGGTCCAGGAGAACCAACAGGGTCGCACTCCCCCTGTCTCTCTCCCGACAGAGGTCATCCCACAGGGCGATCAAGGCAGTTTCCATTCCAAAACCAGGCCTGAAACCCGATTGAAATGGATCTAGATAATCCGTTTCATTCAAGAGTGCCTGGAGTTGTCCTGCAACCACCCGCTCAAGCACCTTGCCCAGGAAAGGGATATTAGCCACCGGCCTGTAGTTGTTGACATCCTCCGGGTCCAGATTAGGCTTCTTCAGGAGTGGTCTAATTGGCGCCTCTTTTAAAGAAGCCGGCACCACTCCCTCTCTCAAGGAGGCATTAACAACCTCCTGGACCCAGCCGGCGATCCCCTCCTTATTTGATGTAATGAGCCATGAGGGGCAAGGGGCAAGCACACAGGTGGTCGACCGGACTTGGCCAAGCACCTTGTCCACATCCTCGGGCCTCAATAACTGAAACTCATCCAATAAAACTGAACCGGACGGCGCTCTGAACGCCTCTACTAGTGGAGCTGCATTAAGTGTGGTGTCCAATTCATGACGAATCTGAGCGACTTTATCTTCAAAGTGCCATGCAAACTCGTCACAGCGTGCTACCGAGGGTTCCACCATCTCTCGCCCTGGCCCAGAGTGTAACAGGCCGCGAACCACCCTGAAAAGCTCCGCCGGACGACACTGAGAAGACGCAATGCTGGTGGAAAAGAACAGCCTCTTTGCCACCCTCACCGCCACAGAGTAGGCTCGATAGTGAGCTCTAACCCATGTTCGATCAGACCCAGCACGAGTTTTCCTCCACCTGCGTTCTAGCCGTCTCCCCTCTTGCTTCATTACCCTCAGCTCAGGTGTATACCAAGGAGCTGACCGGGCTCTGCTCAGAGGGAGAGGGCGCTTGGGCGCGATCGTGTCAACCGCCCGAGTCATCTCTGCATTCCACAGAGCGACCTGGGCTTCGACAGGAGCACCGGCCATATCAGCAGGAAAATCCCCCAGAGCCCTCTGGAATCCATCGGAGTCCATTAGCCTCCGGGGGCGGACCATTTTAATAGGCCCCCCACCCTTGCAGAGGGGAAAGGCCGCCGAGAGTCTAAACCTCATAGGAAGTGATCCGACCATGACAAGGGGGTAAATGTTAGTTCCCCCACTTCCAGATCACCATCCTCCTGTCCAGTCGAGAAAACCAGATCAAGCGTGTGTCCCTTTGCATGTGTTGGGCCGATGACATGTTGAGACAGCCCCATGGTTGTCATGGCAGCCATGAAGTCCTGAGCCGCTCCAGATACAGCAGCCTCGGCATGGAAGTTGAGATCCCCCAGAACCACCATCCTGGGGGTCCTCAACACCAGGTCCGAGACAACCTCCGTCAGCTCAGGCAGGGAGACTGTGGGGCAGCGGGGTGGACGGTACACCAGCAGAATCCCTAATCTGTCTCGAGTACCCAACACACAGTACAGACACTCAAGATCAGCACTCGACTGAACAGGAAGCCTAGAGAGGGAGATTGTATTCCTATAGACCACGGCAACCCCCCCTCCCCGGCCCTCGAGTCTGTGCTGGTGCTGCACCAAGTACCCAGGAGGGCAGAGCTGGGTGAGAGCAACCCCTCCCAGTTCCCCCACCCAGGTCTCAGTGATGCATACCAGGTCAGCCCCCTCATCCACAATCAGATCATGGATGAGAGAGATAATAATTTTCTTTATCCTCACAGACATATTTCTCAACACTCTTTGTTTCCATATTCCTTCCCAGCTCTGTTGTCCTATTTGTTCCTTCAAGTCGGTTTCCCAAACCACCTTGCCAACACTTTCCGTCTCCCACCGGGAGGTGTTCAAGTGTTTCAAGGACAGGAGCCTAGCTCACAGGTAGAGCATTTGGTTTGTGCGCAAAGGAGCGCGACAAGTACAGAGCCAGGCAGAAGCTGGAATACCAAGACAGCAAGGAGGTGCACAGCTGCGTCCTCACATAAGAACATAAGAACATCAGAAGAGCCCTGAGGCTGGATCAGACCAAGGGTCCATCTAGTCCAGCACTCTGTTCACACAGTGGCCAGGCAGCTGTTGGCCAGGGACCAGCAAAGCAAGGCTACTAGCCCTGATGATTGTGTGCTATCTCCAGTATTCAAGGCAGTAAGCCTGTATGCACCAGTTGCTGGGGAACATGGGCAGGAGGGTGCTATTGCACTCCTGCCCTGCTCGTGGGTTGACAGCTGCTTGGCCACTGTGGGAACAGAGTGCTGGACTAGATGGACCCTTAGTCTGATCCAGCATCAGGGCTCTTCTGATGTTCTTATGACATGGTGCAACAGCACCCTCCCACCCATGTTCCCCAGCAACTGGTGCACCCAGGCTTACTGCCTCAAATACTGGAGATACTGTAGCACCCAACTATCAGGGCTAGTAGCCATGGATAGCCTTCGCCTCCAGGAATTTATCCAACCCCCTTTTAAAGCCATCCAAATGGGTGGCCATCGCGACATCTTTTCACAGGCCAGACAAATCGCTCAGACTGATCAGCTGGCCGGGCTGCAAGAGCTTTATAGGTGAGGAGGGTCAGCTGACAGTCTTCCAGCTGGGAGGTCAGCTGACCTTCTTCAGGCAGCAGTTGCAGCTTAGAGCAAGGGTGGGCAGAAAATAGGTCTCCAGATGTTTTGGACTTCACTCCCAGCCTTCCTGACTATTGCCCATGCTGGCAGGGGCTTCAGGGAGTTGAAATCAGAAACATCTGGATCTCTGTCTTCTGCCTGGCCCTGGCTTAGAGTCTGTCCTTTTCTCTCGAGACCAGTCGGCCTAGCATTCTGAGACCCCAAGTGCTGGCGGCACAGGAAGCTGGACACTGGAGGCTGCTGGAGCCCTGGATTCGAATCCCACCACAGCGCCTTACATTGGGGAGAGAGCAAATCACTTGGGACTTAGAAACAGGGGGGCTTGTTGCTGGTCAGAATGGGAGCATCTTTTGCAAACGGTCAGTTGCTGTCATGAGTATTGCGTCCAGTTCTGGGCTCCACAATTCAAGAAGGACGCAGACAAGCTGGAGTGTGTTCAGAGGAGGGCAACCAGGATGATCAGGGGTCTGGAAACAAAGCCCTGTGAAGATAGACTGAAAGAACTGGGCATGTTTAGCCTGGAGAAGAGAAGATTGAGGGGAGGCATGATAGCATGTCTCTTCAAATACTTGGAAGGTAGTCACACAGAGGAGGGCCAGGATTTCTTTTCGATCTTCCCAGAGTGCAGGACACGGAATAATAGGCTCAAGTTAAAGGAAGCCAGATTCCGGCTGGACATCAGGAAAAACTTCCTGACTGTTAGAGCAGTATGACAATGGAATCAGTTGCCTGGTGAGGTTGTGGGCTCTCCCACCCTAGAGGCCTTCAAGAGGCAGCTGGACAACCATCTGTCAGGGATGCTTTAGGGTGGATTCCTGCATGGAGCAGGGGGTTGGACTCGATGGCCTTGTAGGCCCCTTCCAACTCTGCTATTCTATGATTCTATGTGTGGTAGATCTCGAGAGAAGTCATTCCCATTTTCTCCTGAGCCGCTCGCCGCCTCCTTCCAGTTCTTGGACTGGGCATCCATTTGCTAGCTTGGCTGTCAAAATAGCAGGCCGCGGTTGGCTCCCGCGTTCTGTTGTTCATTCTTGGCTGGGCGGGCGGGCGGGCGGCTCAGCCAAACGCCGAGTCTGTCTCAGCGTGGCTGGTGAGAAGAGAGTGCTAATTAATTGGAGATTGATGACAGGGGGCCCTTTGAAACGAAGCCGTGCGATCGGCGAGAAACACAGCCCGGCACTTTGAGTCGCCAGGATCACTCAGGGAGCGTTTTTATTGTAATCTGTGTGCTTTTTAACGTTTTAATTTCCATATATTAAAAATGCTTTATAGACTTTAGCCCAGGGAATGTGCCAGGACAGAAATTTTAAAAATAAATACAAATAAATACAAAGGGCACGCTGCCTTCCCTGGATGCAATGTACATGTTTGTATGAAAACAAAGATAGGAATGGTAATAAACTTAATTTAGAGATGCTTTCACTTCTTTCTACCACACGTCCAGCACACGTGGATCTGAATGCACTCGATTAAGAGGGCAAGCCAGTCCCTCGCACTCAGGCCTAGAGGGTGGGTGGGTCAGTACAGGACTCTTTTCGCGTGCGGACAGCTGTGCGTGTGCTCCCAGGGGGGAGGAATTGGGGGGGGAACCTGCCTTGTCCTCAATACCTTTTGTTTTTAACCACCGTGCCCCCAGTATCAAATGCGTATTAGTGCAATCACTGTGCTGTCAGTGTGCGCAATGCTTTACAGCAATGATGCCCTCCAGGTGTGTTTGACTACAACTCCCATTATCCCCAGTCATTTGCCTGCTGGCTGGGATGGTGGGTGTCGTAGTCCAACACACAGAGTATAAAAGGTAAGGGAGCCCCTTGCTTAGTGGTAAATCATATCCTTCACATATAAGAAAGTCTGCCCCTTGCTCTCCATCTGGTCAGTCATAGAATCATAGAATCATAGAATAGCAGAGTTGGAAGGGGCCTACAAGGCCATCGAGTCCAACCCCCTGCTCAATGCAGGAATCCACCCTAAAGCATCCCTGACAGGTGGTTGTCCAGCTGCCTCTTGAATGACTGTAGTGTGGGAGAGCCCACCACCTCCCTAGGTAACTGGTTCCATTGTCGTACTGCTCTAACAGTCAGGAAGTTTTTCCTGATGTCCATCTGGAATCTGGCTTCCTTTAACTTGAGCCCGTTATTCCGTGTCCTGCACTCTGGGAGGATCGAGAAGAGATCCTGGCCCTCCTCTGTGTGACAACCTTTTAAGTATTTGAAGAGCACTATCATGTCTCCCCTCAGCCTTCTCTTCTCCAGGCTAAACATGTCCATGAACTCAGATAGAGTCAGACCCATTTTGGTGGGGACACCAAGATTTAAAATACTCCCTCATATTGTCCATATTTCGACAACTTCTGAAAACTTTCTTTTTCACTTTCTATTCCAACAAGCGCTGATTCTTTAGTTGATCCAGTGTTTTAAGATAACTTTCATGGGGCGTTGCTAGACGTACCGGGTGTTCCGTCGTTGAGGAGCGGTGAAAGCGGCTTTTCCCGTTCAGCCGTGACGCCTCATGATCCACACCTGCCTTCGATTTGTGGCGGAAGTTTGCGCCGGTTGTGCTGCTGCCGCCGCGAGAACGGTTGCGCAGCCACACCGGCCTGATTGCCGCGGCTTTTTTTTTCGCTCGCTGCACGGTTTGCGCACGTCCGAAAGACCGCAAACTTGCGCAGCCGTCAGCGATGCCGCCGCCGGCCCTGGCGGCGGCAGCGGCGGCAGTGCCAGTGCCAGCCGAAGTGCTGCTGGTGCTGTTGAGGGTCAACATTGATGCGCTCACTTCCTGATGGGGGTCGTGGCAGGTGTCATATGACCCGAGGTCAATCGTCTGCATGGCCACTCTGTGCCTACATCTCCCATCATGCCTCTGAGGTGTCGGCGGCGATGACCGCCTCTGTGCCCTGTGCCCCATCCCAAGGAGCCAACCCACATCTGGCCGTAGCCATGGCAGCAGCCCACAAACAGCTCTGCCCTCTGCCAGCCTGGTACCCACACTAACAGGCAGCGTGCAGCACCGCCATTATGCGGCCACGGTAGCTGCCCACCGCAAGGAGTCACCAGCCACTTTTCCGGTCCTCCGTTCCTGCGCAAACTGTCACTGGGGAAATAAAAAAAAAAAGCCGCTCCGCCGCGCTGCCCCAGCTGGCGGACTGCGTGCAAATGGCGGAGGCGGCTTGACCGAAGCCGCTGACCACTCCCCCTTAGCACGCCTTTTCCTGCCCAGTGTGGACCGCAGTGACCTCACATCCTCCCACACGTACTCCGAATTACCGCGGGACAGCAGGAAAAGGCGTCCTAAAACTCACTTTTTTAAAGTCGGGAGAAAGAGGCTTCACCGCGGGATAACGGCGGATCCTCGTGAACGTCATCTGGAAGCCTCGACGTGACTGCGGAAGGTAACGCGCGCTAGAGCCTCGTCTAGTAACGCCCATGGTCTGCTGCTTTTAAATTACTGCTTTCTTGATGTTTCTGAGTTGCTGTTTCAGTATTTTATACTTTTTATAATGTTGTTGATTTTATATGTAATTACATTTTTTTCTTTTATGACACCCCGTTGGTTGTGTTAACAGAAACGTTGGATAAAATTATTGGTTTTGATCCTGATGATGAAGCTGATACGAAATCCCTATTTTCTTCAGCTCAGTAAAGTAGCACCATGTTGTAAGGCACAGGTTACAGAGCAGAGGGCAAGGCAGAGGGGTGCACCTGTTGCGGCCGAGGGAGCGTGTGGCCAAAGTAAGATTTCAATCATATCATAGAATCATAGAATAGCAGAGTTGGAAGGGGCTTACAAGGCCATCGAGTCCAACCCCCTGCTCAAGGCAGAAATCCGCCCTAAAGCATCCCTGACAGATGGTTGTCCAGCTGCCTCTTGAAGGCCTCTAGTGTGGGAAAGCCCACCACCTCCCTAGGTCACTGATTCCATTGTTGTACTGCTCTAACAGTCAGGAAGTTTTTCCAGGTGTCCAGCCGGAATCTGCCTTCCTTTAACTTGAGCCCGTTATTCCATGTCCTGCACTCTGGGAGGATCGAGAAGAGATCATGGCCCTCCACTGTGTGACAACCTTTGAAGTATTTGAAGAGTGCTATCATGTCTCCCCTCAATCTTCTCTTGGAACCCCCACAATACACAGTACACAGTATGCCCCCATGGTCGGCCAATGCCCCGCAACCATTCTCTAGGCCGGCCATGTCGCTTGGACTGCTCTGTCATCAGCAAGAACCAACTTGGTGCGGTGGCTGCTTTCCCTGGACATTGAGAGAGACCTTGAGACAAGGACTTTGAGATCCTGGGGAGCCCTCCTTCCCTCCCTCCCTGCTCTGGACCAGATCTCATTACCCTTATCTCCTGTTGACGGTAGTTATTGTTCCAGCTTCCTCCCGCTCATTTGTCTCTCTTCGCTGAGGGATGCTTGTCTCACGCAGGGGTTAGAGGCCACTCACTAAGTAGAACTAAGCAAGAAGTTAGCATCCAGAGAAAGAGAGAGAAGGCGGCCATTTCAACGCCACGCAACAACAAATAGCTGAGAGTTCTGGCAGATTCGCCCTCAGAGATGCTGCAAAGTGAAGTCTGCTATAGACCATTGAGCAGGGGGTTGGACTCGATGGCCTTATAGGCTCTCCCACACTAGAGGCCTTCAAGAGGCAGCTGGACAACCATCTGTCAGGGATGCTTTAAGGTGGATTCCTGCATTGAGCAGGGGGTTGGACTCAATGGCCTTGTAGGCCCCTTCCAACTCTGCTATTCTTTGATGGTTCCTCTCTATTCGGCCCTGGTTAGGCCTCATCTAGAGTATTGCGTCCAGTTCTGGGCTCCACAATTCAAGAAGGACACAGACAAGCTGGAGCGTGTTCAGAGGAGGGCAACCAGGATGATCAGGGGTCTGGAAACAAAGCTCTATGAGGAGAGACTTAAAGAACTGGGCTTGTTCACTTGAAAGGCTGTCCCACAGAGGAGGGCCAGGATCTCTTCTCGATCCTCCCAGAGTGCAGGACACGGAATAAGGGGCTCAAGTTACAGGAAGTAAGATTCCGGCTGGACATCAGGAAAAACTTCCTGATGGTTAGAGCAGTACGACAATGGAACCAGTTACCTAGGGAGGTGGTGGGCTCTCCCACACCAGAGGCCTTGAAGAGGCAGCTGGACAACCCTCTGTCAGGGATGCTTTAGGGTGGATTCCTGCATTGAGCAGGGGGTTGGAGTCGATGGCCTTGTAGGCCCCTTCCAACTCTGCGATTCTATGATTCTATGATTCTATGACTAGCCAAATGGATGCCTACTTAATGGCTAACTGACCGCAGCAGGCTACTAAGGCAGCCTTCCCCAACCTGGCGCCCTCCAAATCCCAGTATTGAAGCAATTGAATATGTGGATGAAGAGATGGGAGCAGTAGAATGGCATTACACCAAAAGAAACCCTACTACAATCAAACAAGAGATAAGGTTACATCGTTGGACAAGAGACTGACCTACATTTTCAGAAGGGAGAGCACACGGATGCTGGCTACCCCTCCCAAAGCGCAAAGGTGATTCTTGGCCCACAAAACCCTGTCGGAGGAGTGATGCCGTCTGCCCCAAAGTGACAGAAAGGGTCTCTTACTAATAATAGCTCATAAGAACATCAGAAGAGCCCTGATGCTGGATCAGACCAAGGGTCCATCTAGTCCAGCACTCTGTTCACACAGTGACCAACCAGCCATCGGCCAGGGATGAACAAGCAGGACATGGTGCAACAGCACTCTCCCGCCCATGTTCCCCAGCAACTGGTGCATGATCCTCAATCAGGCAACTATTAAATAGCATGACTAAACCTAAATTCCAAGTCACGCAGCCCAGGGAATATTTAGGGAATAGATCACCCAGGCCTAGTAGTGAGACTTTTAGTCCCTGGCAATTAGTTTCAGACCAGTCCAGAACCCCTGTACAGCTTAGCTGGTGGAACCAGATTATGACCAGCAACTTGGCAAGAGAGATGCCTCCTTGGTAGCTCCTGCTTAGGACCCGTTATCAGTGAGAGAAAGACAAAGGCAACCTTTGCATTTCCTATCATGGAACATCACGGGACGGAGGAATAAATCGATGGACTTGGATTTTATCCACTTCCTTCAGACCGACGATATCATATGTCTGCAAGAAACTTGGCTCCTGGAGAAATACTCTGAACTTGCAAGGATTCGGGACATGGGAACAACCTTCCTTGCATTGGTTTGCACAGTACGTTTCATTAGGGTGTGCACCCAGGGAATTTTTTTTAAAAATGTGAACATTTATTGAATACTCAATCATATTTATTTATTTATTTATTTATTTATTCATTTATAACACTGTAGACACTGATGTCCTACTCCATGTTTGACTCGTCTGACTGTGGGAGGGCCATTGCAGGTGAGGGGAGGATTGAGGAGAAGCTCATTGCTTGAGACATTAGGGTGTGCCTGGGCACACCCGGCACACACCTTGTGCACACTGAAGTGTGCAGGGAGGGCAATGCGCCCCCTAAGGCCTGAATGGTTCCTACATATTCAGCTTGCTTGACTGTGGGAGGGCCATTGCAGGTGAGGGGAGGATTGAATCATGGAATCACAGAATGGCAGAGTTGGAAGGGGCCTACAAGGCCATCAGTCCAACCCCCTGCTCAAGGCAGGAATCCACCCTAAAGCATCCCTGACAGATCAGGGATGCTTTAGGGTGGATTCCTGCAATGATTAGGGGGTTGGACTCGATGGCCTTGTACGCCCATTCCAACTCTGGAAAATGCTTATTGCTTGAGACATTAGGATGTGCCTGGGCACACCCTTTGTGCACACCTATGCTGCCCTGGACACCTCTTCTCAAGGTTGTGGCACTGGAGCCTTGGCTATTTTGATTTCCTCCGCTTCAGAGGCACAAGGAATAGAAGTAGCTGGGTTAGCCCCCAATTATGGTCAGGCCTTAATCACCCAAGGCTGGAAGCTGGGGGGCCTAATTTGTGTTAATGACCATCTTCCTCCAAGATGGTTCCCTGTTGTCGTGCGAAGCATTTTTGGGTGGCTTGGTCTTGAACAGGCAACCAAGGCCATTAGCTTTACCGAAGACCTGCTCCAGGTGGAGATGAAAACTGGGAGAATGGGTTTGTCACTATGGAGCCAACACAGCTGCCTGAATTTTGATACTGTCCTTTGGGGTGTGGCTATGGGGACTGTTAGGATGAGCAACTGCACTTCTGAAGCTACCTCACAGCACAAGATGCTTTCTTGGCATCTGGCGTTCGCTGTAGCAGCAGCTGACGTTTGCCGCCTCTTGTGTGCTGCTTCTAGGTGTGTCATTAATTACTACTGTAGTAAATTTTACTATTGCTGTGCAAAAATACGTCCAACCTCTTTCATGCCCAATTCGCAGGCCACAAAGTAGGGGGGCATTTTGGATGTCTGGGGAAAGGTTGAGGGCGAGGAGTGCAAAATACTCAGGCACTCATCCTGCCTCCCTGCTGCTCCTGTGGGCAGTTTTTAACCCCCCAAAATATGCCAGAACAGCACACAGTCATGGCGTAGTTGCAGGACCAGCAGAGGCTGCAGGCTCCGATATCAGTGGGGTGGTGAATTTGTTCTGGGCTTCAGTCAGAACTAGCCAGAACTCTAACAGAGCTATCAAGATGCTTCTTGGATATGGTCGTCTGATTCTTCATACCGTTGAGAGCTCCTTTAGAGTTCTGCCTGGAACTGAGAGCAGATTCTCCACCACACTGATGTCAGAGAAACCTCCCTGCCTTGATCATGGGGGGTGGGGGTATTTCGCATCCCCCACCCACCCTATAAAAGCAAGAGAGAGGAGGCAGTTTCCTCCTCCCCATTCCAAATCCAAGCCAAAAGCTTGCCCTGTTGACCGTTTGGACCAGCAGCAGATGCTGCAAAGACGTCCTTCTCTGTGGCCTGGTTCAGACAATACTCTAAACCAGTGGTTCCCAAAGTGGGCGGTACTGCCCCCTTGGGGGTGGGTGGGATTGCATCGGGGGCATTAAGAGGCAAGGGGGCGGCAAGGGAGCGCTAAGAGGCAAGGGGGCGGCAGGGCAGTGCTCAAGGTGGTCTTTTCCGAGAAGCACCTCTCCAGAAGATCTTAAAACCCAGGAACATTTTTATGGGAGAAGGTAGTTTGGTCCCAAGCCATATATATAGGGGAAGAATCCACACATGTATTAATACCGTTTAAGAAGCGTCCTTTTAATGGTGAATTGAAATGTTTCAAAAGCACCAAAATGCTAATGAAAAGACATACCCTGCTTGGTGTGCCCCGCCATGCCGGGTGCAAAACAGAGGCATTCACTCTCTTTTCACTCCCTCCCTAGGCAAGCCTGTGGCGGGTGCTTCGGATTTTGAATAAATATTCAATTAATTGTTACTGTTTTGAATTTTATTGTTATTATCTTTCTTAGTTGGTCGTTGAAAACCGCTATTCTGAATGATGTTTTTTATAGTGTAGGGTAGGGGGCACTGGGCATGAGTTTGTGGAACCAAGGGGGCGGTGACCTGAAAAAGTTTGTGAACCACTGCTCTAAACCATGCTGCTTAACCACAAAATGGTTAAGGGAATCCCTTAACCATTTTGTGGCTAAGCAGCATGGTTTAGCGTGTTGTCTGAACCAGGCCAGAGGCTCTCTCATCCTAAGGAGCTGAAAACCAGCCCTAGACTTTTGAATGCCTGGAGAGGGAAGAGTGTAGAAACAGGAACAAGTGAAAGCAGCAGCGGCCGGCCTCATCTCTTAATGAGAGATCTGTGGCGAACAAGCAGACCTGTTCAGAATCCAGTGAGGAAGGTTCTTGCAAAGGGCCTGTTTAATTCACACAAACAACCGGGTGGCTTTATTGCCCTTGTCTCCATGCGGGTCTGTGTGAAACTCACAGGGGGAGCAGAGACAGAGAGAGAGAGAGAGAGAGAAATGCCTCCTCGCTCTCACACTTAGAAATAGACCCTTTCCCCCTAAAAGGTTCTCTCACCTGGCTGCTTCTTTCCGGCTTCTCCTTGTGGCTGCAGGTTTGTGCAAGATGAGGTTAATCCGGGCTAAGGAAAACGTAATTATAGTTTCTCCCTCTTAACCACAGGGAACGAAGAAGAGACCTGCTAGTTTCAAGCTCTTTGCTCAGAAATGAAATGCTGCTTTGCGCTTTGGTGCTGCTAAACTGCGACGCCTTCTGGCAGGAACGTTACAGAGCAGCGGGCGTAAAAGCACCCCAAATGGGTGAAAGATAGCAGAAAAGATGGAAGGTTAAATAAAAGTCAGCAGGAGGTCCAGGACCGCCAAGGGATGACACAGGATTCAGACCCAGCGGGACCCCAGATTTATGGGTTCCAACTGGGACAGAATTAGCCCCAGAATGGAACCAAAGTTCAATTGTTATTCATTGACAAGCCCAGTACATTTTGGAAGGTCCTGGGGCTGCTGCTAAACCTCCTTCGGCGGGCACAGGCCACACAGTGATGTTATTGCATTCTGTTGCCACGTTCATACAAAGACCTCCATCGGGCCACGGGAGTCACCTGTGGCAAGGGCCCAAAGTGGATTAGGTTGTGATTGTAATTTCCCCGCAGCCCTCTCCAAAGCAACGGAGCTAGGAACCGCCCTGTGCGCTGGGCTCCTCTGACACCATCTCCTTGTCCTCCTCAGGTGCACTGCGGCCAGCTCTGTGAATCCGACGAACTCCACCTGCGCACGTTGGAGAAGCATGTAAGTAAAGCCGAGTGAGGCTTACTTTTTGTCACACAGGCTGGCTTGAGATACAGTGGGGTTCGCCTGCCCTGTCTCTTCAGATTCCTCTCCGTGTGACATCTTGCCTGCCTCCCCCTGTGTTTGGGTGTACAGATTCCTCTCTCTTCGTGGACAATATGCCCTCTTTGTGCGGGTTGGGTTTGCTGAAATATTCATTCACGCCTGGTGGGAACGCAGGAGAGGGCCTTCTCGGTGGCTGCTCCATGGCTCTGGAACTCTCTTCCCAGGGAAGCTAGCCTGGCTCCCTCCCTGATGTGCAGGCAAAACCCTTTTTGTTCCGGCAGGCCTTTGGCGAATAATCGGGGCCTCCATCTGTGCCAAGGGCTTTTTAAATTGCCATTTTAAATGTTTTAATATTGGAACTTATTTAATATATTTTTAATTTATGTATCTTTGTAGTTATAGGTTTTAAATGTGTATGTTTTAAATCTTGTAATGCCGCCTTGAGGCCCAGCATTGGGCAAAAGATGGGATTTATTTATTTTATTGCATTTTTATACTGCCCAATAGCCGAAGCTCTCTGGGCGGTTCACAAAAATTAAAACCATTAAGAACATAATAAAACATCCAACAATCTAAAAACCCAAATACAAAATACAATATAAAAAGCACAACCAGGATAAAACCACACAATAGAAATTGATATAGGATTAAAATACAGAATTAAAACAGCAACGTTTAAATTTAGGTGTTAAAATACTGAGAAAATAAAAAGGTCTTCAGCTGGCGACGAAAAGAATACAGTGTAGGCGCCAGGTGGACCTCTCTGGGGAGCTCGTTCCACAGCCAGGTTGCCACAACAGTAGTCACATAAAAAAATGTAGTAATAATAATAATAATAATAATAATAATAATAATAATAATAATACAGTTTCTAGCAGTATTGCAACAAGGGAGAGGGCCTTCTCAGTGGTGGCCCCCTAATTATGGAATGATCTCCCCAATGAGGCTCGCCTGGCGCCAGCATTGTTATCTTTTCGGCGCCAGGTCAAGGCCTTTCTCTTCTCCCAGGCATTTAACAGCATTCAACAACATATGCTAAGTTTTCGTTTTTTTAATGGACCCCAGAACTGTTGTTGTTTAAAATGGATACTGTTTTATACTGTTGTTTTCATAATTTTTTGATGGTTTTAAATTCTGTATACATTTTAATGTTCACTGTTTTTTAACTTTTGTAAACCGCCCAGAGAGCTTCGGCTGTGGGATGGGATATAACTGTAATAAATTAATTAATTAATAAATAGTTGCTGACACAAGACCACACATGGTTCTTGCTTAATTGCTGACTGACTTGCTGTTGCACATCCAACCAGTTTCACTGGTGTTCCTTGTGTTCCACAATCTAAGCCAAGACCAGCTAGTGGTCGATGCGTGCTTCCATCTGGCCTAACATCCAGTGAAGCTTCAGTTTCGAAAAAATCCAGAAATTCTTCACACAGTGCAAAGTTAAACTATGGCATTATTATTATTATTATTATTATTATTATTATTATTATTATTATTATTATTTACATTTATATACTGCCCCATAGCCAAAGCTCTCTGGGTGGTTTACAAAGATTAAAACACTGAACATTTTTTAAAAAAACATTTTTTAAAAAAGCATAAAAACAGATAACATACAATATAATTTAAAACAACTATTCCAGGTCAGTTAAAAACTCAGCCTATGCTGTTAAATGCCTGAGAGAAGAGAAAAATTTTGACCTGGCACCAAAAAGGTAACAATGTTGGCGCCAGGCGAGCCTCGTGGGGGAGATTGTTCCATAATTGGGGGGCCACCACTGAAAAGGCCCTCTCCCTTGTTGCTATCCTCCAAGTTTCCTGTGTGGGCAACCTGCACTTCCTACAGCCTAATGCAGCATAATTTCATAGGAACATAGGAAGCTGCTTTATACTGAGTCAGACCATTAGTCCATCTAGCCCAGTATTGTCGACACTGACTGGCAGCAGCGGCTGTCCAGGGTTTCAGGCAGGATTCTTTCCTAGCCCTACCTGGAGAAGCCGGGGATCGAACCAAGGACCTTCTGCGTGCAAAGCAGGTGTTCCGTCACAATGAACCAAGTCCCCTTCAAAAGGCCTCGGCATGTGATTGGTTCAGACCTCTAGCAGTGGCTACCCTTGGACTGAAACAACTGGGCCTGTTTAGCCTGGAGAAGAGAAGATGGAGGGGAGACATGAGAGCACTCTTCAAATACTTGAAAGGTTGTCACACAGAGGAGGGCCAGGATCTCTTCTCGATCCTCCCAGAGTGCAGGACACTGAAGAATGGGCTCAAGTTACAGGAAGCCAGATTCCAGCTGGACATCAGGAAAAACTTCCTGACTGTTAAAGCAGTACAACAATGGAACCAGTGACCTAGGGAGGTTGTGGGCTCTCCCACACTAGAGGCCTTCAAGAGGCAGCTGGACAACCCTCTGTCAGGGATGCTTTAGGGTGGATTCCTGGATTGAGCAGGGGGTTGGACTCGATGGCCTTGTAGGCCCCTTCCAACTCTGCTCTTCTATGAGTCTAACGAACCTACCACTAAGTTATAAAACCTCTCCATTGGAGGCTCTTCACTCAGTCCAGGTCCCTCACCCGTTTGCAACTGTGATCTCTTGCAGATCCTGGTGTCCTACAAGCGCATCCAAGCCCTGCAGAAGCTGCAGCCGTGGCCGCAGGTCATCCTGTCCACCAGCTCATCGCAAAACTCCCTGGCGAAAACGGGCGGGTCGCCCAAGAGCAGCTACAGCGACTTGGACCGCAAGATCCTCCAATTGTGCGGTAAGGATGGAAACTCTGCATAGCATAACCCCATGGAAAGGAGGACCGGGCTCCTGTATCTTTAACAGTTGCATAGAAAAGGGAATTTCAACAGGTGGCATTTGTAGGCATGCAGCACCTGGTGGAATCCCCTCTTCATTACAACGGTTAAAGCTGCCAGAGCTCTGGCTTCTTTTGTATCTGGTCAAGAGGGCAAGACTCTTGAGCGTGTTCAGAGGAGGGCAACCAGGATGATCAGGGGTCTGGAAACAAAGCCCTATGAAGAGAGACTGAAAGAACTGGGCCTGTTTAGCCTGGAGAAGAGAAGATTGAGGGGAGACATGATAGCACTCCTCAAATACTTAAAAGGTTGTCCCACAGAGGAGGGCCAGGATCTCTTCTCGATCCTCCCAGAGTGCAGGACACGGAATAACGGGCTCAAGTTAAAGGAAGCCAGATTCCAGCTGGACATCAGGAAAAACTTCCTGACTGTTAGAGCAGTATGACAATGGAATCAGTGACCTAGGGAGGTTGTGGGCTCTCCCACACTAGAGGCCTTCAAGAGGCAGCTGGACAACCACCTGTCAGGGATGCTTTAGGGTGGATTCCTGCATTGAGCAGGGGGTTGGACTCGATGGCCTTGTAGGCCCCTTCCAACTCTGCTGTTCTATGATTCTATGACTCCTGCAGCTTTAACTGTTGTGATGAAGAGGGGATTTCCCCAGGTGCTGCGTGCATACAAATGACACCTGCTGAAATTCCTCTTTCAGTACAACTGTTAAAGTTACAGGCGCTCAATCCTTCTTTTCATATGGTCACCCTAGCTCTGCAGGATGGAGAAATGGTGGTCCAGATCCATGTGGTGTAGACCAGCACTGGGCAACCTGCACTTTCCACAGCCATATGCACCATAATTTCAAAAGGCCTCGGCATGTGATCGGTTGAGACCTCTAGCAAGACTGGAGTGACCGGTCCCTTCCCTGCCAGCCTGCTCTGTGGGAAGGAAGAGGGAGAGAGAAGGAAGTGGAAGGCAGAAAGAGAGAGAGAGAGAGAGAGAGAGAGAGAGAGAGAGAGAGAAAGGAATGACCCGCCCACTTTTGACTATTGCCCCACCTACCATTGACATGTGGGCCCCGACAGAAAAAAGATTGCCCACCCCTGGTATAAATGCTTACTACTTTAGTCCCGCTGTTGCCTCTAATCAAATAGGTTGTCAAGATTTTCGAAACAGTACAAAAACCTGCCATACCTGTTTTGGGGAGGCAATCATGGGATGGGTGTACACACTAGCGATGAGCAGGCTCCCCCACCACACACACACACACACACACACACACACACACACACCAATTGGCTCAGAAATGAGCCGAGGTGTTCCTTAAAGACGAGGCAACTAGCCTGCCTCATTTCCAAGCCCCTCTGATTTCAGTAACCTAGGGTGACCCTAAGGAAAGGAGGACGGGGCTCCTGTATCTTTAACAGTTGTATTGAAAAGGGAATTCCAGCAGGTGTCATTTGTATGCATGCAGCACCTGATGAAATGTCCTCTTCATCACAACAGTTAAAGCTGCAGGAGCCCTGCCCTCTTTTGTATCTGGTCATGCATCTCACAGTCTCCCCCCCCCCCCCTGAACACAGCACAAAGCAGCGATTACAAATGAGAGCACTGATTATTTTTTGGAAGGAAAGAAACTACCCGTGCAATTCTTCAGGCTCCTCTGGATCGGGGCAGTTTTGGGAGAAGATACAGAGGAAAAGAACATTCTCGCAATTCGAAATATTGTAATTACAGTTTATTTGGTAACGTTTGAAAAGTCGTATTGCTGCTCTGGGCAGGGCATGAAATGTTTGGGGTAGAAAAGACAGAATTGCTTGCCCCAAGTTATCTTGGGAAACATCATTTTTGTGAGCGTTCCCTGGAGTTGCAAAGATCCCTAGATAAAGAACATAAAAGATAGCCAGCACCATCTCATCCATGGCCCCTCACCCTGGGATATTCACAATGGATATGTGGTGGTAGACTGCCTCTGTGCATGGAGGATCCTCCTAGCTGCCATGGTTCACAGCCATCCATAACCCTTTCCTTCGTGAATTTGTGGAATCCCTTTTTAAACCTTCCTAAGCAAGTGACCATTCCGACATCCGGAAGTCCCACATTCTCATCCCTTGCTTTTACAGGGGAGCTGTATGACTTGGACGCCGCCTCGCTCCAGCTCAAAGTCATTAATTATGTGAGTATTTTGAGGACCGTCGCGCTTCGTACCTGCATGTGGAGCCCAGAACTGGACGCAATACTCTAGATGAGGCCTAACCAGGGCTGAATAGAGAGGAACCAGGACCTCACGTGATTTGGAAGCTATACTTCTATTAATGCAGCCCAAAATAGCATTGGCCTTTCTTGCAGCCATATCACACAGTTGGCTCGTAGCAACACAGAATCAGTTTTACTGGAGACCAGTGGGCAGGGAACAGGGATGGAAACGGGCGTGCCGTAGTTGCCCATGGTAATGGAAAATGAGGAGATATGATAGCACTCTTCAAATACTTAAAAGGTTGTCACACAGAAGAGGGCCAGGATCTCTTCTCGATCCTCCCAGAGTGCAGGACACGGAATAACGGGCTCAAGTTAAAGGAAGCCAGATTCCAGCTGGACATCAGGAAAAACTTCCTGACTGTTAGAGCAGTACGACAATGGAACCAGTTACCTAGGGCGGTTGTGGGCTCTCCCACACTAGAGGCCTTCAAGAGGCGGCTGGACAACCACCTGTCAGGGATGCTTTAGGGTGGATTCCTGCATTGAGCAGGGGGTTGGACTCGATGGCCTTGTAGGCCCCTTCCAACTCTGCTATTCTATGATTCTATGAGGAATCAAGGAAGATAGCCTTCCTGTGCCTGGGGCCCTCCAAATGTGTTGGACTACAATGCCAATCATCCCCAACCAGCATGTGAGGGCATCAGGTTGGGGAAGGCTGAGGTAAGGGAACCAGGGGTATTGATAGTGACTAAAGAGACATTTTTGCCCAGGGAGAAGTTAAAAGCATCCTCCCCAAAGTGTACAAGACCTGGAAAGTGAAGGACTAAAAATGGGCTTCAGGGAGAATGATACCTTAAAAGGCCCAGGAAGATTAAAGTGTGACTGTCAATCCACCCCGCACAAATTTGTGTTCTTATTTTATTTTTATTTTTTGCTTATTATATTTTTAATCCATCCAGTTTCAGACATTCTCTGAGTGGATTGCAAGAACAAAGAAAAGAACAACATACAACACGGAACCATATTTTTATATGAAACTATTTTTTAATAAATGCAACATAAGTACATAGAATCATAGAATAGCAGAGTTGGAAGGGGTCTATAAGGCCATCCATTCCAAACCCCCGCTCAGTACAGGAATCCACCCTAAAACATCCCTGACAGATGCTTGTCCAGCTGCCTCTTGAAGGCCTCTCATGTGGGAGAGCCCACCACCTCCCTAGGTAACTGGTTCCATTGTCGTACTGCTCTAACAGTCAGGACGTTTTTCCTGATGTACAGCCGGAGTCTGGCTTCTTCTAAAATGTACTTTTAATGTGTTTTTATTCAATTTTATTTTGTCCACCACTCCTAAATTCTGAACGGGGAGCGGTATATAAATATTGTAAATAAATAAATCAGTAAAGCCAAATTTTGGTATACATCCATTTTTAATATTTTAAGTAGGGTTGACGTATGGGTTTGGGTGCCATTTTTTTAACCCACAATTCTCCTTGTAATGACGTTACATCTGCATGCTGGGGGGTGGAATGGAAGAGGGGGCTGTCAGCTTGGGAGGAAACACCCCCCCCCCAGCTGCTGGTGGTGACAGTGATGGGAGCAGACCTCACAGCAAAACAAATAAGCCTATTCTGCCCCCACACACACCTCACCCCACCCCGCTCTCACACTGCCCCCCAATTCAGGCCAAAAGTTCGCTTTCCTCTCAGACACACCTGCATTTCAAACCTGCATTTCATGCCTGCACACCAGCAGTGAGGGTAAGTAAGTGGAGCGTGTGAAATTGGGCTTAAGAAATGAAGTACTTGTTAGAGGCGTTTCCGTCTCAGAATCTCCAGCCTCGAAGCTCTACTTCCTTTTATTTGCCTAACGTGACCAATAATTAAAAAAAACACGAAAAACCCTTCTGAAAACCCTCCGCTGCAATGTTAACAAGAGAGTGTTTGTCAACAGCTGTTCTTGGTCGTCTTCCAAGTTTTGGGAATAGGAAGCTGTAAAAGCAGCAAGCAGGACGGCCGTGCCCTGCGCGCCGGAACAGCCTCCTTGCCATCTGCCGATGCCACGTAAAGCGGCCACATCTTCCTTTTTAAAAGCATCATAAAACTTCGCAGCCCTGTACGCTTTCCTGAGCAACACGGAATCAGGCAGCTGGTGTGTGTGCGTGTGTGCAGAGCTTCTACACTCATAGCATAAGACGACAAAACAAGCCAGCAATTAAAATCAGATAAATCTTTCAGCGTTTGTTTTTACAGGGCTGGAAGAATCCTAGGTGCAAGGCCTTTGTGACAACTGAAAATTCCCTGCTAATGCCTGCAAAAAAACCCAACTCTTTTTATTTACTCATTGTTGTGCTCAGCTTGCAATCTCAGCAGGGGTCAGGTAACATGAGGGGCCAATAGGTTTCCACCTGGTCCTACCAAATTTTCGTTGATTCAAATCTAGCTAAAGAGCGTCACGCTGCAGCAGCAACAGCAATTTATCTCCTGAATTTTTTTATAGCGCAGTTATTAATGCGCACGTGCACATTAGCTCATATACGATGCTATAGAGTAGGACCAAAGGAAGCCATAAAACCTATCTGCGGAGCTCCGCAGATTCATAGGAGAGGAAATGCGAGTGGGCAAAGGAACGAGGCAGCAGAGGAGGATGTGAGCGGGGGACTGAACACATCTCCTCTCTCGCTGCCTGTTCACCCCTCTTTGTTTTCATTTTACAAGCTGTGTCTGCCCTTTCCCCATATAGGACAAAAAGCAAGTGGGGAACGGAACGAAGCAGCAGAGGAGGATGTGAGCGGGGGACTGAACACATCTCCTCTCTCTCGCTGCCTGTTCACCCCTCTTTGTTTTCATTTTAAAAGCTCCATCTTAATTCAAAATCAAAACAGTGGGAAGGAACGAGGCAGCCGGAGAACGCGATAGGTGCAAAGCCAGGGAATCACCCAATCACTTTGTCCTACCCTCGATGCTCAGCCCACATGTCACAATGCGATTTAACTCCCCCCAAAGACACATCGCCATAACGCGGTGCAAACTCGGATGTGATCTAAAAGTCACGTTAAATCACAAATGCAAATATGCGCATTATCGCATTAAAAGCCCGGCACTACGGCGAATGGACGGCTGCGTCATGTGTCCTGAAATGCGAATATGCACATTTAGGTCGGGGTAAACAAGCCGTATAGACAAGCCCAAGAACAGTACCAAAGGAGGAGTAATCCCCCCTCTCAAACTTGCCTGTCCCAACTAGGCCTGCTCTGCTTTTGCTGTTTATTTATTCATTCTACTTTTATGCTGCTAATATCCCGAGATCTATAAGCACCTCACAAAACAGATATAATACAATATAAAAACAAATCTAAAAACAGTGCAAAACAATAAATTATTGAATTTATTGTGAATAAATAAGTGAAGCAGAAGTTGAGGGGGCAGGATTGCAGTTTGAGATTGATAAACAAATGGTCAAAGAACACCTAATTTCCTTGAATGAGTTCAAATCCCCAGTGCCCGATGAACTGCATCCAAGAGTAATGAAGGAGCTAGCGGAAGAACTCTCAGAACCTTTGTCTATTATCTTTGCAAAATCATGGAAGACGGGTGAGGTGCCGGATGACTGGAGGAGGGCTAACGTTGTCCCTATCTTCAAAAAGGGCAAAAAGGAGGAACCTGGGAACTACAGACCAGTCAGTCTGACATCCATCCCTGGGAAAATTCTGGAGCAGATTATAAAGAAGTCAATCTGTAAACACCTTGAAATCAATGCAGTGATTACTAGAAGCCAACATGGATTTGTCAGGAACAAATCCTGTCAGACTAATTTGATCTCATTTTTTGATAGGATAACCTCCCTTGTGGACTGTGGGAATGCTGTGGATGTCATATATCTTGACTTCAGCAAAGCTTTTGACAAAGTACCACATGACATTCTGATTAACAAACTAGCTAAAAGTGGGCTAGATGGAACAACTATTAGGTGGATCCACAGTTGGCTACAGAATCGGACTCAAAGAGTACTTATCAATGGAACCTTCTCAAACTGGGGAGAGGCAACGAGTGGGGTGCCGCAGGGCTCAGTCCTGGGCCCAGTGCTCTTCAACATTTTTATTAATGATTTGGACGAGGAGGTGCAGGGAACGCTGATCAAATTTGCAGATGACACCAAATTGGGTGGGATAGCTAATACCCTGGAAGACAGAAACAAACTTCAAAGTGATCTTGATAGGCTGGAGTGCTGGGCTGAAAACAACAGAATGAAATTTAATAGGGATAAATGCCAAGTTCTACATTTAGGGAATAGAAACCAAATGCACAGTTACAAGATGGGGGACACTTGGCTCAGCAATACTACAAACGCTACAATACTTCCAAATCACGTGAGGTACTGGTTCCTCTCTATTCGGCCCTGGTTAGGCCTCATCTAGAGTATTGCGTCCAGTTCTGGGCTCCACAATTCAAGAAGGACGCAGACAAGCTGGAGCGTGTTCAGAAGAGGGCAACCAGGATGATCAGAGGTCTAGAAACAAAGCCCTATGAAGAGAGACTGAAAGAACTGGGCATGTTTAGCCTGGAGAAGAGAAGATTGAGGGGAGACATGATAGCACTCTTCAAATACTTAAAAGGTTGTCACACAGAGGAGGGCCAGGATCTCTTCTCGATTCTCCCAGAGTGCAGGACACGGAATAACGGGCTCAAGTTAAAGGAAGCCAGATTCCGGCTGGACATCAGGAAAAACTTCCTGACTGTTAGAGCAGTGCGACAGTGGAATCAGCTACCTAGGGAGGTTGTGGGCTCTCCCACACTAGAGGCATTCAAGAGGCAGCTGGACAACCATCTGTCAGGGATGCTTTAGGGTGGATTCCTGCATTGAGCAGGGGGTTGGACTCGATGGCCTTGTAGGCCCCTTCCAACTCTGCTATTCTATGATTCTATGATTCTATGAAAACATTACAATCATAAAACAGGGCAGTCCAAAACAGACCATTAAAAGTCGAAGAAAGCAGGTATGTCTTCAAGAGGTGCTAAAACTCCCCACAAGTTTCTGCCTCTCAGACAATGCATGGACCTGTGTTTATTTATTTATTTATTTATTTATTTATTTATTTTATTACATTTATATACCGCCCAATAGCTAGAGCTCTCTGGGCAGTTTACAGAAATTCTAAAATGAGATAAAAACAAGTATACAAAATTTAAAATTCTAAAACACAGAACATACATACATGAAGCATTAAAAACCGTTAAAATAAACATGTGGGTGATTAAAATGTGCCGCCGTATGCCTGGGCAAAGAGGAAAGTCTTAACCTGGCGCCAGAAAGAGAGCAGCCTTGGTGCCAGGCGAGCTTCATCAGGGAGATCATTCCATAGTCTGGGGGCCACCACCGAAAAGGCCCCGTCCCTCGTTGCCACACTCCAAGCCTCTCTCGGAGTAGGCACCTGGAGAAGGACGTTAGATGTTGAACGTAGTGACTGGGTATATTCACGTCGGGAGAGGCGTTCCGTCAGGTATTGTGGTCCCAAGCCGTGTAAGGCTTTATAGGCCAAAACCAGCACCTTGAATTGGGCTCGGAAACATACAGGCAGCCAGTGCCAGCGGACCAGAGCAGGTGTTATACAGTCGAACCTTCTGGTTCCCGAAATCAATCTGGCCGCTGCATTTTATTATTATTTTGCACGAGCTGCAGCTTCCGAACCGTCTTCAAAGGCAGCCCTATGTAGAGCGCATTGCAGTAATCTAACTTGGAGGTTACCAGAGCATGGACAACTGAAGCCAGGTTATCCCTGTCCAGATAGGGGCGTAACTGGGCCACCAACTGGAGTTTGTAGAAGGCGCTCCGTGCCACTGAGGTCACCTGAGCCTCAAGTGACAATGGTGGATCTAAAAGAACCCCCAAGCTACGAACCTGCCCCTTCAGGGTGAGTGCAATCCCATCCAGAACCGGTAGAACACCCCCCATCCTGTCAGCGGAATCACCTACTCACAGCATCTCAGTCTTGTCTGGATTGGGTTTCAGTTTATTAGCCCTCCTCCAGTCCATTGTCGTAGTTCCAGAAGGTTAGGGTGCCACTACTGAGAAGGCCTGCTTACATGAGGCTGCCCGACGACATTCTCCTGGCGTCCTCATCCTTCACACTGGAAATCATTCAGCTCTTTCCATTCGTATATTTAACCACACATTTCTTTCTTGCAGCTGAAACAGGAGACGCAGTCCCCATGTTGCTGCCTCCTGCTGGTGTCAGAAGATAACAACCAGCTTTTCTGTCAGGTGAGTTCCCTACACACACACACACACACACATCTTAACGCTTTCACCTCAAAAGAAGTCTTTGTTCTTGATTATTTTCCTTGCACATGAAGTTTATAAGCCTACCTGTCTTGGCTTTTTGGAAAAGAATTTTGACATTCTGGTAGAGGCAGTAAGCCAATGGATGCCAGTTGCTGGGGAACATGGGTGGGAGGGTGCTGTTGCACCATGTCCTGCTTGTAGGTCCCTGGCCGATGGCTTGTTGGCCACTGCGTGAACAGAGTGCTGGACTAGATGGACCCTTGGTCTGATCCCACAGGCCTCTTTTGATGTTCTTATGACACACCTCTTTAATTTGGACTTTTAAATTATTATTAGTGGTTTTAACATTTAATATGGTTTTGTTGGGCAAGTACAAATAGCCCACTAAGCCATGGTTAGGCCTCTAATGCTTTTGCAGCAAATGTTTAAACCGTGGTTCTGTAGCCACCATGTTTAGGAATAGCTCACAGGACACATGCTAAGCAGTAATATTTAGCTTACCATGTTGTGGCATTAGCATGTTGACTGAACAGGGTCATTATGTTTATGTGTCTAGTTATTACTGCTTTTATTTAACTTGTTGTAACCCACCTTGGGGACATTTGTAGAAAGGTGGCATGATCGTATTATCAACAAATAATGAATAAATGCCTAATTTCTGAGCTGTCGCATTCTGTAGAAGAGACACCTCTGTCTCTATCGCCAGGCTATATTCAGGCAGTCCTTCCGCTGGGTGCTGTGTTCCTAGGATCACTAATTAACGCACAATTGCTTTCTCGTTAATCACCCTGACATACTTCCCAAAGTATGACTCAGAATAGACTTCTGCCCACATCTTCACTGGATGCTTTGGGGAGATTTGGGGATCCTTATCTAGGTTGGAGTACATAGAATCATAGTAGAGTTGGAAGGGGCCTCTAAGGCCATCGAGTCCAACCCCCTACTCAATGCAGGAGTCCACCCTAAAGCATCCCTGACAGATGGCTGTCCAGCTGCCTCCATAAGAACATAAGAACAGCCCTGAGGCTGGATCAGACCGAGGGTCCCTCTAGCCCAGTTCTCTGTTCCCACAGTGGCCAACCAGCTGTCGACCAGGGACCCGCAAGCAGGACCTGGTGCAACAGCACCCTCCCACCCATGTTCCCCAGCAACAGGTGCACACAGGCTTCCTGCCTCAAATACTGGAGGTAGCACACAACCATCAGGGCTAGTAGCCATGGATGGCCTTCTCCTCCAGGAATTTATCCAACCCCCTTCTGAAGCCATCCAAATGGGTGGCCGTCACCACATCTTGTGGCATTGAATGGTTATTTGCAGTGACCAACTTGGAGGAAAATAAGGGTGTGGTTCCTTGGGATGGGTTGGGGGACATCGCCGTCTGCCCTATGATCAATCATAATCTTTAAGTGTCTCCAAGGCTGGCGTGTTTCTGAGATAAATTCTCAGGGGCTGCCCCACAACTGTAAAACTGGAGAATTGTTTAAAAGCTTTGTCAAAAGAGCTTTGTTAATACTTGGCTGCCTTTTTTAAAATGTTTTATTTTTACAAAGACCAACAAAGGGAACCCTAATGACCCAGTGGAGAAATGGGTTGCGAACATTTTCAGCCCCCCTCTGCTGCCATAATCAGCGTGGCCCTGCTCCCCGTGTGAACCAAGTAAGGTTTTACTGTCATTATTATGTAATCCTGCCTGTCACGTGCACCCCAGTTCCTTACCTTTCGAGTTCAATGGGAATTGTGCAAAGAGTTGGAGCCTACAGACAATATTGTTCAGGGATTCATCGGTTTGGGCTGCAATCCCACGCTGGTTGACTAGGTACTTAGTCTTAGGTCTTAGAACTCAGTGGGACTTGACTGCAGAAGGGCATGTTATGAAAAGGCTTTTGATTAGGGTGACCATATGAAAAAGAGGACGGGGCCCCTGTGTCTTTAACAGTTGCATAGAAAAGGGAATTTCAGCAGGTGTCATTTGTATGCACGCAGCACCTGGTGAAATTCCCTCTTCATCACAGCAGTTAAAGCTGCAGCAGCTATACTAGCGTGATCAGATACAAAAGAAAGGAGGGCTCTTGCAGCTTTAACTAGGGTGACCCTATGAAAAGGAGGACAGGGCTCCTGTATCTTTAACAGTTGTATTGAAAAGGAAATTTCAGCAGCTGTCATTGGTATATATGGGGAACCTAGGGAAATGTCCTCTTCATCACAACAGTTAAAACTGCAGGTGCCCTGCCCTCCTTTAAATCTGGTCACTCTAGTATAGCTCCTGCACCTTTAACTGTTGTGATGAAGAGGGAATTTCACCAGGTTCCCCATATATACAAATGACACCTGCTGAAATTCCCTTTTCTATGCAGCTGTCAAAGATACAGGAGCCCGGTCCTCCTTTTCATTTGGTCACCCTGCTTTAACTGTTGTGATGAAGAGGGAATTTCACCAGGTGCTACTTACACATTATTTATTTATTTATTTATTTATTTCTTACATTTCTATACCGCCCAATAGCTGGAGCTCTCTGGGCGGTTCACATAAATGACCCCTCCTGAAATTCCCCTTTCAATACAGCGGTTAAAGATGCAGGAGCCCTGTCCTCCTTTCCATAGGGTCACCCTACTTTTGATGGCTGGGTCAGACTCCCAGGGTAGACGTTTACTTCTAGCGTTATCCCTGGGTATGTAATTTGTATCCCGTCTACCAATTTCACATACATTATGTTTTCAATTATTGCCGCCCCCGGCCACGCCTTCAGTGATGCCACGGGCGACAAGCTTTAACAGGCCACCAGTGGATCCTTTCGTATGAAGGCAAGGATTTCAAATGCTGCCTTTCCTCCGCTTCTGTGAAGATGGACATCCCTTGATCCCTTTGGTTTCCTTCCATTTACTCGCCCGCTTCTTGTTTCTCGCAGGTTGTTGGAGATAAGGTGTTGGAGGAGGAGATCAGCTTCCCGGTGAGTTGTTAAATTGTTCCGTCCATTTCCCACATTCAGGTGTGATTGATGTCACTAGTGTAGCCAAAATGGCAGCACCCACATGCAAGCGGTGATGTAATGGAAGCCAGGACTCACAGGGCTGAAACGCCAGGACTGCCGGTTAACGAGACGATGGTCTCACTTGCCAACCCATTCAGACTTCACTGTGCCTTCTAAGCCTAGCTGTATTTCTCACTATAGTTGAGGGGTGGGGTGGATTTCCCAGCAGAAATATATTGTTGTGACCCATTTCTCTTGAATGCAAAGTATTTTGGGGTGGCTTGGTCATGATGGGTAATTATGAGCTGTTGGCTTATTGGGCCTGTTCAGAAGACACCTTAAACCATGGCTACCATGGTGGCTAAGCCAGAAAGCCTGGACATGTTCAGTAGACACCTTAAACCATGCCTTTAACCACAATGAATAAGGCTTTTTGCTATATTCACCATGGTTGAAGGTGTGGTTTAAGGTGTCTTCTGAACACAGCCCAGCTTTCTGGCTTAACCACCATAGTTAAAGCCATGGTTTAAGGTGTCTTCTGAACAGGGCCATAGAATACAGAGTGGGGGAGATGGATCAATGGAGCTGCCTTCATTTTCAAAGCCCCCTTTCTCCAATTCCCTTTAAAGGAGGGCAGCAAATTCAATTTGGACTTGGGAGAGGAGACTGTCCCAGGCACGAGAAGCCTGTGGACGTAATGGCTGGCTAGCAATCATTTGAGGTCCTTCTGTGTGCTGCTCTCCCAGTGCCTCTGCTACCTAACAGTACAAAACACTACATGAACCCATGACAACAACAACAACAAAAATAGATGGAAATACCCCAAAGATCTAGGGACATCGTCCAGCAGGAAGCCCGCTTGTGCAAGGCAGCCCACTCAAATGAACTGGCACCACACAAGAGCACCCAGTGGGGCTGGATCGCGACCCATCCCAAGTGACAGACAGCATGAAGCTTTATCTGGATGGCTTAATAGAGGGGAGCAATCAATTCATACCTGCAGATTGTGTGCATAGATCACGGCGTGCGAATCGGTGCCGGCGAGAAGGTTAAGTGATGTTTGTGCATGAGACTTTGGGTTGAGGACTCCCGAGCGTCTGTCTCCTTGATTTATGTGCAGTACATTATTGCCTCTGGCTGAAATATTCCGCAGCGCTCGGAAGGCCGCAGCGTGGTTCTGCGAGGCGACAAGGAAGTTGTGGGATACTGAGCGAATGCCAATGGCAGCTGCGCTCGAGTGGAACGCCACCGTTTCCATTAAAGCCACCTCTCTGCAGAGCCATTAGCCTAAATTTTGACATCCCTTGTGGACGGCGAGGCCTGTGTCCAGCCCCCATTACAACAAGGACTCCTTTAGGAATCATAGAACAGCAGAGTTGGAAGGGGCCTACAAGGCCATCCAGTCCAACCCCCTGCTCAATGCAGGAATCCACCCTAAGGTATCCCTGACAGGTGGTTGTCTAGCTGCCTCTTGTGGGCTCTCCTAGTGTGGGAGAGCCCACAACCTCCCTAGGTAACTGGTTCCATTGTTGTACTGCTCTAACAGTCAGGAAGTTTTTCCTGATGTCCAGCTGGAATCTGGCTTCCTTTAACTTGAGCCTGTTATTCCGTGTCCTGCACTCTGGGAGGATTGAGAAGAGATCCTGGCCCTCCTCTGTGTGACAACCTTTTAAGTATTTGAAGAGTGCTATCATGTCTCCCCTCCATCTTCTCTTCTCCAGGCTGGAGGGCTCAACACTAACAGGATTCTCTGCTACTAAATAAAGACTGGAGCCGAGGATAGAATCATAGAATAGCAGAGTTGGAAGGGGCCTACAAGGCCATGGAGTCCAACCCCCTGCTCAATGCAGGAATCCACCCTAAAGCATCCCTGACAGAGGGTTGTCCAGCGGCCTCTTGAAGGCCTCTAGTGTGGGAGAGCCCACAACCTCCCTAGGTAACTGGTTCCATTGTCGTACTGCTCTAACAGTCAGGAAGTTTTTCCTGATGGCCAGCCGGAATCTGGCTTCCTTTAACTTGAGCCCATTATTCCGTGTCCGGCACTCAGGGAAGATCAAGAAGAGATCCTGGCCCTCCCCTGTGTGACAACCTTTCAAGTATTTGAAGAGTGCTCTCATGTCTCCCCTCTACCAGAGGTTGGGAACATGAGCCAGATGCGTGCCTGCTGTTTTCAGTGGCAGCTGTGTGTCGAAAGTAACTTTTTGTTTGGTCCTAGATCATAGAATCATAGACTAGTAGAGTTGGAAGGGGCCTACAAGGCCATCGAGTCCCACCCCCTGCTCATTGCAGGAATCAGTGAAGTGAAGACCATCTTTGCCCCACAACCACTTGGGGTCAACTTCATCACTGGGGCTTCTGTTATTCTGCAAAGGATTACTCAGAATTAAGGCTAGGGGCTGTTGTTTGAGGTCACAGAATAGTTGCCACTTGGCATCTCCTAGCCACCTGACTGTTGACGCCATCAGCATGCTTGAAGGATAGGCTGCCCACACCCTCCCGGTTCATGCTACTCACTAAAGTTGGAGTGCTAACAAACTTCCCTGGCTACTCATATATGGCCGCAGGGTAATGATTCTCCTGGGCTGCTTAACACAGCTGCGCAGTTGTGATCTTGCGCATGTGGTGTGTAACTGATGTCAACTATCTGTGTCTCTCAATCCTTTCCCCCTCTGGTTGGTCACCCTTCCCCAAGACTCTCTCTCTCTTCTTTGCACAGTTAACGGTTGGACGTCTGGGAAAGGTTGTAGAGGAGAAGAAACCCATCACGCTGCAAGACATCAGCTTGGTAGGTCCATCAATGGTGCTGAGTTTGACTCCATTTGTCTCTGCACATGTCCTGCATATCACTGTAACTCGCAATGTACCCACATTATCCACACACATCCCGGGATGCAGCTGGAATGGCAGAAATCATAGAATAGCAGAGTTGGAAGGGGCCTACAAAGCCATCGAGTCCAACCCCCTGCTCAGTGCAGGAATCCACCCTAAAGCATCCCTGACAGAGGGTTGTCCAGCTGCCTCTTGAAGGCCTCTGGTGAGGGAGAGCCCACCACCTCCCTAGGGAACTGGTTCCACCGTCGCACTGCTCCAACAGTCAGGAAGTTTTTCCTGATGTCCAGCCGGAATCTGGCTTCCTTTAGCTTGAGCCCGTTCTTCCGTGTCCTGCACTCTGGGAGGATCGAGAAGAGATCCTGGCTTTTTTGTACCTTTGTCTTGAATAATGGACACACTTGTTGTTGTTTATTCGTTCAGTTGCTTCCGACTCTTCATGACTTCATGGACCAGCCCACGCCAGAGCTTTTTGTCGGCTGTCGCCACCCCTAGCTCCCCTAAGGTTAAGTCTGTCACCTCCAGAATATACATCTCACCAATAACCACGTCCAATTTGCCCTGGCTCATAGATCTTACATTCCAGGTTCCTATGGTGTGTTGACCTTTAGAACATCGGATTCGTCGTTCACCACCAGCACCGTCGGCCGCTAGCCGTCCTTTCGGCTTTGAGCTAGCTGCGTCATCACATCTGGGGCTAGCTGAACTTATCCTCTGTTCCTCCCCAGTAGCATTTTGACCATCTTCCGACCTGGGGGGTCCCATCTTCCGATGGTACATTGACATATCTCTGGTTGTACTGATCCATTTAGTTTTCCTGGCAAGAGTACTGGGGTGGGTTGCCATGACCTTCCCCAGGGATCGTATTTAGTCTGACCTCTCTGCCATGACCTTCCCGTCTTGGGTGTCCCTTCACGGTTTAGCTCATGGCATCCTTGAGGTGCTCAAGCTCCGGCACCACGACCAGGTAACGACACACACCCAATAAAAAAATTAATGAATTTCTTACAATCCCCGAGATAATCACAACTTTCCGAGAACTGTTTTCACCTCTTCCCGCAAAATCAACAAATTGTTTAAGCCTCTAGCTTAAGCTTTGGGGAAGGAAACCTGGAGCATGATGTGTTCGGATGCTCCCTGATGGGAGACGTTTTAGTTGATGAGTCACTAAACTGATCCATTAATTAATTAATAAAATTCGACTAAGTTTGGGTGTAGGGATACCTCTGTAGGGATACCCTGTTGAGATACTGGAGAAAGTGTGAGATCGCTTAGAATTCAGCACCCAAAAGCTATTACTTGCTATTAGAAGTAAGCGTTTTAGTATTAGTATTTTTTGCCCCTCTCTGTATTGCACGGACATTCTTGAACCCTGAGAGCCTCAGTAAGGAAGCAAGTGATTCCTTAACCCACAGGAGGGCTCATTGTAACCAGCCAAGACTTTAGGTGATTCATGCTCTGCTGAACGTTTGCAGCCCTAATTTCCTCAGAGAAATTCAACAGCCCCAAAGAGCAAAGTTCCCTTTTCTTGTAGACTTAAAAAAAAAATCTCCAGGGTGCTTTTGGGTTAGATTTCCTTCCCCACCCCCTCCCCCCCATCCAAGCAAACTATTTTGCCTGAATGAATTGTGATGCTTGAGATGACACTTCTGTTACATGGGAGAGAATGGCTGACTGAACCTCAAAGAAGAAAAAAGCGGGCCCCGTGGGTGGGCTGTCATAGTGTTCTGGCCCTGAACCAGCCCTTTAAAGCGGCATAGTCCGTATGCAAAGTGGGTGGGTTGCACGGCCCTCCAGCTGCCCCATGGGACACAGCCTAGCTCTCACGGAGGCAGTAAACCTGTTCTTGGGCTGTAGGATTTCAGGCTGCAGTTGTGGTCTCACATGGCATCACACCTTTACCTCCAGAACCCTGTACAGCATAAGTCCCCAAGAACGGCCTCTTCCAACAGGTACCTCTCGAACAGGTGGAGGCTGGCAGCTGGGCCTTTTTGGCGGTGGCCCCTTTGGAATACTCTGCCCTGTGGGAGGCTCCGCCCACTGCACTATCTTTTCAGCACCAGAGAAAACAGTTTCTAGTTCCCCCAGCCCTTAGAGGGCATCAATTTATTATTTTATATCATTTTTATATTGGTCTTTATATTGTTTTTTAATGTATTTCTTTTGTAAACCACTTAGAGATATTATATCAAGTGGTGTATAAGTAGTATAAATAAAAAAAATCAGTTAATGTGTCTTTCATCTGCCTCTCTCCTTTTCTTGTTCTGCTGCTTATTCCCTTCTTTTATTGTAACCAAATGTATTTCTAAATGTTTCATGCTAGTTTCTCCAAGAGTGCTGAAAGACCAGGGGTAGGGATTTACTAAATGAATAAATAAGATGCTCCCCTGTGCAGGGGGAAAAGTCCTTCAACATAGAAAAGTAGTGTGTCAGGAAGTAGGGCGGTTAAGAACCCTTTGCCCTGACAGACTAGATTTCTGCAAGCAAAGAATGTTTTGTACTGCCAAGTCTTCCGGCAGGTGAACCAGCCTCCGCCTGCCATCCCACGCGTGGTACAGCCCTGACCCGAGAGGCGCCCTTGCAGGGCTCCTCACACTCAAACGCTCTCTCCTTTTCCCTGCCAGGAAGAACACAAGCAGCTGGGCAACATGCTGGGCTTCGAGGTGACGGCCATGCTCTGCGTCCCCGTCATCAGCAGGGCCACGTCCCAGGTGGTGGCTCTGGCGTGCGCCTTCAACAAGCTCGGGGGAGAGAGGTGAGCGGAAGGCCTGCCTCCCAGCGGAGCGGAGCTGGGACAAATTCACGTTTCTCGGCGTTCTCTGGGTGGCCTCCGAACCTGGGAGGAATTGCCGCGTTCCACGTGTTAGTCCCACGTAGGGCGAGCCCACGTTGAAGCAGGAGCGGAGGCCTGTCAGCCGGGGGTGCAGAACCCCCTCCAGCCCGAGGGCCACATTCCAAAAATGGCAGCCATGAGTTTGGTCTTTCCTCTGAAATGCCTAGTCGAAGTTACTCATAGAATCATAGAATCATAGAATAGCAGAGTTGGAAGGGGCCTACAAGGCCATCGAGTCCAACCCCCTGCTCAATGCAGGAATCCACCCTAAAGCATCCCTGACAGATGCTTGTCCAGCTGCCTCTTGAAGGCCTCCAGTGTGGGAGAGCCCACAACCTCACCAGGCAACTGATTCCATTGTCATACTGCTCTAACTGTCAGGAAGTTTTTCCTGATGTCCAGCCGGAATGTGTCTTCCTTTAACTTGAGCCCTTTATTCCGTGTCCTGCACTCTGGGAGGATTTCAAAGAATCTCTTGGGGGCCGCATTCCGGCAGTAGGTGGGACTGAAGGCCAAAAGGGATGGGCCGAGAGACCCAAAACGCCCACACCTTTTAGCGTAGCGCTCTTGCTTTCATCAGTATCTAACCCTTAGGAGAGGCACTCCAACCTTTTAGATGGGGTGGGTGGGTGGGGGAGATCTGCAGAAGCTGGGAAATCACCAAATGGTGAGCAGGATTTGACCCGCGGACTTCAAGTTTGACATATCTGCGGTACTAGGGTGACCCTATGGAAAGGAGGACTGGGCTCCTGGATCTTTAACGGTTGTATTGAAAGGGGAGTTTTAGCAAGTGTCATTTGTACGCACGCAGCACCTGGTGAAATCCCCTCTTCATCACAACAGGTAAAGCTGCAGGAGCCCTGCCTAGCATG
Source organism: Elgaria multicarinata webbii (assembly GCF_023053635.1). Taxonomy (NCBI): domain Eukaryota; kingdom Metazoa; phylum Chordata; class Lepidosauria; order Squamata; family Anguidae; genus Elgaria; species Elgaria multicarinata. Next base: position 139,270,481 of record NC_086175.1, read on the forward strand.
ACCAGATACAAAAGAGGGCAGGGCTCCTGCAGCTTTACCTGTTGTGATGAAGAGGGGATTTCACCAGGTGCTGCGTGCGTACCAATGACACCTGCTGAAATCCCCTTTTCTATTCCCTTCTCACATGAAGTTCCTTTGTAGACAAGCACACTCAACAGGCAGGCATTGGAGGGCACATCTAGCGTAATATTCAGGGCAGAGGAGCCAGCAGTATATGGGCCATTGAGGTGGCCTACACGTGAGTCATGGGTGAATAGTGCTTGCAAATACCTGAAACCTGTATTTGAGATTCTAGGGTATTTATTTACATATTTGATACAACTTGAAAGCTGACACGTCCTAGTATTTCATTTTTGACAGTACTTAGTAGCTGACACACAGTGGGATGATTTATTATTGTTGTTGTTGTTGTTGCATTTATATACCGCCCCATAGCCAAAGCTCTCTGGGCAGTTCACATAAGATAAAAACGCTTAAAAACAATATACAAATATTTTAAACCACAAAAACATGCAAAACGCACTTACATTTAAAACCACTATATCAATTTTACAAACCATGAGCCAAAAAAACCAGACCCAGGGTCATTACATATTGCTAAGTGCCTGGGAGAAGAGAAAAGTCTTGACATATTTATATTTATTTATTTATTACACTTATATACCGTTCCCATAGCCAGGGCTCTCTGGCGGGTTTACAGAAATTCTAAAATAGAGATAAAAACAAGTATACAAAATTTAAAACTCTAAAACACAGAACATACACATATAAAGCATTAAAAACCGATTAAAAACGAAACATGTGGGTAATTAGGATGTGCCGCCATATGCCTGGGCAAAGAGGAAAGTCTTAACCTGGCGCCGGAAAGTCAGCAGCGTTGGTGCCAGGCGAGCCTCATCAGGGAGATCATTCCACAGTCTGGGGCCCACCACTGAAAAGGCCCTGTCCGTCGTTGCCACACTCCTCCGAGCCTCTCTCGGAGTAGGCACCCGGAGGAAGACCTTAGATGTTGAACGTAGTGACCGGGTATATTCATGTCGGGAGAGGCGTTCCGTCAGGTATTGTGGTCCCAAGCCGTGGCGCTGAAAAGATGACAATGTCGGCGCCAGGCGGGCCTCGTGAGGGAGATTGTTCCACATTTGGGGGGCCACCACAGAGGAGGCCCTCTCTCCTGTTGCCATCCTCTGAGATGCAGCATTTGACTGCATTGGATCAATGGCGTGAAATGTTATGCTAGTATTGGACCGAATTTAACTACAGGACCAGCATTGGGACGTAGGTGCTCTGGGTTGGGTGAGGCTGTGCTATACAGACCAGTCCACTAAAGCGCCTTTAAAACACCTCCACCTGTCGGGATAACAAAGGCCCTTTCTACACCTCAGGATTATCCCAGGCAAATGGAAGGGTTGTCCCTGCCTGCTTCCGGGATCCCCTGTGTGGCATTTAGATGCACAGGGATGAACCCGGGGGGGAAAGGCAGCTGTAGAAACAGCCAAAGTCTTCAGTAGACTCTGGGAGGTCAAGAGGGGGGTGGGGGCGAAGGGCCCTCCAGGGGGCAAATCCAGGATTAACGTGTTGCTCCGCCTCTCTTCCCTGCCTCCTGCAGCTACACGGAAACGGACGAGCGCAAGATCCAGCACTGCTTCCGCTACACCTCCACGGTGCTGACCAGCACGCTGGCCTTCCAGAAGGAGCAGAAACTCAAATGCGAGTGTCAGGTAAGGGACACACCTGCCCGAGCACCCAGGCAGCCCCCTGCCTCTCGTCCCCTCTGTGGCGGCCCTAAAAGGGGACGGCGGAAACCACTCACCCTGCAGCCAACGGAGATTTATCAGCAAGCTCAGTGGCGCCAATCCTCTGTCATCTGGGGTTGTTAGATCCCCGGTCAGAATGAGCCGCCGTTATGCGCAGGGCATCGCTCAGACTTCGGAAGTATGCGCGAGCCCTGTCCTCTCCTTTCAGCTCTTATTTCATACACGTCAACACTTCATTAAACTGGAATTCCCAGGATCCTTCGGAGACAGCCAAGATTTGTAAAGAGGCATAAAACCAATATATGTTTCTTGGACAGGCAGAGCTGCGACATGTGAGAGAGCATATTTTTTCAAAAGAGAGAGAGATGTGCTAAAAGGAAACCTAGACCATATGTTCAAAACCCCAAATGTTTTGCTATGATGTGTTTTTTTTGGGGGGGGGGGGCGATTTTTAGGAGTGTAAAAAGAAATGAAACTGCCTTCCTTTTTTGCATTTTCAGAATTTTTCGAGTCTGGGACAATACTCACAATTCTCCTCAGCTAGGGTGACCCTATGAAAAGGAGGACTGGGCACCTGTATCTTTAACAGTTGCATAGAAAAGGGGATTTCAGCAGATGTCATTTGTATATATGGAGAACCTGGTGAAATCCCCTCTTCATCACAACAGTTAAAGCTGCAGGAGCTATCCTAGAGTGACCAGATTGAAAAGAGGGCAGGGCTCCTGCAGCTTTCACTGTTGTGATGACACCTTTAACAAGACCCTGCCCAGGGCTCAGAGCAGTCCCTTCAGCTGAACTAGCAGGACAGGATGCAGGGGCACCATCCAAGGGACCGGCAGCCTCTTTATCACCTGCCAGATGATGCCGCGAAGGGAAAATGCACGAGCAGGATCCGGGCAGCGAGCTGAGATCAAGGGCCCGGTGGAGCGAAGGCAAGAAACCGCGTCGGGCACTGAAGCAGCCGCCCAGAAAGCTCAGGAGAGAGCTACTGGCTCAGGCCATAGCTAGACCTAAGGTCTATCCCTGGATCGTCCAGGGGTCAAACCTGTTCATCTCGGTGACACACAGGGGATCCAGCGCTCAGGCAGGGGCGAACCCTGGATGATCCCAGGATAAACCTCATGTCTAGCCGTGGCCCCAGCCTCTGATGGCATATTCCAGGCCCTTCCAGCAATACTCTGTTGTCAGAAAGACACAGTCCTCTAGAACAGCAATCCTATCCCAGTGGTAGAGCACCCGCCAAACCCAGGAACAAAGGAAGCTGTCCAGATAAGAACATCAGAAGTGCCCTGAGGCTGGATCAGGCCAAGGGTCCATCTAGTCCAGCACTCTGTTCACACAGTGGCCAACCAGCTGTCGACCAAGGACCCACAAAGCAGGACGTGAGTGCAACAGCACCCTCCCGCCCATGTTCCCCAGCAACTGGTACACAGAGGCTTACTGCCTCGAATACTGGACATAGCACACAACCATGGCTGTGCTGGATCAGACCCTAGGCTAGATCTGCACCAAGCAGGATATAACACTATGGAAGCAGTTTGAAAACGGTATATGGAATGTGTCAATGGGCCCCAACAGTTGTCAGTGCACTTCAGTACCGTTATAAAGCAGTAGTGTGGCTCCTGCCCTTACTGGAGTCCATACTGCACTAATTTCTGAATATATATTTAGATAGATAGATAGATAGATAGATAGATAGATAGATAGATAGAGATATATCCCAGGAGGGGGAAGAAAATATTTTCTTGCCATGCTTTTAAAACATTCTAATATTTTTCCTGCTTAGCTGCACATTTATATTGTAGGGTCATTCCTGGTGGAGAGGGGAAGGGATTGCGTCTAATTAAATTCAGTAATAAATAGAGAGATTAATTTATCTCCCTTTCCCCCACCCCAGGCTCTTTTGCAAGTGGCCAAGAATCTCTTCACACACCTGGGTAAGTGTCCTGAATTCATCTTATTTGTTTATTTATTGCATTTCTATACCACCCAATAGCCGACACCCTCTGGGCGTTTCACAAAAATTAAAACCAAGAAGACTATTCAAAGTATAATAATTATTATTATTAATTTATTTATTTATTACATTTTTATACGGCCCCATAGCCGAAGCTCTCTGGACGGTTCACAAAAATTAAAACAATAATAAAACAACCAACAGGTTAAAAACACAAATACAAAATACAGTATAAAAAGTACAACCAGGATAAAACCACGCAGCAAAATTGATATAAGATTAAAATACAGAGTTAGAACAGTAAAATTTAAATTTAAGGTAAAATTAAATTTTAAATGACAGTATAAAAACACAGTATAAAAGTACAATATAAAAGCACAACCAGGATAAATCTGAGCAGCAATGCAGAGATTAAAACAGATTTAAAATACAGATTTAAAACAGCAAAGTTTAAAAACTAAAATGATAAACTGTTAAAATACTGAGAAAATAACGTAGGTGCCCGGCAACCCTCCTTAGGGAGCTCATTCCACAGCTGGGATGCCACAGCAGAGAGGGCCCTGCTCCTGGTAGCCACCTGCCTCACTTCCTTTGGCAGGGGCTCGCGGAGAAGGACCCCTGAGGATGACCTTAGGGTCTGGGGAGTGGGTACATATGGGAGGAGGCGTTCCTTCAGATAGCCTGGCCCCAAGCCGTTTAGGGCTTTAAATGTTAATACCAGCACTTTGAATTGGGCCCGGACCTGGACTGGCAGCCAATGAAGCTGGAAAAGGACTGGCGTGATGTGGTCTTGTCGGCCAGTCCCTGTTAACAAACATGCTGCCCTGTTTTGTACTGGCTGAAGTTTCTGGGCCATTTTGAAAGGCAAGCCCACGTATAATTTTATTCATTTTATTTATTTATTGCATTTACATCCCACCTTTTTTCCTCCAAGGAAACCCAGGGCGGCATACATAATCCTCCTCCTCTCCATTTTATCCTCCCAACATCAACCCTGTGAGGTAGCTTGGGCTGTGAGCCTGTTACTGGCCCAAAGTCACCCAGTGAGCTTCCATGGCTGGGTGGGGGACTAGAACCCGGATCTCCCAACTCCCAATCCAACACCTTAGCCACTACACCGCACTGGCTCTCAATACATTGCAGTAATCCAGTTGAGAGGTTATCAGAGCATGGATAACTGTAGCTAGGCTATTCTCTGTCCAGAGCAGTACGACAATGGAATCAGTTACCTAGGGAGGTTGTGGGCTCTCCCGCACTGGAGGCCTTCAAGAGGCAGCTGGGCAACCATCTGTCAGGGATGCTTTAGGGTGGATTCCTGCATTGAGCAGGGGGTTGGACTCGATGGCCTTGTAGGCCCCTTCCAACTCTGCTATTCTATGATTCTATGATTCTATAAGGGTGCAGTTGGTATATCAGCCATGTCGGTGCCGTGGTAAGGGGCAGAAAGGGATTGCAGAAGCTTTTATGTGAAGAACTGTGGGCCCAGGGTTATCTTTGGCTCTATGTCCCTCCTGAGAGACAGTGGCCCCGTTCAGACAACATGTTAAACCATGCTGCTTAACCACAAAATGGTTAACGTTTTGTGGTTAAGCAGCATGGTTCAGTGTGTTGTCTGAATGGTGATCTGGCAGACAGAAAGTTGGACATGAATCTGAAAGGTTGCACGGCTGGGGCAAGTCACTCGCTCCTGGCCTCAAGCTCCATCTGTAAAATGGGAATAATGACAACAAAGTTTCCAAAGGGCCTGTGGCCGACATGCCTTAAGTGGCTGCTGTGATTCGACCACCATCTTTTATGGGCAACCAGGAACATCACCCACACACCACTTCAGGGCCTGCGGTGAGGGTGGGTGTGCAGAACTTTGCTGCCTTTGCTTTCGGACTCTCTTCACCTGGAGTCTGGCATGTCATCTGCAGACAATACCCGCAGGGCTCGAAGGGGCCCATTTGCAGGTCACACCTCGAAGGGCTTTCTCCTGGGCCGCCCCCAAACTCTGGAACGCACTCCTTCGAGAACTATTTGCTTGGCGTTTAGAAGGGGCGCGGAGACGCATCTTTTTAATTTAGCCTTTCAAATCAGCCAATGAGACAGCATCTAAACGTTAATACTAAACAATATTGCCCATTGCTGAGCCTCAGGAAGATGTGAGAAATTTAACTCAAATATTCAGCCAGGTGTGATGGAACACCCAAACACGCACCTGCGCAACAAGTCAGGGCGCTACAGGGGCGCCTCCTCCTGTATCCACCAGTCCCTGCACTAAAATCATCAGAGGTCCTTCTCGATTCCGTCTGGAACACAAAAAAAGCTCCATTTCTCATGTGCGAAAGAGAAGGGCCTTCTCCGCGGTGGAACCCCACCTTCGGAATCCCCTCCCACAGGAGGCACAACCGGCACCAACACCGTGTTTGTTTCAGCACCAGATTTAATTTGCCGTGACCTTTTCGGTTTATATTTGTATTTATTTAAGCTGGCTGGGACACCTTTTATGCCTCTCCGTTCGGTGCGGTCTTTAAGGCGTCAAGGGTTTTATCTTCGCGTGTGCCACCCTGAAAGCCCTCTTTGGGTTTATTTTAAAATAAAAGAACATCCCCACTGCTTGGTCCTTTGGGACGTCTCACCGGCTGCTTCTCACCCTTGCAGATGACGTGTCGGTGCTGCTGCAGGAGATCATCACGGAAGCGCGGAATCTCAGCAATGCCGAAATGTGAGTCCCTTGCGGGGCTGGGGAGAGACCCGCGTGTTGTTATATCTGACCTGAGATAGCAGTGGGGATTCCTCAAGCAGGCGGGGCTTGGAGATCAAGCTCCACCCCCCAGGAGGAACCAAAGGAGGCCCCTCATCCCTGGCATATAGGAGAGAAAGACGCCAAAGACAAAGGCAGGGGTGGTGGTGGTGGTGGTGGTGGTGGTGGCATGATCAGTGGGGTGAGGAAAGTGTAGAGGGAGAGGTGGGCTTGGGTGGAGAAATGAGAACTTCAGCAGGAATATCAGGGAGGCAGTGAGAGTCATGGCAGGGACTGAAAAGGGCAATTTGGACTGGGGAGAAGAAGGAAGCGAAGTGGCCTGGGTGAACAGGTGGTTCTGAACGCCATGGGACTGGATGAGGCCGCCTAAGGACACTGTGTCGAAACAGAGGCCAAGGCCAGATCCCCGAGGGAAGCCCAGGGGAAGCAGAGGAATATTCATCTCAGAAAACATCCAGACAGTGATGTGACAGAGGGGAGGAGACCCATTTGGTACTTGGTGCTCCTGCCATCTAGGGCGCCCAAAGATTTGGGCATGGCTGCCACTCTGGCTGGAGGAGGAGGAGGAGGAGGAGGAGGAGGAGGAGGAGGAGACCCCTGTGCTTACTGGCTCTTTAAAGGCTCCAGTGAGCAAAAGGTGGGTGGGCCAAGAAGGGCCAGAGCCAGTTCGGAACAATTATTTCAAATTCACAGTGGAAAAGCAGCCAGGCCGTTCCAGCTTGTGAGTCATGAAGACATCACTCACTAGTCCAAGAAAAAAAGAAAAGCACCTTTTACATAAAAGGATTTTAGAGAAGGGAGAATGTAAAGGACACGTTGCAAGGCTTAAGTGGAAAGTGAAATAGACGGCAATTACAGAGGGAAATAAAAATGTGAACAAGGTGGATTACAACTTATGAAGATTACAACTTATGAAATTAATGGCAATATAGTTCTTACTGAACTCTGCTGGGGAACATATGAAATGAACCATGTTAAGGCATAAGGTGAAATAGTTATTGCATGCAGTAATTACAGCAAACAAAATTAGCAGTAATTGAGCTATTGTTTACTTCCGCTCCACCTAAATCCCACTAGCTCAGCTACTGACGGCTTACTGTGTTCTCAGCTGTAGAGCATAGGTGTGCACAAGGGATGTGCTGGATGTGCCCAGGCACACCCTAATGTCTCAAGTAATAAGACCCAAATTGAGGGGGGCATTGATTAGGGATCCAGACACAATGTGAGTGGTCCTCCAGCTGCCTTGATGATTGAGTATTTAATAAATGTTCCCCTTAAAAACAACAACCTGGGTGCACACCCTAATGAAATGTGCTGTGTGCGCCTATGCTGTAGAGTAATGTAGCCTAAAGGTTAAGAAAGGGAGAGGAATAAGTGATGCCTACCTATTACCCAGCAAAGCATCTGGGAAGATGCCCATGTGACCCAACGTGTGGGATTCAGGAAAATTGAAAGGAAAAGAACCTCTCGTGCAAGCACTGAGTCATTACTGACTCTTGGAGGGACGCCAGCTTTCGCTGACGTTTTCTTGGCAGGCCTTATAGCAGGGTGGTTTGCCGTTGCCTTCCCCGGCCGTCATTACCTTTCCCCCAGCTAGCTGGGTATTCATTTTACCGACCTCGGAAGGATGGAAGTCTGAGTCGACCCGAGCCGGCTGCCTGAAACCAGCTTCCACTGGGATCGAACTCAGGCCATGGGGAGAGTTTCGGCTGCAGAAACTGCTGCTCCAGGTGAAAATTGAGGAGAAGGTTTAATAATAAAAATGATGAAGTCTGAACCCAGCTGAGGAATAAAATAAAAGGCAAGGAAATAAAAAAAGGAGAAATGAAGGGAGATTAGATCCCCTGAAAGCTAGCCAACCATCTAGCCCAGGAAAAATGAGCTCCGTGTAAAAATTGCAAGGAACAGTTTTGATAAGTGAGAAGTAAGATCTCCCCAAAGAAATGAGAGAAATTAATCCGAGCTGTGCAGAATGGCTGTGGAGGACTCAGCACAGAAAAAGCAAGTGCATTGTAAAAATTGCTGTGAGCAAACAGAATGTGAAATAAAAGCGAAGTTCCCATCCTTTGGTGTTCGAAAGAAGCGATACGTTGCAGCACACAAAAAAGTGAAAATGGAAGAGCTGAATCTGAGATTCAGGGAAGAAGTGGAGATTCTCCCTGTCCCCAACATCCCAAAGTCTGTATAAAGTCTTGAGGCAACCAATGTTACCCTAAGGCCTTATCAGGGTACCCTCTGCGAGCATGTATTAGATGCCTTTCTAATGAAGGTTATTAATTAACTTGATTAGATGCTGTATATTAGGAATCTCAATTCTCCATTCCAGCGAGAAATAGTTGAGCCACAGTTTAGAAGCAAAGGTTTCTTCCATTCGATAGCTCTGTGGGACTTATCCCCACTACCAAGGACTCCAAAAAGTAACAACAGCTACAGATGTGGTGGTGGCAGAGAGTCTGGTTTGTGTAGGGTGACCCTATGGAAAAGAGGACTGGGCTCCTGTATCTTTACAGGCTCAAGTTACAGGAAGCCAGATTCCAGCTGGACATCAGGAAAAACTTCCTGGCTGTTAGAGCAATACGACAATGGAATCAGTTACCTAGGGAGGTGGTGGGCTCTCCCACACTAGAGACCTTCAAGAGGCAGCTGGACAACCATCTGTCAGGGATGCTTTTAGGAGGATTCCTGCATTGAGCAGAGGGTTGGACTCGATGGCCTTGTAGGCCCCTTCCAACTCTACTATTCTATGATTCTATGATTAACAGTTGTATTAAAAAGGGGATTTCAGCAGGTCTCATTTGTATGCATACAGCCCCTGGTGAAATCCCCTCTTCATCACAACACTTAAAGCTGCAGGAGCCCTGCCCTCTTTTGTATCTGGTCACTCTAGGCAGGGCTCCTGCAGCTTTAACAGTTGCGATGACGAGGGGATTTCACCAGGTGCTGCGTGCATACCAATGACACCTGCTGAAATCCCCTTTTCAATACAACCGTTAAAGATACAGGTGCCCCGTCCTCCTTTCCATAGAGTCACCCTAGGTTTGTGCAGTTTTCAGGCACTGTGAAACGTCACCCCCTCAGCGCAAATCAAAGACGTAATAATTGCCTGCTAGACTCCACTGTCGGCCTTCTCACGGGTGGAGCATTAAAGTGCATGCGCAGCATGGGCAGGGGGCAGAGCACACAGTTGGCATGCAAAAGGTGCCGGGTTCAAACCCCGGTGTATTCAGGTGAGGCGGGGAAAGACTTCTAGCTGAGACATGGCTGCCAGTCTGTCTTGACAGTTCTGAGCAAGGTGAACCAAGGGGCTGACGCTGGATAAGGCAGCTTCCAAGGTTCCCCTCTACTTCTAAGTCAGGCTCCCCCAACCGAGTGCCCTCTGGATGGGTTGGACTACAACTCCCAGCATTCCACAGCCAGCAGAGCTGGCTGTGGAATGCTGAGAGTTGTAGTCCACCCATCCAGAGGGCGCCGGGTTTGGGAAGCCTGGCCTAGGCCTTCACTGCTTGGTCTCCATGGTAACCGCTGACTGCTTATAGCAGGACCCGCCAGGTAGGTTCCATCTGGTGCTATATAAATAAATAATAATAATAATAATAATAATAATAATAATAATAATAATAATGGTCCTCTCAGCAGCATCCTCTTTGCTCCCATCACTCCTGACAGCTGAGAGAGGTTAGCAGAGGCCCAACTCAAGTGGGAATGCTGTGGTTTGGACCCTGGAATGGACGGTCGGTCGGCGGAGGGGCAGTGAGGGGAGTGATTCCTCCCTGCCCTCCATTCGTCCGTGCCATGCTGCTCTCGGTGCCCCATCAGCTGTGAGCGGAAGCTTGACCTGAGTCCCGTCAGCTCTTGCTTGCGGCAGGGCGATGACAGCAGAGCAGAAGTTTAAGGAATGGAGAGGGAGCCCTGTCTTGTAGCAGCCTTTCAGCTTAATAAGCCTAATAATAGAGGAGGAGGAGGAGGAGGAGGAGGAGGAGGAGGAGGAGGAGGAGGATGTGGGTGCTTTTGAGCATGTGCAGAGTGCATTGCCTTTACTTCTGAGAAACCCCCACTTGCCCTTCCGTACATGTATCTTAGGGACTGGTTTCTGGGTTGGAGGTTGCAGTGTTATAGGCTGACTTTAGCTGTGGCACCACTCCCATTAAGAATTATTTATTTATTTATTTATTTATTGCATTTATATGCCGCCCCATAGCTGAAGCTCTCTGGGCGGTTTACCAAAAAAGAAAAGAAAAAAGAAGTTATACCACCAAACATCCAACACAATTTTAATTCACAAATTTCAAATGTACAAAGCTGCTTTGGTTATTTTTTCTCCATCAGAGAATTTGCAGACAGGAAGTGCATAAATATTGTGATTTCGCTGTAATATTATTGGAATAGAATTTGCATGGTGTAATTTTAAAGTAAAAAGTAGCCATCTTCATCTAATTTCAAAGTTCTTTTCAAAGGCTTCTTTCCCTCTTTTAAGAGAAGACAAAGGCCATAGCTAGACCTAAGGTTCATCCCTGGATCGTCCAGGGGTCAAACCTCTTCATCTAGGTGACACACAGGGGATCCAGTGCTCAGGCAGGGGCGAACCCTGGACGATCCCAGGATAAACCTTCGGTCTAGCTGTGGCCTATGTAAACCGTTAATGCACACCCTGCAATCCAGCCAGTCAAGAGAAGGGTGGGTGCAACATACTTAGAATATGGGATTACCTCTGTTTGTGCCATTTCTCTTGTGTATCTAATTAGAACTGGGTTAATTATGTGTTGTGCAAAGGATTCTTGGAATGGGTGTTGCTTCCATGGTCTCATGACCCTTCCATGGTTCACTGTTTGGCTTATTGAAGAAGCCCTTCTCACCCTTTTTTTGTGGGGGGGGGGGCATTCTCTTGCAGATGCTCAGTGTTCCTCCTGGACAGAATCAGCCATGAACTGGTGGCCAAAGTATTTGATGGTGGTGTGGTGGATGATGAGGTAAGAACCACAGGAAAAGGCAGGAAACATTAAAGGGATGGAGTGGGAGAATACCCGATATGGCCTCTCTCTCTCTGTCTCTCTCTTCTACTTCTATGGGAGATGCCATCACCTAGTGGTAGAACATGGGTCCCACATGTTCCATTTGTGGAGATATGGTGAGCAGCTGATGGGAAAAATCCTTTTCTGCATGAGGCTCTGGTGAGCTGCTGCTACCAGTCAGTGTGGACAATACTAGGCTAGGTGGACCAGTAGACTGACTCAATCATCTATGCAATATACAGCTGGCAGCAGGATTATTAGAGAGAGAGAGAGAGAGAGAGAGAGAGAGAGAGAGAGAGAGAGAGAGAGCGCACCATCAGTGCACATGGTGCTGTACATAGTAAAACAATAAAATAGCAAGACCCTGCCGCATAGGCTTACATTCTAATAAAAGGATGGACCATATTGAATGGATATGGGATCATGAGTTGCAGGACAGAAGAAGAGCCCTGCTGGATCACACCAGAGGACTGTCTAATCCAGCATCCTGTTCACACGGTGGCCAACCATCTGCCCAGATTGGAAGACCACAAGCAGAACACGAGTGGAACAGCACCTTCCCACCCATGTTCCCCAGCAACTGGTGTACATAGACACATACGCCCTCTGATACTGGAAATAATATAGAGCCATCAAGACTAGTAGCCATTGATAGCCTTTTCCAGGAATTTATCCAAACTACATTTAAACCCATCCAAATTGGTGGCCATCACTACAACTTGTGGAAGTGAATTCCACAGTTGAATTGCGTGCTGTGTGAAGAAGTCCTTCCTTTTATCGGTCCTGAATAGGGGTCAAAAATGGGGGAAATCCTCAGCGAGCTGCTGCAGAATTCAGAATCTGTCATTCACATTCCAAGATTCAGAGTCTTAGATGCGCATTTACAGAGCTCAAAATTTTGTATTCAAATTGGAAATGTAAGAGTTTTGACTCTTAGTTGTTCAGATTCAATTCCTTGGTTGTCTCAAGCACCTGACAAAAATGTAGTGAATGAATGAATTAAGGCTTCCTAGTAGCAGTAGCACACTCAAACACACACACATCTGATTTATGTAGTGATGGGGAGAAATAGGTTGAATTCTCATTTTAATATGAACTTACCTTATTTCATACTTTTGAACCGATGATTGCAGACTAAAACTCAGTTATCCTTCAAAAATGTACACTTTTCCGAATTTTAAGCAAATTCTCCAATAAAAAAGTATACCCAAAATGTGTATATTAGGAGAATCATAGAATAGTAAACTTGGAAGAGGCCTATAAGGCCATCGAGTCCAACCCCCTGCTCAATGCAGGAATCCACCCTAAAGCATCCCTGGGAGATGGTTGTCCAGCTTCCTTTAACTTGAGCCCGTTATTCCGTGTCCTACACTCTGAGAGGATCGAGAAGAGATCCTGGCCCTCCTCTGTGTGACAACCTTTTAAGTATTTGAAGAGTGCTATCATGTGCACACAAAAAATGTGTGTGTTTGTGAAAATAATGTACTAGGAGAATTTCTTGCAAAAAATGTGCATATTAAGCAAAGTTATATTCAATGCTCACAAAAATGCATAAAAACAAACATTTTAATGCACCGGTTTATGCAAGATTTTCCTGGGTTGTAATTTATATCATGATGCTGTTCAATTTCTATTGTTGTTTTTGTTGTTTTTATTTTTTCTGTTATTGTATCTGAAATTGTTTGCTGAATATTTTAATATTGATTTTAATATTTTAGCATGTTACCTGCTTAGAGATTTTATTATATCTGGTGGTATAGAAGTATATTAAATTAAATTGTCTCATCGTTTGGGATGGACCGAACATGAGACAGGAAATATGGGGAGCTGAAAGCAGCCCAGACTGACCGATGCACCCAGCCCCAGATGTCTCGAGTAACCGGTGTTCTCCTTCCTTGGACACAGAGCTATGAAATCCGGATCCCGGCAGATCAGGGCATAGCAGGTCACGTGGCAACAACGGGGAAAATCCTCAACATCAAGGATGCGTATTCCCATCCCCTCTTCTACCGTGGTGTGGATGACAGCACTGGGTTCCGGACCAGGAATATCCTCTGCTTCCCCATCAAGGACGAGAACCAGGGTGAGGGTGCAGGCTGAGGGGATGGGTACGTTACGCCCCTCACCATGCTGGCATGCTTTGGACGCCCCTTCCAGACTGCCCCAACAGGCCACCCAAGAGCTCAGAATGCTTGCGCCCCTTCTCCTCCTAGTCCCCACCACGAGTCCTGCAAGGGCTCAGAATGCTTGCGCCCCTTCTCCTCCCATTCCCCACCACGAGTCCTCCAAGGGCTCAGAATGCTTGTACCCCTTCTCCCATTCCCCACCACGAGTACTCCAAGGGCTCAGAATGCTTGCGCCCCTTCTCCTCCCATTCCCCACCACGAGTCCTGCAAGGGCTCAGAATGCTTGCGCCCCTTCTCCTCCCATTCCCCACCACGAGTCCTCCAAGGGCTCAGAATGCTTGCACCCCTTCTCCTCCCAGTCCCCACGACGAGTCCTCCAAGGGCTCAGAATGCTTGTGCCCCTTCTCCTCCCATTCACCACGAGTACTCCAAGAGAAGCCCAGAAGATGCTTCCAGCTGTTTCTCTCCAACCACAGCCATTTCCTCTTCCATCTCATAGTCATGAGCAGGTCCTTGCTCACAGTTAATACTTCATTCTTGAGCAACCCATGGTCTCCTCCAGTCCTGAGAGACAGTTTTGAGCCACAGAGTTGGTGCTCCCAATCTTCCAGGTCAGCTACTGGGAAAGTATGGGCACCTGTTGCCTCCTTAAGCAGGCAGATGCTGCTGCTGCCTCTGTCATTCACCCCTTCACCAAGACCCCATTTCTTTCATCCTCTTCTTCTGGCATGGACCCATGCCTGCCACCCAGAGCTTTGTTGCAGTCAGAATGCCTTCCCATCCCTCCAGTCAGATCTTGGCCATAGGCAACAGACTGAAGTCAGTCAGGAGCCAGAAGACAAGCCAATAGTTAGGACCAAAGAGTAAGTCAAAACCAAAGGACAAACCAGGAGGCAGGATTGAGGCACAAGCCAGTGCTCAGGGCCAAAGAACAACCAAGGATACAGGAGCACCCAGAACGTAGGAAGACCATGTTGCTCCACCAGGGCTGTGCTGATACAGGACGCCGTCTTCTGTGCCTTCCTGTTTAGAGGGATCCAATGGCCATTCCTTCCTGTTTAGAGGGATCCAATGACCATTCCTTCCTGTTCAGGGGGATCCAATGGCCATTCCTTCCTGTTCAGGGGGATCCAATGGCCATTCCTTCCTGTTCAGGGAGATCCAATGGCCATTCCTTCCTGTTCAGGGGGATCCAATGGGTGGGTGGAATCAGTTCAAGGCTGGAAGAGTCTTCACTGAGAAGCGGCCGCCCATGTACCAGGGGCCCAGCTCATGGGGCAGCTGTCTGCAGACCTCATCAGGTCCTGACTCCCCCACGGTGAGGAAACCCATTCAGACCTTCCCCCAATATGTGGACCGCTTGGGCCTGGGACTGGGAGAAGCTGTGCAATGTTGGGGGCAGAAGTAAAGGTATGACAGACACTTTGCAGCCCCTTTCGGCACGCTTTGCCCCTTCATGCAAGTGACATTCGAAGAGGGTGTGCCTCTTGACATACTACATTTTTATGACTGCAGAGTTCCAGAAGGAAGGAAGGGAAGGAAGTTGGCCTCTGATTGTATGGCAACTCTTCCACATTGCGCTTTAATCACACCTCTCAACATCCCAGCTCAGTTTTCCAGGAAGCACAAGAGGGGTCAGAAGTATTTGGCCAACCGGTTGTGTGGATCAAATGAGGGTGAGGGAGCTCATGTAGACCCAACAAGTTATGAGAATCATATCATTGGGAGCTGAACAAGATCCTGTGGCTCATGTAGTCCCAGCTCATATTCCCGTCCTCTGCGGAAGGGATATTTCTGGCACAATGGAGCTGGCCCATGCCAGCAGTTGAATGTGCTCTTCCAAGCCCCAATCATGGCTTTCCTCTCTGCTCCTTCCAGATGTCATCGGAGTGGCTGAGTTGGTCAACAAAATCAATGGACCTTGGTTCAGCAAGTTTGATGAGGACCTGGCCACCGCATTCTCCATCTACTGTGGCATCAGCATTGCCCATGTAAGCATCTTTCTGTGGTGTCTTGTTTGGGTATTGCTGAGCAGCTTCGATGGATCATATTAATCCAGATCCTTTTCAGGGGTCGTGTAGCCAACGCTCTTACCAAGAGTCCATGAAATTTGTTTCAGAAACACGTCCCGTTTTGACATTTCATGCACTAGGGTGACTAAATCTTGGTTTTCTTTGCTCCAGTCTCTGCTCTACAAGAAAGTCCATGAGGCCCAGTACCGAAGCCACCTGGCCAACGAGATGATGATGTACCATATGAAGGTAAAGACGGCTCAGGGCCGTTCCAGAAAGGTGAATGCTAACTGTGTCTCCCCTTCTATGCATCCTGATGTTGCGCGCTCCATCTTTGGGTGTGGAAGGGTAGACATGAGATACCTCCATCACTGATAGGCTAATAAGTACATCTCTGTTTACGTGTGGGTCAGCAGTCAACGTACTAAATGGGGAGGTACAGACAGTACTGACAGTTCACTTTTACAACTGGGAGAAGGCCCATTTGCAGGTCAGTCTTGACGGATGGTGCTTCCCGTGCCCCCAAATAGTCAAGAAGAGCCCCGGCTATTTCTCCTTCTAGAAGTTAAATGCCGTTTTTCTTCCAGGTATCTGACGATGAATATACCAAGCTTCTCGATGAAGGAATCAAGCCAGTTTTAGCCATTGACTCAAGCTTTGCTCAGTTCACGTACACGCCGCGTTCTCTCCCTGAGGACGACACGTCTATGGTGAGCGTCCATCTCCCCAAGGCTCCCCTGGCACTTGAGTGCAATGTACATCCTCTTCTCCAAATCGTCCTGGAAAGGATGTCCTGGCTCACATATTAAGCCTGGGATGATCCCGGTAGCGGAGACCCCACCTCAGGCTTGCAATGAACAGTGAGCACGATGATAAGAAGAATGTATGAAGAGTCCTGGTGGATCAAACCAAAGGCCCATGTAGGACAACACCCTGCTTCCCACAGTGGCCACCAAAATGCCTCTAGGAAGCCAGTTTCTTGGCTTGCTGCCTCTGAATGTGGAGGTCATAGATTCATAGAATCATAGAATAGCAGAGTTGGAAGGGGCCTACAAGACCATCGAGTCGAACCCCCTGCTCAGTGCAGGAATCCACCCTAAAGCATCCCTGACAGAGGGTTCTCCAGCTGCCTCTTGAAGGCCTCTAGTGTGGGAGAGCCCACAACCTCCCTACGTCACTGGTTCCATTGTCGTACTGCTCTAACAGTCAGGCAGTTTTTCCTGATGTCCAGCCGGAATCGGGCTTCCTGTCACTTGAGCCCATGATTCTGTGTTCTGCACTCTGAGATAATCGAGAAGAGATCCTGGTTACCTTTAGTTACTAAAGCTGTTTTGCATGCCACTCTTTTGTATAGAGAGCTGGCAGTGAAGAACCAGATTTGAATTTCCGGTTCTTCACTTAGCCCACCTTGACTCCAAGGCTTGGTGAGAGAGAGAGTGTGTGTGTGTGTGTGTGTGTGTGTGTGTGTCTTCTACATATTCCCAGCACTTTCATTCAATTTGATAAAAAAGAAATTGCTTTTGAAAAGAAATTCAAAGGAGAAGAACATTTTGGAGAAATTCTCATGGGTTGGGTTTAGAGTACTTGAGCCTACCTGTGAGGGGGCTGAAGAGCATGTGGAAGAGACCTGTCTTTCATTGTCCACCCATCTCTCTGTCAGCCTTTTGCCTCCTTGGCTTCCCACACTTCAATTAAGACACAGAAGAGTAGAGTTGGAAGGGGCCTCCAAGGCCATCGAGTCCAACCCTCTGCTCAATGCAGGAATCCACCTTAAAGCATCCCTGACAGATGGTCGTCCATCTGCCTCCTGAAGGCCTCTAGTGTGGGAGAGCCCACAACCTCCCTAGGGAACTGGTTCCATTGTCGTACTGCTCTAACAGGAAGTTTTCCTGATGTCCAGCTGGAACATACAGCCATCATGCCTAGTAGCAGCTCTTGATAACCCACCCACCTCTCTCTCTCTTCCCTCTCCTTCCCCACAGGCCATTCTGAGCATGTTGCAGGACATGAACTTCATCAGTAGCTACAAAATTGACCGCCAAACGCTTGTCAGGTAGGACCCAAAGATCGCCTCTTCCTCCCTCCCTTCTGCAGGCACACATACAAAATTGTGGGTTGGGTTGTCCTGTCTCTGACGCACGCCAGGCTTAATGTGAGCAAGCCCTCGACAGAAGAACTGTTTTGGGGGAGATCAGCGGTGAAAGCGACGCTATATAGACAGCCCCGGGATATTGTCTTCGAATTACAATTTGTTCGTTACATGGGGCAGAGGCAGTCTGATAGAATGGTTAGAGCATTGGACTCAGACTAGGGCAGGGCTGGGAAACCTGTGGTCTGCCAAATATTGATGGACTACAACTCCCATCATCCCTGACCATTGGCCAGGGTGGCTGGGTCTCATGGGAGTCGAAGCCCAGCAACATCTTGCCATAACAAGACTCCTGTCATTTATTTATTTATTTATTTATTTATTACATTTTTATATTGCCCCAATAGCCGAAGCTCTCTGGGCGGTTCACAAAAATTAAAACCATAGTAAAACAACCAACAGGTTAAAAGCACAAATACAAAATACAATATAAAAAGCACAACCAGGATAAAACCACGCAGCAAAATTGGTATAAGATTAAAATACAGAGTTAGAACAGTAACATTTAAATTTAAGTTAAAATTAAGTGTTGAAATACTGAGAGAATAAAAAGGTCTTCAGCTGGCGACGAAAGGAGTACAGTGTAGGCACCAGGCGTAGGCACCAGTGTAGGTGCCCAAGTCATCTTGTTGGCTATCTGGAGATACATTTATTTAAAAAGTTGAGCCTTTTATTTGCTAACACCAACTCATTTATTCAGAAAGCACAATTTGAAATGTACATACCGTAGTTTTAATTTATTAGGTTAGTATACCACCTGACTGCAAATGCCCTTGGGGCAGTTTGCAATCATAAATCAAACAGCAGCAGCAAAATAACCAACAGCTAACTAAATATATAACAAAAATACAAGTATCAAAATGATACAATACTAAACATTAAAAACATTAAACGGTATTTAAAATTAATTTGTAAAGGAATGATTCGTGGATGGTTTTGCTCCTCACCCGCCTTCAGGTTTTGGGTACTTACACTGAGAGCGGATCTACACAGAGTCGTGAAGGCGTCCTGAAGGCGCTTGCGTGCACCTCCAGGGCGCCCCGAAACTCTTTGCGTAGGGCAGGATCTACGCAAAGAGTTTCGGGGCGCCCTGGGGGCGCACGCAAGCGCCTTCAGGACTCTATGTAGATCCGCTCTGAGTCCGTGTTGTTCTAACCAAGGGGTCTCTTTGACTGTTTTGTTTCCCCCCTAGGTTCTGCCTGATGGTGAAAAAGGGATACAGGGACCCTCCCTACCACAACTGGACCCATGCCTTCTCTGTCTCCCACTTCTGCTACCTGCTCTACAAAAACCTGGAGCTGGTCAATTACCTGGAGTAGGTGGATGTATTTTTGCTCTCCTCTGGGGCTCAGTTGATACCAGAGATCAACCCCAGAACACATGAAGCGGGGGGGGGGGGGGCGTGTATTGGCCGTGTATTTGCATCGCTCGAGGGATCCAGCTGGCAAAGGAGATTCTCTCTCTTGCTTTGCTAACAGTTTTGGCAGATATTGCTTCTCCTGCTCTGCAGTGATCTGTTGGGAAGCGGAATAAAACCTCTGCCTAAGGGTGCACAGAGACACACCTTCTTCTCTAAGGGTGCACCGACCGACCCACCTACAGTCAGGGGTCAGCGTGATTTCGCCTGCCTTCTTTCCAACTCAGCTCCTCCAGTGACACACACTTTGTTCACTCGGCGTCCGTCCACTGCTATCCATATTTTGGCGTGGTTTCCGTCCACCTTCACTCCTCCAATGGCCCATTTCCTCTTTGAATGATGCCCGCATGCTTTTGGAGGGCTGGCCATCTTTTGCCAAAGTCATCATCAAGTCCCTTGTATATTTATCTTGTTCAACACCATTTAGCATTTTTCAAAACAAAAAACTTGGTTGGCTGGAGTGGGTGGCGGGAGTTGGCTTTGTAGCTGATCGTCACTAGTGCTGGGCAATCAGTGCTATGCACAGCCACTTTGGCTGTGAACAGGAAGACCAGTTTTCTACTGTGGGGGCCTCCAGACAGAGAGCTGCTAGTGACGGAGGGGTCCTAGCACTAACTGTTGGAAGGTCTTGGGCATCTCTTCCATCTCTTCTTCCTTAATGGGTCTTCTGTGATGAGAGGAATGCCAGGAAGAGCTCTAGGAAAACAGGTGAGGGTGGTGAGTGGAAAACGAGACACCCTTGTAAGGTTCCATGAATGAGACAGGGCGGTGAAGCCATAAAGGCCTCATCTAGAACTATCCCTAGGGCTATCAGTGAGAAGGCCTTGGGCAGCTACTCCGTTTTTTCCACCTTAACAGACTCCATCTGGGAAGTAAAAAAGACAGAGTGGTGTGAAAACACAGGAGAGTTAGAAATTGGAAGGCGCTGTTGTCTAGACCCCCCGTAAAAGTCAGTGTATGAGGCAGGGCCATTGCACAATGAATTCTTGTCTGGAAGCAGGAGGAGAAGACCATGTGCCTGGCGAAGCCATGGGAAAGGGCCTTTCTCCGTGGGCCCGCTAGACCAATCCCGCACATCTGGGTTCGCTCCGACAACACTGAGCTTGGCCCAAAGAAACAGCGCCCGTCCCCTCCTGCTGGCTTTAGGTGGCCAGGTCACTGATCACAGCGAAAACCAGCTTTTATTTACTGACAGCTTTTCCGGACAATAAATTGAATATCCTGATTTTTGCTTCAGTTGCATTTTCCCAACACTGAGTCAAAACGAAACGTTTAGTGCTTGTGATGTAGGGTGGGGGGAAGCAAGGCTTTCCGGGGACCTCATACAGGTAGAGAATTAACCTAGCAGGGAGACAGTCCTGGGAATTTGCTTCTGTCCCTCATTTCAGGTGGTGTTCATCTGTGATGAGCCGCTGGGACTGAACAGTACAGAGCATAGATCAGAAAGGGACTGAACTTGCCCACTTCCTCTCCCCCAATTCTCTTCCCTTCCCCCCCCCCCCGGTTATCAAGCACTTTCCTCCTTGGAGAAGTTCACTTGCACAAGGAATGTGCACCCCCTCCACACCTCCACGCCTCTCATTCCAGGCACATCAGATACTTCTGCACTCATGCGCGGTTGTGTGTGTGTTGTTTTTCTCTTAACAGAGACATCGAAATCTTTGCCCTGTTCATCTCCTGCATGTGCCACGACCTGGACCACCGGGGCACCAATAACTCTTTCCAGGTGGCTTCGGTACGGTTTGAAGGAACCCATGCGTCACAAAATGAGGGAGGGAGGGGCTGGGGTGGGTGTGTCTCACCTTGCAACAGACCATCTTACATTCCTAGACCACCCTTTTGCCAGCTGCTCCTCCATTTGCTTTGCAAGCGACAATAAAGCTGTTTAAGAAGGAGGCAAATACACTAAAGGAGGGCCCAAATGTGTTGGACTACAGTTCCCATAATCCCCAGACAACAGCCACACTGGATGAGGGTTGTAGGAGTTGAACTCCAGCACATCCAAAGGACACCAGGTTGGGGCAAAGCTGATCTAAAAGCACATGAAGAATTTTTGCAAGTATATATTAGGGAGGATTTTTTTAAAAGGGAGCAAGATCCGGAGGGAGCAAATCCCTGCCCCAAACCACTCATCACAATAGAAACTATATTTCAGTTTTAATTATAAACAGCACCTGTGAGGCTGTGCTGTGTATATTATTACTGAGGGCTGATGCCTGCCATCCCTGTGCAACAAGCTTGCTGCTGCTTCGGCAGTTAAGAGCCATTTTCTTTATTATTTATTTGTTTATTGATTGATTGCATTTTTATACCGCCCGCTAGCCAGAGCTGTCTGGACAGTTTACAATTTTGCGTTGCCCTTTCTGCACGTTTTTGGGACATCTCTGTTTGCACCGGGGTTTCTTCCCTTGCCAGCATCCTTGTGCCGTAAGTCACCGGCGTTAGCAAGATAAGCAGGCTGGAAACATCAATTAGCAGTCCAAAAGCCAAAAAGTATGCATCAGAAGCCGGGTCGGACAATACCAGGTTCAGGAATGCACCAAAGAGTAGTCAGGGTCCAGTCCAAGGTCAGGTTCAGTCCAGGCAAGATCACGGCACTGGTACGACAATGGAACCAGTTACGACAATGGAACCAGTTACTTCCTGAGTGTTAGAGCAGAACAACACTGGAACCAGTTGCCTAGGGAGGTGGTGGGCTCTCCCACACTGGAGGCCTTCAAGAGGCAGCCGGACAACCATCTGTCAGGGATGCTTTAGGGTGGATTCCTGCATTGAGCAGGGGGTTGGACTCGATGGCCTTGTAGGTCCCTTCCAACTCTGCTATTCTATGATTCTATGCAAGCAACGAAGTCAAGGCACCAAGGACAATCATTGCTTCCAGCCCCGCTTCTGAGTTCTGGCAAGTCTTTTATGGGGAGTGTGGTGATTGGGAATTGTGGTCAGCTGCCTGGGCCTGCAGCTAGCTTCTGCCTGTTCCGTGAAGGGCCCCTCCCCAACCACTCCCAGGCTCAGCTGTTCCTCCTTTCTGTTTCATCCCTCAAAATGAAGCCCCACAGCTTGGTCCTCAGGAGAAGTGGGGCAGTAGTGCTGATGTGGGGTGTCATGGCATCACCCCTTCATCTCTCACAGTCTCCACTTCCCCAGTGTTGCCCATGTGCCATGAAGCCGAACTATGGGGAGGGGGGGACACACAGAACCAACCCTTAGTCAGCAACATCTGGGGTGTAGAGTGACCCTATGGAAAGGAGGACAGGGCTCCTGTATCTTTAACAGTTGCATAGAAAAGGGAATTTCAGCAGGTGTCGTTTGGATGCATGTCGCACCTGGTGAAATGTCCTCTTCATCACCATAGTTAAAGCTGCAGGAGCTATACTAGAGTGACTAGATTTAAAAGAGGGCAGCTTTAACTGTGGTGATGAAGAGGGAATTTCACCAGGTTCTCCATATATACAAAGGACACCTGCTGAAATTCCCTTTTCAATACAACTGTTAAAGATGCAGGAGACCTGTCCTCCTTTCCATAGGGTCACCCTAGGGTTAGGGGGTGGACCTCCCATGCCAAAAGGGTGTCACTAGAGCAGCCTTCCTCAACCTGGGGCGCTCTGGATGTATTGGACTACAACTCCCAGAA
Source organism: Elgaria multicarinata webbii (assembly GCF_023053635.1). Lineage (NCBI taxonomy): Eukaryota > Metazoa > Chordata > Lepidosauria > Squamata > Anguidae > Elgaria > Elgaria multicarinata. The sequence continues at coordinate 139,293,282 of NC_086175.1, forward strand.
TGCCCCAGCCTGGCTGGGGCATTCTGGGAGTTGTAGTCCAACACATCCAGAGCGCCCCAGGTTGAGGAAGGCTGCACTAGAGCTTTGGAACAGCTTAGTTTACACACTGAGCACTTCACAGACCATGTAGCTTCTGGGATGGCTCCCCCCCCCTTGTAAAGCAGGCGGGGAAGGGGTGTTGACCAAAAGCATGGGGGGAAGTGGAGGCCGCCCTTCCTCCATCACTCCTCTCCCCCACCGCCCTGCCCCTTCCTCACAGCCCCCCACAGCTCTCCTCAGGCCGCGCGCATTGAAGCCCAATCCACCTCCGTCCATCCTGGCCCCAATTGTGGCTTCTGGGCCTTTGCCCTCATGGTGTCTCTTAATTCTATCTTTCAGAAATCGGTCCTGGCTGCCCTGTACAGCTCAGAAGGCTCCGTGATGGAGGTAAAACAACAACAAACCTGCCCTTCACTGAGCAGGTCCAGGGGTGCTTCACACAGGGGTGGGAGGGAGGAAGGGTGCCAAGCCGGCAGAACATAACTGAGGCGAAAGCTCAGGCCCAGGGCCCAGGCCTCTGCCGAAACCAACGCTTGTGCAACGTCAATCGCGCTTGCGAGCTCAACGGTTTTCCTACGTAGGAAACCTAGCTAGCTTGACGGGTTTCCTATTCCCATCTCTCCTCTTGTAGAGCTCTGGACCGATCACACACACGCATTCTCCTCTCCTCTTTGCTGTGTTTTGTTTTCCAGAGGCACCATTTTGCCCAGGCTATCGCCATCCTGAACACCCACGGCTGTAACATCTTTGATCATTTCTCGCGGAAGGTGAGTCTGAGAGAGGCAGCAGTTCCCAGGGTTTTCTTCGTGAGGAGCACTGATGGTTCAAGCCAGCTGTTGTTGGCAGCTCCTTATCATGCGCTACGCAACTGGCCAGTCCGTTGGTGGTATCTCAGAAGGGCTGGTGCTGGCGCTGGTGCTGTCCATGGTGAGCCGTGTCATTTCTCCAGGCTGTCCTGTATCCTCAAGGCACAGGATAATAAAGCAAATTGTTATTGGCTCAATATAGGATTACCAAAGGATGCTGGATTTGATGCGGGACATTATCCTGGCCACCGACCTTGCTCACCATTTAAGGATCTTCAAAGACCTCCAGAAAATGGCGGAAGGTAATGGACGGGACATCTGTCTATCTATCCGTGTCCTATTCGGCTGTTGTGAGGCAGAGAGGTGTGAAGGGCCATTGCCCAATTCCCAATGCTGTGGGTGAGAGTCTCCACTCTGTACAAAAGCTGTATGTGCACACACATTAAAAAAAACCACCGTATTTCCTTATTTCTGGATGGTACTTATATAGCTGCCCCATAATAGATGTTTGGAACATGCCCCCGTGCACTCCTGGGGCCAGAAATGAAAGGTCTTCATGAGGTCCTCACTTTTCCATATCTCCTTTCTTGTCGTGTGTGTGGGGGGGGAGGTGGTCAGGGGGGGTCTTGTAGCCTTCTTCATAATGTTGCAGTTGTGCTCCTTCAGAACTTTGAAGCTGCCCTGGAATCAAAGGTTAGCTGCAAATGAACCCTCTTCCTCCTCCTCCTCCTCCTCCTCTTCTTCCTCCTCCTCCTCCTCCTCCTCCTCTTCCTCCTGTCCTCCTTCTTTCCAGTTGGCTATGACCCCAAGAACAAGCATCACCACAGCCTCCTGCTGTGCCTTCTCATGACCTCATGCGACCTCTCAGACCAGACGAAAGGCTGGAAAACCACCCGCAAGATAGCAGTGAGTAAAGAAGGCCTGGGGCGAACGGCCCCTTCTCACCTGCCTGAATCTGACTCCGTATAAGGCGGGCTCACATGCTGGGGGTAGTGGTAGCCGTGGCTCAGTGACGTCGCCTTGCCCAAGTAGTCAGAAACGTGGTCCCCAACCACAGGTTGGAGAGTTGATGGCAATTCCTTGAAACCTGTCTAATCCATGGCCTTTGCTTTGCAGGAACTGATCTACAAGGAGTTCTTCTCCCAGGGAGACCTGGTACGTAAGACGACAAGGAAGCTGTCCTATGGAAATGAGCTCCTTTGCCCTAAAGCCACCGCTGGCCCTTCCCATTGACCAGGTCTGGCAGCAGGGGCCGGGAGACAACGTTTCTGAGAGTCACCTTCATGGCCCTTCTGCGGCAGAAAAGGCACCACATCCATCAGATAAACAAATACAAATCTCACGTTTTAGTGTGTGAATTAAACGGGTGGGATTTGCGACTCAGAGGGAACCCCAAAGAGAAATGCAAAGGCGTAGGGGAAGAGATATTGTGGGTGCATGGTGGGAGCAGGGGCAGTGACAGACATTCCCGGGTTCAGAATCCCCTGACTTCACCAGCTTAAAGTTCCCAAGTGGAGCAGAACGTATGATGAGTTAGAACAGCCTTCCTCAACCTGGGGCGCTCCAGATGTGTTGGACTACAACTCCCAGAATGCCCCAGCTGGCTGGGGCATTCTGGGAGGTGCAGTCCAACACATCTGGAGCGCCCCAGGTTGAGGAAGGCTGAGTTAGAATCATAGAATCATAGAATAGCAGAGTTGGAAGGGGCCCACAAGGCCATCGAGTCCAACCCCCTGCTCAATGCAGGAATCCACCCTAAAGCATCCCTGACAGATGGTTGTCCAGCTGCCTCTTGAAGGCCTCTAGTGTGGGAGAGCCCACAACCTCCCTAGGTAACTGGTTCCATTGTCGTACTGCTCTAGCAGTCAGGAAGTTTTTTCCTGATGTCCAGCCGGAATCTGGCTTCCTTTAACTTGAGCCCGTTATTCCGTGTCCTGCACTCTGGGAGGATCGAGAAGAGATCCTGGCCCTCCTCTGTGTGACAACCTTTGAAGTATTCGAAGAGTGCTCTCATGGCTCCCCTCAATCTTCTCTTCTCCAGGCTGAACATGCCCAGTTCTTTCAGCCTCTATTCATAGTTACAATCTCAATATGTGGAGGTGTCTTCTCAAGAGCGCTTCTGTATTCCAGCATTACATGGAAACACGGCAATAGTGTTGTTGCATTAAAAACAAATAGGAACCATCCCTGGCCCTGGGTTGCATTTGAGGGGGTGGGATGCTGTTTCCCAGCATATACAATTGCGGGGTGGTGGTGGTGTTTTTCCCCACCTGTTGCGCCATCGGGGAGGCAAGGGAGCTGCAGTGCAGTATTTAGAGACTTGAATGACCCAGTTACCCAACCTCTGCAGGAGAAAGCCATGGGCAACCGGCCAATGGAGATGATGGACCGGGAGAAAGCCTACATCCCTGAGCTGCAGATCAGCTTCATGGAGCACATCGCCATGCCTATCTACAAGTAAGTGTTGAGCTTCATGCCAGGTCTGGATCACCTTGAGGAGCAGGGGCAGGACTGCCATGAGAAGGCCACGAGCATGGCATGAAGGCAATAGCCTTTCTCCTCTTGTTGTTCTCCAGCAATTGATACTCAGGGGTACACTGCGGGCATATCCAAGGGATCGCCTTGGGATCGTCCCTGGGTGTCCACATGATGCACAGGGGATCCCAGGAGCAGGGAGAATCCTAGAATCCTAGACCAACCAACACGTTGTACATCCGGAAACCAATGGGCAGCCAGTGGAGTGATTTTAAAGCTGGTGTAATGTGGTCACCCCTAGGTGTACCGCTGACCAACCTGGCTGCCATATTTTGCACTAGCTGAAGTTTCTGGACTAGGCACAAAGATAGCCCTATGTAGAGTGCATTGCAGAAGTCGAGCCTCGAAGTTACCAGCGCATGCACAACCGTCTTTAGGCCTTCCAACTCTAGGAAAGGGCGCAGCTGGCGTATCAGCCGAAGCTGATAGTAGGCACTCTAGGCTGTCGCATCTCTCTTGGAGTGATGGATCCAGGAGCATCCCCCAAGCTGCAAACGCAGTCTTTCAGGCGGAGTGTAACCCCATCCAGAACTGGTTGACACACCTCCAAACCCAGGTTGGGGCCTTTGACAGCGAGCACCTCCGTCTTGTCTGGATTCAGCTGATTTATTTATTTATTTATTTATTTATTTATTTATTTATTAATTACATTTTTATACCGCCCAATAGCCGAAGCTCTCTGGGCGGTTCACAAGCTTCAGTTTGTTTTCCCTCATCCAGCCCATGACGGCCTCCAAACATTCATTCAGAGGAGACACACTGTCCTTAGCTGACGCTGCTGTCGAAGGCATAGAGAAGTATATTTGGGTGTCATTGGCATATATAAAAATACACAGCGCCTTACAAGAATACCTCATCGCAGAGACCACGCTTCTTAGACAAAACACTTATCCTCTTGGGCTACTCAGACTTAGGCCATAGCTAGACCCAAGGTTTATCCCCCGGTTGTCCAGGGGTCAAACCTCTTCATCTAGGTGACACACAGGGGATCCAGTGCTCAGGCAGGGGCGAACCCTGGATGATCCCAGGATAAACCGTAGGGCTAGCTATGGCCTTGGGCTACTTTTACCGCAAATCTAGCTGTGTTTACCATAATAAACTTGGACTTTTTAATGGACCCCAGAATTGTTGTTGTTTTAAATGGATGATGCTGTTTTTACGCTGTTTTTATGTTTTTGATGTTTTTTAAATGTTGTATACTTTTTAATGTTCACCATTTTTAACTGTTGTAAACTGCCCAGAGAGCTTCAGCTGTGGGGTGGTATATAAATGCAATAAATAAATAAATAAATAAATAAATGTACTTGACAGCAAATATATGGAATCATAAAACCATAGAATAGTAGAGTTGCAAGGGTCCTATAAGGTCATCCAGTCCAACCCTCTGCTTATTGCAGGAATCTACCTTAAAGCATTCCTGACCGATGGCTGTTGTTGTTGTTATTATTATTATTATTTATTTATTTATTTATTTATTTATATAGCACCATCAATGTACATGGTGCTGTACAGAGTAAAACAGTAAATAGCAAGACCCTGCCGCATAGGCTTACAATCTAATAAAATCATAGTAAAACAATAAGGAGGGGAAGAGAATGCCAACAGGCACAGGGTAGGGTAAGCAGGCACAGGGTAGGGTAAAACTAACAGTATAAAGTCTGCGCAATAAAGTCTGTCCATATAATTTTATCCGCCCTACAGGTTGCTCCAGGACCTCTTCCCCAAGTCAACCGAGCTGTACGAGAGAGTGGCCAGCAACCGGGAGCACTGGACCAAAGTGTCACACAAGTTCACCATCCGGGGCCTCCCCAGCAACAACTCCCTGGACTTTCTGGACGAGGAGTACGACCTGCAGACCATGGGCGACAACAATGGCATCAGGATGAACGGGTGCCTGGACTCTGAAGAGGGGCACATGGAGGCGGAGCTGGAATGACATCCCGCCTCCCCGCTTGTACGGACCGGACACACACAAGTGCGACTTTGTAACCCTTTCCCTCCTGGGAAAGGATGGGGCTGATTTTGGAAACAAACAAACACGGTTCTTATTTATACCATGCGCTCTACCCACTCCAGCCGTTCCATCCACCCCGCACCCGCCACAGCTCACCCGCCCGCCTGCTCTCCATGCTGTTCCTGTCCCCATTTCACGGATGGGCTTTGCCGATTAACACCAGGCCTCTGCCGGCTTGCACTCCTCTATGGCTTTCTTGCGCTGTTGAGCTTAATGAGTGCCCCACTCTCGCCTCACTGCCTCGGCCACCTTTCGGCCCCCACACGCTGCAGCATCAGCCTTCAATGCCCGTTTCAGGCAAGGTCATTTTTGACAGCCAGATGAGATGTGCATTAGCAGAGATGAGATCCAAGCCTCTGGTTCCATGTGAAGAAAACGAGGCCTCCAGCTCCCATGGATGCTTAGGGAGTCTATTTTACTTGGACGGGGCATGATTTGAGACAGGGTGGGGCAGATCAGAGTTGAAGGAACTTTTCTTACAGTTTTGCTTCCCCAATCTCAACCAAACCGGCCCTGTCGTTACTGGCTGCAAACTGTAAGCAGAGGAGAAGTGATCCCACTTCCAGCAGAAAAGAAATAGCTCACTGCATTCCAGTTTTCAGTTCCTTCCCGCTCTCCCACTGAAACATCTCATTCTGGCCCCTGACACAGACTTTGAGGTTGTTGAGCCACTGGCCAGGGTCAGCCTAGGAGCCTTTTATATGGGGCCTGCATGGGGCCCAAACTATTGATCGCTGATGGGCAGAGTCCTCCTCCTCCCTATGCTGTTGTACAAATAATTTGGAGTTATTAGATTAATTTCCTGGGCAAATTCTTGTTCTCTGGAAATGTATTTTGGATTGAGCTTTGATCAAGCTTCTAGTCCCTGTGAGTTAAACAAAGAGGAGTGGGTGGGGGAGGGCCTCATGTTCAGTTTGACGTTCCAACGCCTTTTTGTACCGTACTGTGAATGGCTGGGGAGGTCTAATCCAAAGTGGATCCGGTGTCTAAAAACCCCTCTCCAGCCATTTCAAAGTTTATCCATTTCACAAGTTCCACTGTAAGTATGGTAGGTCTAGATAGAATTTACATCCTCCTCCTGGGTGGCTTCACCCAGATCAGCCAACAGGTTGTGGCGAAAGTAAGAATTCCCGAAGCACAGAGTAAGCAAAGCTGAGACCAGCAGGACAATTGTTAATTTAAAAAGGCCTTGTTGATCTGACCAATGTCGAGTACTAGGAACATGTCCTGGGAGGATCCCTCTTCTGTAAGCCACATTGAAACGAAGAGGGATTTAACACGAGCGCATCTTGAAAGGTCCCAGTTGTAACACTCCTTTAAAAACGAACACCATGGAGTGTTACAACTGGGACCTTTCAAGATGCGCTCGTGTTAAATCCCTCTTCATTCCCCTGATATATATCAAGGCAGCCACAGGCGGGCTGAAGCCATGCAGAGAAGTGTGCTGTCCAGTACAGCAACCCTTGGGACTACAGGTTCCAGCATGCCTTGGTTGAGAGGACAGCGTGTCAATCAGTGATTTGTAATCCCAACTGTGACCTTTTTATGGTTGCGGCACCAGAAAATGACAAAAAAAAGGGGACAAGAATGTTCTTCCAGAGAGGAATGCAATGCTCGGATTGTTGGTCACCATCTTGGTTGCTGCGGACCAGATGTGCATTGGCTGCTGCACAGAGCCAGCTATATATGAGATGATGCCCATGATGCAAGCTGCAGCACCGTCTCCCTCTTGCTCAGAGGACTGGGCAGAGCAAAAGGGAGTTTTTAAGTATGACTCTTCTCTTTGCTTGTGCAGAACGTGCTCTGCTCCAGCAGCAGCATAGGTATTTTCATCATAAGAACAAGAAGAACTGTGCTGAATCAGCCCAATGGACTATCTAGTCCAGCGTTCTGTTCACACAGTAGCCAACTATATGCCCAAATGGGAAGCCCACAAGGAAGAAATCACGTGAGGTACTGGTTCCTCTCTATTCGGCCCGGGTTAGGCCTCATCTAGAGTATTATGTCCAGTTCTGGGCTCCACAATTCAAGAAGGACACAGACAAGCTGGAGCATGTTCAGAGGAGGGCAACCCGGATGATCAGGGGTCTGGAAACAAAGCCCTAGGAAGAGAGACTGAAAGAACTGGGCATGTTTAGCCTGGAGAAGAGAAGATGGAGGGGAGACATGAGAGCACTCTTCAAATACTTGAAAGGTTGTCACACAGAGGAGGGCCAGGATCTCTCCTCGATCCTCCCAGAGTGCAGGACACGGAATAACGGGCTCAAGTTAAAGGAAGCCAGATTCCAGCTGGACATCAGGAAAAACTTCCTGACTGTTAGAGCAGAACGACAATGGAACCAGTTACCTAGGGAGGTTGTGGGGAGAGCCCACACTAGAGGCTTTCAAGAGGCAGCTGGACAACCATCTGTCAGGGATGCTTTAGGGTGGATTGCTGGATTGAGCAGGGGGTTGGACTCGATGGCCTTGTAGGCCCCTTCCAACTCTGCTATTCTATGATTCTATAAGACATGAGCGCAACAGCACCCTCCCACTCATGTTCCCCAGCAATTGGCATTCAGAGGCATTACTGCCTCCCCCCGCCCCCCCCGATACTGGAGGTAATATATACTTGTTGTCATGACTAATAGCCACTGATAGCCTTATCTTCCATGAACTTTCCTTATCCATATGTGATCATGTGGTGGTGTTTTGTAATAGCCTAGCTTATCTCAGTGTTGGTCTTACCTTGGGCATCCGTCCCGAGGCTCTTATTCTCATAGCTCCTCTTTAGTCCATCTCGTGGCGATTTGCTTCATCAGTCTTGGCTTGTTTTGCAAGGTGACCTACAGTGAGGACGCTAACTGCCACTTGGGGGTAGCTCTGACCATTCCCCCCGACATAGTGACTAGCGTGCCCCACATGGTCTTTAATCATTTCTGAGTCACTTAGACTTGGAATGGGTTGGAGCTATCCAAAAGAAACAGAAGGAAGAGACTTTTTAGGGGGGTCTGTTTAGGATGAAGACAATTCTTACAACCCCAGTGCGGCACTGGCCAATTGACAGAGCGGCTTGAGGGCTGAGACGTTGTGGCTCTCCACAGCTTCTCCCATGGCTTCTTGAGGCTTTCCATGGGATCAAAGGCCTCTTTTGATCAGCTCTGTCACTGATGCACAAAGTCGCCTCTTTAGACCCAGTTCTCTTCCCATTGAGTATCATCTTTCTGTGCAGTTTAACTTGTTTACTCTTTATTCTGCTGCTGGGGATCAGGGATCATCATTTCTCAGCAGTACCTTCCATGTGAGCTTACCTCCCTGCTCTGCCACTTAGAAGTATAAGAAATGACTGCTTATTCCAGCCATCTCCAACCAGGTGCCCTCCAGATGTGTTGGACTACATGCTGGGTGGGGGTGTGTGCTGGGAGTTGCAGTCCAATAAATCTGGAAGGCACCAGGTTGAGAAAGGGTGACCTTTTCGCTGTCCCTGGTGCTGTGGAGTCATGGATGGTGCAGGCATATTAATTGAGCTTGCTCTCACTCCCCCCATCCTTTTGAACAGTTATCAGCTGAGAATACAAGATGATACTTCCATTTAGAGACTATACAATGCCTTTGTAAGAAGCTAGACTTGACAATCGAATATAGGGAGTTTCTTTAATTATTGCATGAAAGAACGTCCCTGGACCTCTTTGTTCCTCAGGAAAATTCATGATCTGGACTGCCAATAATGCAGCACCAAAACTTGTAAGGAGACTTATAGTCCAGGTTGAGTCGATTTCACCAAGGCTATGTTATATGTGTGTTAAAGTAAGTCCAGGTTTGATGTTCTGCATTGTGGGGGTGGAAGAAGAAGAAGAAGAAGAAGAAGAAGAAGAAGAAGAAGAAGAAGAAGAAGAAGAAGAAGAAGAACCCCAAAGCCAGAAACAAAGACACAGACATCAGCAAGCTTGGACAAATTGTTTCCTTGCAAGGATTTTAGAAGACTTGACTTTGAAATAGAGATCATCTATTAAGAATGAGAAATAAGGTAGCAGCGAAATTCCCACCGGAAGTGGCTAGTCCTTGCAGAATGCACCTCCGTGCCATTTCCAGTGTCATCATTCAAAATAGCTCCCAGGGACCCTTTGGCTCTTGATCTTCAACGCTGAACTTTCTGACCCTATGAGCGGCTGCACCACACAGGCTTTTCTTCCTTAGGGGCAGAAAGTGGATAAGGTAACAGGTCGTTTCCACTTCTAAGCTTCTCCCATGACTTTCTGAAACTGTAGTTGGAATCTCCACTTCCGGCTTTCATCCTACCAGCCCAGGCAAGCCATTGGGGTCATCAGTTGCCTCCAACTAAAGTGGGTGCTCTGCAAATGAAGGCCACCCGCTGGGAAATGTTACACCAGCCAAGCTTAAGGGAAGTTCAGTGCCCATTCCAAGATGACCAGAAGCAAGAAGATTCTTGGGATAACTTCTCTGTGGGTTTTAGGTTGTCTTTCTGCCAACGCCTGTGTGAGTCATGGGAGGAGCTATTTTCGGATAGAATGTACCTACATAAAAAGGAACAACTTAGGCACCATGACAGTTCTGTAGTTGGTCACACATCTGACATGGATGACTTTTACGGATTATTGGTGGTGCACAGGAATCCTTACCGTCTGTTATGTGACAGAATGCTACATTATGAGTGATACTAAAATCCCCCCATACACACACACACACACACACACCAAAATGGATTATTTTACTCTACTTTTTAATTTGTAAAGATGGAAAGGTGGGCAGAATCTGTCTGTCCTGTTCCTGTGATGTAAATCCACACATTAGAAGCAACAGAGGGCCATCCTCACCACAGAGAAACATCTGAGCTTTCTTCCTCTGGGTGTGATATCACTCACACTAGGAAATCGTGGGTCTGGAATTTTGCATGGGTACAAAAATGGTGCGCATTTCTAAATACACAAAGTATCATCACGCAGACCTGGATAATATATATATGGGTGTAGAAAACTGAATGGGTGCTTTTAAAGTTCTAGAAAAACCGGGGTAGGGATTAAAAAAAAAAAAAAAGGCAAGGCTTTGCATAGACATCAACTGGTGTGGAACTGAGCCAATCTAGGAACCTCCCCAGTTTGATCGTGTCCAACTCATCAAAAGTAGCCACAGAGCCACCAATCCTTGACTGCTAAAATTTGGAAGGCTTTGCCAGAGACGTGCACTGGAGTTTTCTAGCCGCCTTTCCCCATCCTTTATAACGGCTTCCTTCTCTCGTAGCACCTCATTTCCCCTAGGAGTTTGGAGAATGAGCAGGGGAATTAGTGCAAAAAAGGAAGATAAGACCAGCAGAGAAAACCGATGGGCTGAAAAAGCTGGTCAGAGGCTCTACAGTTACATCCAGTTTTCACTGACACTCTCCAGGGAAGCCTTCAGAATTTTCAGCAGTCAGAGCTGGTTACATGTGGTTTCATTTGACATGATGGGTATAATGTGCAGGACTCTTATTCTCTAATCTGATTTACAATCTGTTCTGTATTTACTCCTTGTTTTTAACGTTGTAACTTAATAGAGTTGGGCACTGGAGCTGTATCTAGTCCTAGTTTTTAAGCATTGTATCCTTAGTGATATGAGCCCTGGAGCTACCCTTTTCATTTTAATCACTGAGTTGCTATTTTTTTATATCCAAGTCCAAGTCAAGATTATTGCATTTAGCAACCAGCCATTATACAGTTTCACATAGATGTGTTACATTCATCCATCCCCTTGGCCTTTGTGCGCAAGAGCAGGGCCAGCACAGCAGAATCTAGCAGTTCTAAAAGTTACATTTTTATTCAAATCATTCAATAAAAAACACAGCTTTTCGAGGGATGATCTTCCCTTCATCTGAACTAGCAAAGGAAGGCTATAAATTTTCCTAATGTCTGAATAGACTTCGCATTCTAAAATAAAATGAGTGATGTCTTCTAAACCAGTGGTTCCCAATTAGCTAAGTACTGCGGGGCCCTTGTTTTTCAAATGCCAGGCCATGGACCCCCTACTTTTGAAAAATTTGCTATCTCTATGGTAGTTACCTGTGCGAAGCAATTTTTTGGAGAAAATAAGGGGTAGCACCTAATAAGCAAAGGATTTTAGGGATACTAAAAACATCATAAAATTCTTGATATTTGTGATATTACCACGCAAAAATGACAATGATTTAGTTAGGAATATAAAGCCGAATTTAATTTTACTAATGTCTAGTTTACAACTGAACAAATTATGACATGTCTACCTGCTACTAAACCTAAATGTGATGGGAGAAATCACGCCTCTTTTTGTCTCGAACGATCCCTTCCACATCCGGTTCCATATTTCCTACTTTTAATCTCAAATCTGGATCAACATCGAGCCGATTTCTATGCCTGTTCCTCATATAACAAAATGTCGAAAATGTTTGTTCACAAAGATATGTGAAACAAAAGGGAACTAGATGTTTCAAAGCTTTTTCACCTAACTTCTTATAATCAGGAAAAAGCTTCACTCAGAATTGGTCCAGTCTATATTTTTTGAAAAATGATTTCAATGAACCATCACAATTCACGTCAACAAGTGCATCTCGCTCTTCCGCAGATAGAGTTGTTAGTTGTACATCACAACATTGAAAAGGATTCCTTCCCCATGAGTTTTCAGGATTAGGTGCAGGGAAGTAATCTCTGAAGCTAGGGGGATTCCACACGTTGTACTGAGGGCGCTTCCATGCGCCCCCAGTGCGCACCCAAAGCGATCATGTAACTTGCCTGTTCGAAGAGACGAGGAAGAGGCGTCCTTGCCACCGCTGCCGCCACCCACCTTCCTCCTCGCTGGCCGGGTCGGAGAGCTCGGCCGCTGTCCACCCCGCCTTCTTTGGCCGAGCTCTCCGACCCGGCCAGCGAGGAGGGAGGTGGGTGGCGGCAGCGGCAAGGATGCCTCTTCCTCGTCTCTTCCAAGCAAGCTACACGATTGCTTTGGGTGCGCACTGGGGGCGCATGGAAGCGCCCTCAGTACGACGTGTGGAATCCCCATAGTCGCTAAATCACGCAGGTGCTTTTGCACATGATGTCACCGTTGAAGCAAACGGAGCGTGGGAGACGTCGTATTTTCTTTTATTAATGTGTGGACCTTGCTGAGCTAATATGTGAATGGTGCCACGGACCCCCTGGGTGGGTTACGCGGCCTCCCCAATTGGGAACCACTGTTCTAAAGTAAAAAGGTTGCAAGGACAACCCCATACAGTCTGCCAAGGGGAGCATATTTAACCTTGCCCAGGAAAAGACTGTTCTCATCTTAACAGAGAGTCAATCAACCAGATATTCTGGAAGGTTAAGGAAAAAAGGGGCTAAATGCACATGTAGCTTATTAGATGCGCAACCTGTAATTTCAGCCATTTGAGACTGCATTTCAATATCTTTAAGACGTTGCAACAGCGCTGACTTTGCTTCATCATAACCCAGTGACAATAAAAACAGTGTAGAAAATCCCATATTTGAAATGGTAAGAAGAATATTTTGTTTCCAAGACATAAAGGCCATTTCCTCAACTGCAGCGAGTATAAATTCAGAAGCCTGTTTAAATATCACCTTTAACCAAAAAAAAAAAAACAAAGCAAATTTAAGGGCTTCAACTTTTATGGACATCAGTCCCAATTCAGCACGGATTGTTGCCAATTTAGTAGAAACTTTTTTATATATAAATGCTGACTTCATAGTCATTGCGGTGCATCTACAAGGCAAAACAGGAAATTCTGAGGATCAAACTGCTCCTGGAAACCATTTCCACAGGGGCAGCTCTGTTAGCCTGATGAAGCAGAAACAACAAAGATTCTTGTGGAACCTTGAAGTCTGAGAAATGTATTCTGGCAGAAGCACTTGTGGAATATAGTTCACTTCATCGGATGGAACAATGTCTGCATTTCCTCACCTTTTTGGAGTTGCCTTCTGAGAGATGCGGCCGTTTGAATAAGTTTGCATATCTCCTTACCAAGAGAAAGTTAGCTGATGGCAACTCTGGATCAGAGACGCAAACTACTTTCCTTCTTCTGAAATCCTGCAGGTGGTGGTGAGACAGGAATGGAGCAAAAGCCATGAACTGGGAACGAAAAAGAACCCAAGAAGCGAGAGCTAGGAAAGGAAACCCTTTTCTTTGATTGTTGCAACCTTCTGTTTTATCTGGAAATGCTTATGAGCTTTCTGATCCCAAGATGTGCTGTAGCTCCCAGAAATACTTCTTAGTAATATATTATTTCTCAACTCTTTGCTGAATGGCAGCTCAAGAATGTGGTTCACTGTCTCTGTAGTCCTGGGATAATCCACACTTGATGGTGATTTCACAGGACCTGAGGATTCTGTTGAAGAGGAAAAACCTGCCAAACACTTTGTCAGGCTTTAAGGAGAGGGTGAGCTGCAAAGCCACTTTTGAAGAGACTGTGGTGAGGCCCCAGAGCTGTGCATGCGAAGGGATGTCTCCAGATTGGGAAACGCGTTCGCTCTCAACATTGGAGTGACTGGGGCACCTTTGCTTATGTGAAAACTTCTGCACACATCCATCCCACCTCCGTGCGCACCTGGGAGGTCTTGGATCAGGGCACTAAGCTAAAATAAATGGGGTAATTTGCAATGGCCATTTGGGAGGCTGAATGTTTATGGGGAGCAAATCCAGAAGTATATTCTGTCAAACAGCAAAACTAAGGAAAGGTGATTTCTCCCCCCCCCCCCCCTTCAATGTGTTGGAAGGTTGTTGTTTTCTTGCTCAGGTCTCCATTTCTGGACCAAATCACAAGAAGAGAAAAATTAATAGTTGGAAACATTAACTGTGCTGGTGTTGTGCCTGAAAACCAATTTGGGTGTGCGTGTGTGTGCGCGCGCGCCAAAAGTGGGGTTTTCAAAATATATGTAACATCTTTTTTAAACATCTGCTTTCATTAGGGCTCAGCTGAAACTTACCTCGCTTCACGACCGTTTTTATAAGCATTGAAAAGCATGTCCCCATATTTTCTGATTATTTTCCTTTCCTTTCCTTTCTTTGCCTTTGCCGTGAACGTATTCACACTGTTTTGAAGATGCTGTATTTCTCTGGGCCGTTTCCTTTCTTCTCGTTTGCCCACGCTGCCTATTCCTTGTGGCAATCCACGTGATTTTAGCCGGTGGCAGCGTGATGCTGCATGCAGTCTGATGATGTCATGGATGCTTACAAACAAAATGATGTGGGTCACCTTGGCCAATAAGATTATATATAGGTGTGAGCAAAAGACATGACGTATCATGTGGGCAAAAGACAGGAGGAAGTCAGGGGAATAATAGACTGCTAAATAACATAGAAACATTGAGTAGGATCCAGACTTCGGATGCAATTCTATGCATGTGTACACAGGAGGGGACAGGACCTACAATTGGCTGCGGAATGCTGAGAGTTGTAGGACATTTTCTATCTAAGCATGCATATAATTGCATCTTTAGTCATAACTAACTTAAGCCCCATTAAGTTCAATGGGTCTAGTCTAGCTATGTCTTCTGTTTGGGATGCAACCTGGTGTAACTACTGTGGAGAACAACTTCCTCTCCCCCGACCCCCCCGATAATTATCAAATGAGCTACTTTCAAAATGTATATCGAAATGGGAGAATTGGGGGGGGGGGGGGCAGCCAATTTTTGCAGAATGAAATAGTGGGGTCTGCTCCACCTTTGCCAAATTGTCCATTTCAAGTTCATCAGGTTTGAAACTCTGGACATTTTGAATTTCAAAATTCACATCCCTCGTGTAATATTTGAGCTTGGAACATTTATATCCCCTGATTAAGCTTAGTATGGGAAGTTTCCAACCTTAAAGCGCCCTAAAAATAATTTTAAATAAATGAATTAACATTTGTTGGAGAACCACTGAATTCTCGCTGAACCTGGTAAATCCAGATTTGGGTTTTCCGTTTCAGTGTGTACCTCTTGAATTTTACATTTGCAGCATCAGTGCACAAATTTGGATTCGGATTTGTTTCAAGTTTCCATGGGCAACATACACCATTAAAAAAAAACCCCAACTTTGCTGAGATTTCATTGCTAGGCCAAGGCTGGCTTTGCATTGATGGTTTCCCTTCATCACTGCCAGTTTCTGTATTTAAGAAAACGGGTCTATTCAGAATCAGTTCTCTCTCACTCTATCAACAAAGCAAGGGCTCCCCAAAACCACACAAGAGTTGCACATTTAATACAACACCCATGCACCCCCGTCATTCACCCCATTCTCCCAGAGTCAGGAACGTCTCTGCTAACGGCCAAATCTTGCTGCATAGCTACCCTGTAAACAAATCTTTAGGGGGAACACTGAGCTATCCTGCAACATGGATGTTGCCCCGTTGTGGACATGTCCTTACTGGTTTTAATGTGGGTGTGTATGTTGTCACCCTTTCTCTTTCCTGTATGTGTGTGTTCGTGTGTGTGAATATAAATATATATTCACACACATGTAGATACTGTTTGAGAGAGTCTGGTCAGTAGGGATATACACTCTGTGCGTGTGAAAAACTCTTTTCAAACTTTCCTGTCTTTTCTTATGATAGTTGACTACTTCTTATTTGGGTTTTTTGGTGCCTCCTTTTCCTCCCTTGAATAGCTGTAAAGGGGCAAAAGGAGGATTTTCTTTTCCTAATAAATTTCATATGAAGACCTCCGAAGTCTCTAGTTTTTAAGAGTGATGAGGGTGTGGGGGTTGGCAGCTGGGTATCTCACATTACAAGATGACAATCCGGTTGCATAGGGGCATGCAAGAATTTGTTTTCGGTTTGCTATCCCATACATTTTCATGATTAAAACTTCATGGATTTAGTTATTCATTCTGTTAAAATGCAGTTCTAAGATGGGGGATATTGGAATTGTTGTAGAGCACAAGCTGAATATGAGCCAACAGTGCGATATGGCTGCGAGAAAGGCCAATGCAATTTTGGGCTGCATTAATAGAAGTATAGCTTCCAAATCACGTGAGGTACTGGTTCCTCTCTATTTGGCCCTGGTTAGGCCTCATCTAGAGTAGATTCTGGGCTCCACAATTCAAGAAGGACGCAGACAAGCTGGAGCGTGTTCAGAGGAGGGCAACCAGGGTGATCAGGGGTCTGGAAACAAAGCCCTGTGAGGAGAGACCTGGACCGGTTTAGCCAGGAGAAGAGAAAGCTGAGGGGAGGCATGATAGCACTCTTCAAGGACTTGAAATGTCACACAGAGGAGGGCCAGGATTTCTTCTCAATCATCCGAGAGTGCAGAACACAGAATAATGGGCTCAAGTTACAGGAAGCTAGATTCCGGCTGGACATCAGGAGAAACTTCCTGACTGTTAGAGCAGTACGACAATAGGACCAATTCCCAAGGAAGGTTGTGGGCTCTCCCACACTAGAGGCCTTCAAGAGGCAGCTGGACAGCCATCTGTCAGGTATGCTTTAATGTGGATTCCTGCATTGAACAGGGGGTTGGACTTGATGGCCTTATAGGTCTCTTCCAACCCTGCTATTCTATGGTTCTACATGAGGGCTGACCCAAGTAATTTTTCTTTCAGAGGCAAAGAACAAAATGGCTCCCTGTCTGCCCCTGTTTCATGAACAGAAACTATTGGACCTTGCAGTTCAATCTCACTTCAACACCATCAATATGACAATGTTCTCCATCGCAGTTGAGGGCAGCAGGCTAGCTTAGGGGGTGCTGGGCAGGCCACTAGGCATACACAGCTCTGTCCTCCAATTCCAGGCTTCTGTTCCCTACCGCCAATATCTGCTGTGTCAAGTGTCTGCCTCACTCTGCACAATGGTAGAGCCGGCCCTGGTGAAAACCACATTTTTTGTTTTTGTTATTTCCATTCATTTTTGGAATTCCTGATCATTTTAATTTCACACTATTTAATGGGAGGCATAGTTACCCTTCTGTTGCCAGTAACATCTATATTTTCCATCTAATTGGCAGAAATATTTGCACAAATGGGGTTATTATTTCCCCTTTTTTTTAAAAAAAAAATGTGAATATCAGCAAACAGAACAGAAAATACATCATGAAAACGGGGGGCGGGGGGGGACACCCATAGGTTGTGTATATAAAATTATCATTTTCCATCGTATGTACCGTTCAAAAAAGGGGGAAGTTATACAAAAGTTTCAAGAAAAGCAGACCAGATATCCATATGTTTATCCACTTACAAGTTGACGCTATATAACACTCATTCAAAAGTTGGTAATGTTATTAGGTCCTCGATCCATTGCATTATGGGAGGTGGGGTTATAACAACAACAAAACAAACAGAAAATTGGGGGGGTTGGAAGGGACACCCAAAGAAGCCTCCCCACAGCAGCACCCCATTCCTCCACTGCCCCCCACACACCTACCTCCATCCTCCAAGTAAGCCTCTTCCCCCTGATTGGGGAAAAAGATTTCTCTAGAGGCTTGATGTTGATCTCAGGTGTGCGAATGGGTGGCTGCTTAAAGGCCCCAATAGGAGTGGAGGAGGAGAAAGTGTGTCATTCCCCCCACACACACCATTCACTGCTCCAAACAGAGTCTTTTCTATAATGTGCAGGAATGCTGCGCTTTCCCCTTTAGTGCCTCGATTGGAGCATGGAGGATGGGAAAGTACACTGGACAATAGAACCACCACCACCCTGACACCCAGGATAAAACAAAATCCTGGACAAATCCGGAGAATTCCTGATAGTTGGTCACCCTAGCTTCAGGACCTTGCCCAGAAAAGGAATATTGGAGGCTGGTTGATAATTATCTAAACCTATGGGGATGGTCATAAGTCTCCAATCATGCGGGCTTACGACCATCGAACGTAGAGTGGAAAGAGTGGCAGAGGTGCTATTCCACACTCCTCTTGAGGTTGCCTTTGGTGTGATGGCATGGGAGGCTGCAACCTTGATGAAGCTAAGTGGGTCTAGGCCTGGTCAGTTTCTGGAAGGGTGACTACCTGGGAACCCCATGTACATTGATTCCTGCATTGAGCAGGGGTTTGGACTCGATGGCCTTGTAGGCCCCTTCCAACTCTATGATTCTATGATTCTATCTGCATTTCAGCTAGGTAGGCTTTCCCCCCTGTGTAGCTAAGGTGTCAGAGAAGATGAGGAAAGGAGGATGGGGAGCCCAGAGGATTCCTCATAAGCTGGCCTCCCAAGTCCCCTGTCCTCTGCCCATGGGAACGCCCACATTACCTTCCCTCTGAGGGCACTTTTGCAACTTCAGAAAGACGGGCGGCATGGTTCCCCCCATGCTGGCTGCAATGGTGGGGGGAGAGCTCAGACTTCTCGGTCTGACCTCAGATCCAGGAATCCAAACTATCCTATGCCCGCCCCCAAGCTGTCCAAGGCCAGAGGATTGCCCTCTTATTTATTTATTTTCCAAAAATGGCCTTACTACAACTTTCTTTAAAGGCATTAGGACACAGCCTTCCCCGAAGAAAGCCGTTCCCACCTCAGCTGCCCAACTGTCCAGTCCTCCTCGGGAAGCTTTAACTAACTAGGTCCAGCAAAGAAATGTTTCGCCTCACTTTTCCAAGCACCTTGTTCAGATTCTCAGATTGAGCAGGCTGAAGCTCATGCATCAAAACTGGAAGAATGACTGCCTCAATAAATTCCCTAGAGCCTGCACTCAATACGGAAGGCAGGTCAGAATACATACGGGCAATTTTCTCACCAAAGTGTTTTGCAAACTCGACACAACAGGTTGCTGAAAACTTCCCCTTACTAGTCTGGGATCCAGAACATAACAGCTCCTTTACAACTTCCTGACTTCCACAAGCCGAACAATCAGGATGATCAGGGGTCTGGAAACAAAGCCCTATGAAAAGAGACTCAAACAACTGGGCATGTTTAGCCTGGAGAAGAGAAGATCGAGGGGAGACATGAGAGCACTCTTCAAATACTTGAAAGGTTGTCACACAGACGAGGGCCAGGATCTCTTCTCGATCCTCCCAGAGTGCAGGACACGGAATAATGGGTTCAAGTTAAAGGAAGCCAGATTCCAGCTGGACATCAGGAAAAACTTCCTGACTGTTAGAACAATACAACAATGGAACCAGTTACCTAGGGAGGTGGTGGGCTCTCCCACACTATAGTCCTTCAAGAGGCAGCTGGACAACCATCTGTCAGGGATGCTTTAGGGTGGATTCCTGCTTTGAGCAGGGGGTTGGACTCGATGGCCTTGTAGGCCCCTTCCAACTCTGCTATTCTATGATTCTATGATTCTATTACCTCCTGTGTAGCATTTACAGAGAGCTGGAGGAGCTGCTGTGGGGTGCAACTCTCAGAGGAATCTACTTCTGCCAGCCAGTTGTGTGCACCAAAATCCAGATCCAACTCAACACTGGGCTCAATGGACCAATGGTCTCACTCAGTATAAGTCAGCTTCTTATGCATGAGGATAAGGCCGTCTGCCCTATTCTCCACCATTCAAACATAAGAACATCAGAAGAGCCCAGAGGCTGGATCAGACCAAGGGTCCATCTAGTCCAGCACTCTGCTCACACAGTGGCCCACCAGCCATCGGCCAGGGATGAACAAGCAGGACATGGTGCAACAGCACCCTCCCGCCCATGTTCCCCAGCAACTGGTGCACACAGGCTTACTGCCTCGAATACTGGAGGTAGCATGTAACCATCAGGGCTAGCAGTCATTGATAGCATTCTGCTCCAGGACTTTATCCAACCCCCTTTTAAAGCCTTCCAAATGGGTGGCCATCGCTACATCTTGTGGCAGTGAATTCCATAATTTAGCTATGTACTGTGTGAAGAAGTCCTTCCTTTTATTTGTCCTGGATCTCCCACCCATCAGCTTCGTGGGATGACCCCATTGGGTTCTAATATTTTGAGAGAGGGAGAAAAATGTCTCCCCATCTACATTCTCCACACCAGGCATAATTTTGCACACCTCTATCATGTCTCCCTTCAGCCTCCTTTTTCCAAGCTAAACAATCCCAGTTGTTGCAAACTTCCCTCATAGCGGAGACGCTCCAGCCCCTTCATCATTTTAGTCACCCTTTTCTGCACTTTTTCCAGCTCTGTAATATCCTTTTTTAGGTGCAGTGACCAGAACTGTACACAGTATTCTAAGTGTGGTCGCACCATCGATTTGTCTAAAGGCAGGATGATGCTGGCAGTTTTATTTCATGGAGCTGTGCACTACAACCCCAAGATCTCTCTCTTGTTCAGTCACCGCCAGCTCAGACCCCAACAGGTTGTACTTGAAGTTGAGGTTTTTTCCCCCCAACGTGCATCACCTTACACTTGCTTACATTGAACCGCATTTGCCGTTTGGACGCCCGCCCTCCCAGCTTGGAGAGATCCCTTTGGAGCTCCTCACAATCCCTTTGCGTTTTAACAACCTTAAATAATTTTGTGTCATTGGCAAGCTTGGCCACTTCACTGCTCATTCCTAATTCCAGAGCGTTTATGAACAAGCACACACGAAAGTGGCGTTTTAAATACACATATTCTCTCATTAGATGGTAATGTGTGAATTGGCACTCTGAAAACTAGGGCTGTGCACCAGCCCCCCGAACCACTTTGTGGCCCGATCCAGAACTTTCAGAGTGGGCCCGAACCAGTTCAGGCCAATCCAACCCTCCCCCGACCCACTCCGGATCAGATCACAGAGTGAGATTCGAAGGGTCGGATCAAGATTGGCCGACCATTCCCCCCCCCTTCCCCACTTACTTGCTTCCATGGCGGAGGCAGGTAAGTGGGGAAGGGGGGACAAAATGGGGGCGAATAAGTCCCCCTCCCCCTTACCTGGCTCTGCTGTCTGCCACCGCATGGACCGCGGCGGCCAGGTAAGGCCCCCCTCCCCCACACCACTTACCTGCATCCGTTGCGATCCAGCGCCAGCTCTCAAACCGGAAGAGAAGGCCATGGCCTGCTCATCCGGTTTGAGGCCTGGCCCTCAGTTGAAGCCAGCGCCAGACTGCGAAGCTGGCAGGTAAGCCCCCTCCCCCCTGCCCCCTTACCTGGCTCTGCTGCTGCCACACAGACTGCGCTGCCGCCACCAGATAAGCTCCCCTCCCCCCACACTTCCCTGTCTTCGGAGCTCCGGATCGAGGCGAAGCGATCTGCTTTGTCGCGATCCGCTTTGTCTCAATCCGCAGCTCCCCTGACCCGATTCAGCTCCGCCTTCAGCGGAGGCGAATCAGGCCGCTTCGCTCCCGCTTCTACAAACCGAAACGGAGTGGAGCACAGCCCTACTGAAAACAGAGACAAAAATCTAATCCCATGGATGCCAAAAGGATGAAGTTCTTACACGTACAGAAAATGTTTGCAAGCTGTTATGTAGTACCTGAAACTGGCCACTCAATGGCACTGTAGCCCTGTGAGTGAACAGCAGTCACTTAATTAATTTAAGGAAATATGTACACAGATGGATATAGGAACATAGTAATCTGCCTCATACTGAGTCAGACCATTGGTCCATCCAGCCCAGTATTATCGACACTGACTTGCAGTAGTTCCTCAGGGTTTCAGGACAGGTTTCCTTCCTTCCCTACCTGGAGAAGATGGGTATCGAACCTGGGACCTTCTGCATGCACAACGTGCTCCATCACACTGAAGTCAGATGTCCATCCTCCTAGCACATTGCTGTCTCTCCAGAGCACTTACTGTGGCCCCCTCTGGGATGCGGTGGGGTGGAAACACCCTTCCCCTGGATGGCCTCCGGTTCTTTCTGCCACTGCAGGCCCTGCTGCTGCTGCTGCTACTATCCGTAAGCTTTTTCAAAAAATAAATGGAATTATATTAGGGTGACCATATGGAAAGCAATACAGGGTTCCTGTATCATTAATAATTGTATAGAAAAGGTAGTTTCAGCTGGTGTCATTTGCATGCAGCACCTGGTGAAATTCCTTCTTCATCACTACAGTTTATTTATTTATTTATTACATTTTATTTATTTTTTACATTTTTATACCGCCCAATAGCCGAAGCTGTCTGGGCAGGAGCCCTGCCCTCTTTTGTAGCTGGTCAATAGGGCAGGGCTCCTGCAACTTTAACTGTTGCGATGAAGAGGGAATTTCACCAGGTGCTGTGTACATGCAAATGACACCTGCTGAAATTCCCTTTTCATAGGGTGACCATATGAAAAGGAGGACCGGGCTCCTGTATCTTTAACAGTTGTATTGAAAAGGGAATTTCAGCAGGTGTCATTTGTATATATGGGGAACCTGGTGAAATTCCCTCTTCATCACAACAGTTAAAACTACAGGAGCTATACTAAATTGACCAGATTTAAAAGCGGGCAGGCTCCTGCAGCTTTAACTGTTGTGATGAAGAGGAAATTTCACCAGGTTCTTCATATATACAAATGACACCTGTTGAAATTCCCTTTTCAATACAACTCTTAAAGATACAGGAGCCCTGTCCTCCTTTTCATAGGGTCACCCTACTTTTCATCACAACTGTTATAATACAGGAGCCCTGTCCTCCTTTCCATAGGGTCACCCTATAAATTACATAACTTTTAGAGAGCGTGGGACATCTGGAGATGCAGTATAAAGTGTAAAAAGGATTGTAGTAATAGGTACTTTACAGCAAGGAAGGGGATTGTATTGTGAGTGGCCCACTCAGCTGGTTAGAAGCACCGGAGTGACAGGCAGAAACTCAGTAGGTGAAGTTCCCCTCAGCATTTGGAGATAGGAACTGCACCTGTTGAAGTTCTGGCTGTCGTACAGCCAATGTCCACTGCTACTGCTGAGAAACAAAGCCTATGAGCGGAACAGACCTAATCAGACACATGAGTTACTCTGTACTTGAGTTAGGGTGACCATATGGAAAGGAAGACAAGGCTCCTGTATCTTTAACAGTTGTATTGAAAAGGGAATTTCAGCAGGTGTCATTTGTATATGTGGAGAACCTGGTGAAATTCCCTCTTCATCACAACAGTTAAAGGTGCAGGAGCTATACTAGAGTGACCAGATTTAAAAGAGGGCACGGCTCCTGCAGCTTTAACTGTTGTGATGAAGAGGGAATTCCCTTTTCAATACAACTGTTAAAGATGCAGGAGCTCTGTCCTCCTTTTCATAGGGTCACCCTACTTGAGTAATGGTTGCTTTTTATTTTCAAGACGTTTTCCTTCCCGGCAAAGGGAAGAGGGGGCAGCAGATTTTACCAGGCCTGACAGAAGAATCTTCTCAGCTATTTCCAGGGTTAAAGACAAAAGGATGAAATCTGGGCCCTACCCGAAGGGAAGGAGGAATGTCTTGAAAATAAATGAGGTATATTAGGCCTCTGCCAGGAAACAAGGCCTCTGTGAGGACCAGGCCTGATCTACCTCAGACACACTGTTCAGCTTTAATAGTGGTCTTTTATTTTCCAAGACATTTTCCTTCCAAGGTGGAGGGAAAGGGGCAGATTTCACCAACTTTGACAGAAGGCTTTTCCAACAATTTCCAGGCCTAAAGAGAAAAAGGCTGGCATTGACCAGCCACTGAACGCTCCTCTTTCCTTCACCACATAGGACTCTACCTAGGGTGACCATATGGAAACAAGGACAGGGCTCCTGTATCTTCCTCACAACAGTTACAGCTGCAGGAGCCCTGCCCTTTTTTGTAGCTGGTCACCCTAGGCACAGCTCCTGCAGCTTTAACTGTTGCAATGAAGAGGGGATTTCACCAGGTACTGCATGCATACAAATGAGACCTGCTGAAATTCCCTTTTCTATTCAACTGTTAAATAGGGTGACCATATGAAAAGGAGGACAGGGCTCCTGTATCTTTAAAAGTTGTATAGACAAGGGAATTTCAGCAGGTATCATTTGTACATATGGAGAACCTGGTGAAATCCTCTCTTCATCACCACAGTGAAAGCTGCAGCAGCTATACTAGAGTGACCAGATTTAAAAGAGGGCAGGGCACCTGCAGCTTTAACTGTGGTGATGAAGAGGGAATTTCACCAGGTTCTCCATATATACAAAGGACACCTGCTGAAATTTCCTCTTCAATACAACTATTAAAGATACAGGAGCCCTGACCTCCTTTTCATATTGTCACCTTATGTTAAAGATACGGGAGCCCAGTCCTCCTTTTCATATGGTGACTCTAATCTACACCAAGCAGGATATTGCGCTATGAAAGCGGTATGAAAGTGGTATATAAGAGGCAGGAGCCACACTATTGCTTTATAGCGGTATTGAAGCGCACTGACAACTGTTGGGGCCCATAGACCCCTTTCATACTACTTTCATAGTGCTATATCCTGCTTTGTGTAGATTAGGCCATAATCATTCCTTTAAAAAAAATTGGGGGTTGGAGAGAAATAATAATAATAAAATCCCCCTAAATTGGCATAGGGCAATTTGGGATTCGGGTAAATTGGAGTCACAAAAGCCAGATCTTGTGGCCTTCACTTCCCTCTTCTCCACCCCTACGACATCTTCATTACCAGCAAAGAACAAGGCTATCATGTAGGAATCTACAAATGATAGATTCCCTTTAGCAAACATTTCTTCAATCATTTTAATGTATCAGTGCAAAACCAAGGCAATCTATCCTGTCTAAGGGCAAGAGATTGCAGAGGGGGATTGAGCCCCAAGGTGTGATAATCACCTCAAGGAGTGTTTTTGGACATTTGAGTCTTTAAGGGCACATCCTGTGCATGGGGGCTGTAATAGGGCAACCACATTAAACAGAGGACCGGGCTCCTGTATCTTTAACAGTTGCATAGAAAAGGGAATTTCAGCAGGTGTCCTTTGTATGCATGCAGCGCCACCTGGTGAAATTCCCTCTTCATCACAACTGTGATTGGACTTGAAGACCTTATAGGCCCCTTCCAACTCTACTTTAACAGATGATGATGATGATGATGATGATGATTCCACTTTTTCCCAGTACTGGGGCTCAAGGCGGTGTAGAAATGGTAATTTCAGCGGGTGTCCTTTGTATGCATGCAGCACCTGGTGAAATCCCCTCTTCATCACAACCATTAAAGCTGCAGGAGCCCTGCCTTCTTTCGTATCTGGTCATGCTAGGCAGGGTTCCTGCAGCTTTAATGGTTGTGATGAAGAGGGGATTTCACCAGGTGCTGCATGCATACAAAGGACACCTGCTGAAATTACCATTTCTACACTGCCTTGAGTCCCAGTACTGGGAAAAAGTGGGATAATAATAATAATAATAATAATAATAATAATAATAATAATAATAATAATAATTCATCTGTTAAAGATGCAGGAGCCCTGTCCTCCCTTCCATATGGTCACCCTAGGTTGTAGACCTTTATTTTCTGTGCACCCTAAACAGGTTTTTAGAACGTCACGTAGGACGCACGCACACAAAATGGCAACGCTAGCTAGCTGCTTAATGGTGTGATGCTACTAAAGGTATAATAGCAGGTTTAGGAGAAACCCCTACAAAGGGGCGGGGCTTGAGGTCGAGGGAGCCATTCAAGTCCGGGCTTCGGTTTGAGTGGCGGTGGAGCTGGTAGAACTGGAAGCAAGTGGCAGTTGGAGCTGTGAGGTGGCAGGAAATGGCCGCGGGGAGCCGTCCCTTGAGGCCTCGCCGCCCTTTCCCGTGCTGCGAGTGGGGAGTGTCAGGCCCTGGGGCCTTGCTTCTCCTCCTCCTTCTGCACCTCCTCATCCTGGGTGTGTAAAAAGGGAGGGAGGCTATAGGGGGTCCCCCAAACCTTTGGGGTACTGCCAGATGTGGGGAGCAGGTAAAGCGTTTTAACATTGGAGCTCAATTCCAGAATTGGATTTCTACGCCAGCACTAAATCAAACAGTGCCTCTGAGCATCTGCAGAGTGCCTGAATAAACATCTGGGATCAAGAAGGGGAGCATCCTGACAAGATCGATCCTGAGCATGTCAAAAGACCTCACCACCCTTTGCTTGTGTCTCAAAGAAACAAATGCTCATGAAGACCTAGCAGCCCAAACTTATTTTCTGTCCACATAGGGGCATGTTGCTGTTCAGACATATCCAGAGGAGAAGAACAGCTTGAAGAATTTTTATTTATTCAGTACATATTTATACTGCCCTACAGCCTAAGCTCTCTGGGCAGTTTACAACTAAAACCATGAAATCCAATTTAAAACTTTAAATTCATTTAAAACCAGAATAAATTACAGTCCAGGGAAGGCTTGTTTAAAAAGATTATTTTTAAGAGGCGTTTAAAAGATAATACATTCAAGATGTTGGTTGTAACCTATTTAGCCTTACACAGCTTGGGACCACAATACCATGTACATTGATGGTGCTATATAAATAAATAATAATAATAATAATAATAACGCCTCTCCCAACATGAACCTGCACTGTTCATGTACACTGCGCTCAACATCTAAGGTCCTCCTCCGAGTGCCTACTCCGACGGAAGCTTGGAGGATGGCAACAAGGGAGAGGGCCTTCTTGGTGGTGGCCCCCCAATTATGGAATGATCTCCCTGATGAGGCCCGCCTGGCGCCAACATTGCTATGTTTTCAGCGCCAAGTCAAGTCTTTTCTCTTTTCCCAGGCATTTAGCAATATGTGATGAGCTTAACCGATCCCGGATCTGTTTTTAGGTTCGGCTGACATCTTACAGATATTTTTAGATGTATGTTTTTGTGTATGTTGTATGTTTTTATGATTTAAAATTTTGCATATCATTTTTAATTGTTTTAATCTTATGTAAACCACCTAGAGAGCTTTGACTATGGGGCGGTATAAAAATGTAATTAATAATATTAACAACAAATGGCAGAAGGAAGGCACAGAGTGCTTGCCAGCAAAATTACTCCACTTTTCAGTATAAAACTCACATCTCTTTTAGGGTATCACCCTGCATGCATGCCTGGAATTTGTGAACCGCCCAGAGAGCTCCGGCTATTGGGCGGTATAGAAATGTAATAAATAAATAAATAAATAAATAAATAAATGTAATAAATAAATAAATAAATAAATGCAGGTCTTGAAATTATGAATCATTTTTATTGTATTATTAAGGTGCAGTAATGCACTTTTTGTGTACTTTTTCTCACAGGAAATCTGTGATAGATTCTCTTCCCATTTTGCAGACGAGCAGTAAACGCCAAATTGGGAGGTGACAATCCTAAGCGCATGTAACTGGGAGCAGACTCTATTGGAAACAGTGGGTGTTTCTTCTGAGTTAGCATGCAGGGGGTTGGACTGTGTTTGTATGCGTGCTTACTTGAGACTAGCCCCATCAAAACCAGTTGGACTTAACTGCAGAGTAAATATACTCAACCCTGGACACTTGGGGTAAGCCCCACTGTCCTCAGTAGTGTTTATTTTCAAGTCAGCATGCACTGGGCTGGGCTGGGAAGTGGAGGCTTGCTCCCCCAGACTTCTTGGCTGCATAGGAACAAGAGTGCTGGAGCCCTTGGTTGACCACCAAAGTGCCATCTGCCACGCCACTCTCTGGCTCAAAAGGCAACACGTTTATGGCAAGTGTCTGGGCATACATTCTACATTTTTAAAAAACTGCTTTCCTTTCTAGGCTTCGTGGAAGCTACAGAATACCGTTACTCTGAAGTTATCATACCCAAAGTTTTTGGACCTAAAGTTGAGTTCCAGACTAAGGTAATTTTTCTTGCACTGCAACAGCCTACATGCATTGATTAATATTCTGTTAATAATCTAATACCTCCTACCCTGGCCAGTGTGACGTAGATGGAGAAAAACCTCTTAGGCTCTAGGCCAGTTTTTCCTACTCTGGGAGCTCCATCAGACGAGTGTTTTATTGCATGCTCG
Source organism: Elgaria multicarinata webbii (assembly GCF_023053635.1). Taxonomy (NCBI): domain Eukaryota; kingdom Metazoa; phylum Chordata; class Lepidosauria; order Squamata; family Anguidae; genus Elgaria; species Elgaria multicarinata. Next base: position 139,321,340 of record NC_086175.1, read on the forward strand.
TTACTGAGCACTCACGGATTTTCACGGTCCCTCTCACAACATCGTTTGCCTCCCACGCGCCTCCCGAGGCCTCTTCTAGCCTTCTTTGCACCACAAAACAACGGCCCAGTAAGTCCGATTTATTTTTAAAGACGTAAGTTGCCGCTCTCTCCTGCTGTGTGCAGGAGAAGCAGTGGGATCAAAACGGCCCACTGAACGGGCCACGTGCACGTGGTTTACTTCGACCATAGCTAGTCCTAAGGTTTATCCCAGGATTGTCCTGGGGTCAAACCTGTTCATCTAGGTGCCACACAGGGCGTCCAGCGCTCAGGCAGGGACGGACCCGGGATGATCCTGGGATAAACCTTAGGTCTAGCTACGGCCAATCTCTTTCAAAAGAGGAAGTAATGGGGGGACAAACAGGATTTCCCCCTGTATGATGATGAACCTCTGGGTCCCTCCAGATCAGTGGAAGCTGGTGACTCCACTGTCAATGGGGCAGTGAATCCGCTGTGTTTTTCATTCAGAACCAGTTAGAATCTAAAGGAGGTATCCAAGGTGTGGAATCCACCCCCACCCCCAAATAGGTTCAGCACCTTGGACACCTCCTTTAGAGTTCTCTGGCTCTGACTGAAATCTGGCATGGATTCACTATCCCACTAACATCAGAACCCACAGCCTCCACTGCCCCAGCACCGTTGGACTCCCATGACTTGTGGCCATTGGCTTTGCGTAAATAAATAATACACATGGACCAGCTGAAGAACGATAAGGAGGAGTGGTGGTGGTGGTGCAGGTGGTGCAGGAGCCCTTCCCGCATCCCGCCAATGCAACATATACGTTATGATGGGACAAGGGAGAGGGCTTTCTCTGTGGGGGCACCTGAAAGAGCGGGTCCCCGTGGTTCGCTGAGTGGTGGTCACAGACTCTCAAGACACCATTTCTCTCTCTTTAGAAGGTTTATTACAAGCAGCGCTGCAGGGTGACAGTCTCAGAAGACCTGAGGAACTGCCCAAGAATTTCAGGAAAGGCTAGCATATTTATAGGGTCAGTTCCCTTCAGATACAATGGCAGAACCTTCCCACCAATCATAATCCAGCTCTGCAATTCACTAACCAATGAGAAGCAAAGCATTTAGGCATGTACAGAGTTTAAGTACTTCTCTGACTAGAATACCATACATATATGGGTATTGCAACAGCTACAGGAAATACATCTCCATCTGTTTCTTTTATCGGTTATCTTGCCTTGCAGACATCTTACTCCACCCTACGACTGCTGGTGTGGACACCGCCTGTCTTGTGACACGGTTTCAGCATCAGCTTAATCGTGAAAGCAATTTCAGCATTAAAAATACGTTTTAAAGAAGCAGGAAGCCATGAACCCAATGGTTTACATAGCTAATGATTTATAGAGCCATTTCCCTATACTTATGGGCATAGTCAAAGAACCACCCAGCTTGATTTCCTCGACAGCTTTCTCTGTGGTGGCTCCCCGGCTGTGGAACGCCCTCCCCTGGGAGGCCCGACTGGCGCCAACGTTGATTGCATTTCGACGCCACGTGAAAACACGGCTTTTTAACAAAGCCTTTGATGGCTAAACTCACTGGCACGTTGCTTTAACTGTTTTAACTGCATCTATTGCTTTTAAATTATATATTGTTTTAACTTGGATTATGGTTTAATTTGTTTTTAACTGTGTATATTTATTGTTTTATACTGTATGTTTTTATCTGTACGCCGCCCTGAGATCTTAGTGATAGAGGGCGGGATATAAATATTTTAAATAAAGAAATATACTTGGGCTACAGGTCACTGAACCTGAAGCTAAAGGATTAATGTGGACCTGAAGAAGGTGGGAGGGAATGACCCCTTAGACTCTATTTTAATAAAAGTTTTTTTTAAAAGGATTCTCCGTCCCTCTGTTCTCTAGCTCTAAAATATCATTTTTGAGATGGGATGGCCAGAAATACTCATACAATATTCCAAATTTGGGTGCACCATGGATTTGAAGAATAGGATTTTGATGTTTGCTTTTTTATTCTGATCCCTTTCCTAATAATTCCTCGTACTTTCCCACTCCCCCACCACCACAAAAAGAGTTGTGGGAATCCAATCTATCCTGCTAGTTAAACTAGCAAAGAATAGGGTGACCCTATGAAAAGGAGGACCGGGCTCCTGTATCTTTAACAGTTGCATAGAAAAGGAAATTTCAGCAGGTGTCATTTGCATATATGGAGAACCTGGTGAAATTCCCTCTTCATCACAACAGTTAAAGGTGCAGGAGCTATACAACAGTGACCAAATACAAAAGAGGGCAGGGCTCCTGCAGCTTTAACTATTTGTTTATTTATTTATTTATTACATTTATATACCGCCCCGTAGCCAAAGCTCTCTGGGTGGTTTACAAAAATTAAAAACAGTAAACATTGAAAAGTATACAAAATTTAAAACCATCAAAAACATAAAAACAACAGTATCTGTTTAAAAACAACGTTTCTGGAATCCCCTCTAGAGTGACCAGATACAAAAGAGGGCAGGGCACCTGCAGCTTTAACTGTTGTGATGAAGAGGAAATTTCACCAGGTTTCCCATATATACAAATGACACCTGCTGAAATTCCCTTTTCTATGCAACTGTTAAAGATACAGGAGCCCTGCCCTCCTTTTCAAAGGGTCACCCTAGCAAAGAATCAAAACAGTGAAAACGGTGGGAAAGTAATTCACACAATAATTCAAGAAAATGGTTTTACCATAATGCTGATCATTCTTTCACGTGTGGTGGCTCTGTAAAAGTGATTTTGGGGGAAATAGTAAATGAAGTTCGTTCTCAGTAGAACTGAAGTCCCTTTCTTGCCTGGTTCCCAGCCATCCTGAGCGGCATCCTAGAAGGCCTTTTAACCTTATCCATACCTAGGGTGACCCTATGAAAAGGAGGACAGGGCTCCTGTATCTTTAACAGTTGCCTAGAAAAAGGAATATCAGCAAGTGTCATTTGTATATATGGAGAACCTGGTGAAATTCCCTCTTCGTCACAACAGTTAAAGCTGCAGGAGCTATATTAGAGTGACCAGATTTAAAACAGGGCAGGGCAACTGCAGCTTTAACTGTTGTGATGAAGAGGAAATTTCACCAGGTGCTGCAGGCATACAAATGACACCTGCTGAAATTCCCTTTTCAATACAGCTGTTAAAGATACAGGAGCCCTGCCCTCCTTTCCATAGGGTCACTCTAGCAAAGAATCAAAATAGTGAAAACGGTGGGAAAGTAATTCACACAATAATTCAAGAAAATGGTTTTACCATAATGCTGATCATTCTTTCACGTGTGGTGGCTCTGTAAACGTGTTTTTTTTTTGCGGGGGGGGGGGGGAACAGTAAATGAAGTAAACCGCCCAGAGAGCCCTGGCTATGGGAGCGGTATATAAGTGTAATTAATAAATAAATAAAATAAGTTTGTTCTCAGTAGAACTGAAGTCCTTTTCTTGCCTGGTTCCCTGCCATACTGAGTGGCAGCCTAGAAGGCCTGGCTTTGCATTGTCTTTTAACTTTATCCATACCATACCATTTCTTTTATGTCAACGTGCTTCAGCATTTCATGCATCTTTCTACAGCCTAGTATTTTATGTATTCAGTTAATTAGTTTGCTGTTCAAGTTGTGTTATTAATACATTGGAACAGGGTGACCCTATGGAAAGGAGGACAGGGCTCCTGTATTTTTAACAGTTGCATAGAAAAGGGAATTTCAACAGCTGGGCCAGATCTACACTACTGCTTTAAAGCACTTTATAACAGTTTTGACAACTGTATATGGAGTGTGTCCTGGGCCCCAACAGTTGTCAAAACTGTTATAAAGCGCTTTAAAACAGTGGTGTAGATCCTGCCCTGGTGTCATTTGTAGGCATGTCGCACCTGGTGAAATTCCCTCTTCATCACAACAGTTAAAGCTGCAGGAGCTATGCTAGAGTAACCAGATTTAAAAGAGGGAAGGGCACCTGCAGCTTTAACTGTTATGATGAAGAGGAAATTTCACCAGGTTTTCCATATGTACAAAGGAGACCTGCTGAAATTCCCTTTTCTATGCAACTGTTAAAGATACAGGAGCCCGGTCCTCCTTTTAATGTGGTCACCCTACAGTATGTTACCATAAATGTTTACTCCAAATTCCTATTGAGTTCAATTACTCCCAGGTAAATTGGCATAGAATTGCAGCCTTAACCTGTTTAAAAATAAACAAACTCAAACTGGAAATGGACTTCTATATTTTTTTAAAAAAAAAAGACAGAGAAGGAGAGCAAAAGATTAGAAGAAATTCTTGAACACATGTGGAGTAGACAAGTACTTTCTTGTTATGTGAAATCAAAGGGAGGAATTGGTTCACATTTTAAGTAATTGTATTTTTCACTTGTTTAGAAAGAAGTGTCTTATCTAATGAGAATTGAAGGAGTTAACAGGATTGTTCACCTTCATCAGAAGTAAGTGATTCCTTTTCCCTAAGCTCTTAGGGTTTTGAGGAGAAGAGTCCTATTCTTTTAAGTGTGGATAGAATGAACTCACACACAATGAGTTAACAAGCCTCCAGTTTAGATGTGTGTTAGCAAGAGCAGGAACAATCGCTGGTATTTTGTTTAGGCTGATTTATTGGAACTGTGATTATGATGGCACAATTTAGTGTGCCTCCAAAATTAATGAATTTACAGATGGTTATAATTGTAAGGATGATTATCTTGAAAACGACTTCTTTAGAATAGGTTAGGATTTGTTCCAAGTTAATTGTTTTAGGTGATATATTAGCTGTATACTCTTGAAGGTTGTGTCCTTCTAACTTCATGCATGTGCAGCAGTAGCAGTAGAGTTAATTTTTCAGTGGGTGTAAGTAAAATGTCAACATGGGTATTTTAATTCAAATTATGAATAGATGTAAAGCATGGTCAGTAAGTTGCTGATTCAAGAGACAGCATTTAGAGAGCAAGTACATTCTGCATTTCTAATAATTGTTTACATGCAGATCCTTTATATTTCGGAATATGCCTATTTACACTTTTGATTCGAAAGGAAACCGACAAAAAGATCATCCGTATTTTAAGGTACATTTTAGGATAAAGGTTAAAGCAAGTTGGAAACTTTATTGCTTGGTCTTGCATTTTTGAAAACCGAAGTGGAGTTGAATATGCTAGACATGGCTGAACAAAAGGTTAATGCTGATTTTCACTCTATCTATATAATGGTTAGCTGTTGTAATACAGTACAAAAATGAGCCAAGCATCCATTTAAAAAAAATAATTCTCTGCTCAGCAGAGTTGCTGAGGTTTTTGTGAGGTTTTGATGCATGTAAATGAACTTCTTATTGATCAAACGTCAATGAACTGCCTTTCATGATGGCCAATTTGCTCATTCATTCTTTCCTTTAGGCAAAAGTGGTCTTCCAAAGCAGTTTGCAGCAATTAATTTAAAATGCAATGACCAATGCTGGGTGCTGTACGTAAATGAGAAAATGACACAGGCCCTGCTGGCAGGCTTTTATAGGGCACAGCTACTGTAGCAATCAAAATTATAGCAATCAAAATGATACCAATCATTTTAGTTAACGTCTCTTAAATGTTTTCATGTCTCCTTGGCCTGTTTAAGTGATGATGGTTAAAGCATGAAACAGTCTCATACTCACATTGCCCTAGCCAACATTTAAACATAATGCCTGAATCCAATGAACGACATACACATGAGAAACAGCAAGACTTTGTGTGATGATGTACCTAGCTAGAAGGGCGCCATAAACCTCATTCCTCCTGACTATTACGTAGGGTGACCATATGAAAAGGAGGACAGAGCTCCTGTGTCTTTAACAGTTGTATTGAAAAGGGAATTTCTGCAGGTGTCATTTGTATATATGGAGAACCTGGTGAAATTCCCTCTTCATCACAACAGTTAAAGCTGCAGGAGCTATACTAGAGTGACCATTTTAAAAGCGGGCACGGCTCCTGCAGCTTTGAACTGTTGTGATGAAGAGGAAATTTCACCAGGTTCTCCATATGTACAAATGACACCTGCAGAAATTCGCTTTTCTATGCAACAGTTAAAGATACAGTAGCCCAGTCCTCCTTTCCATAGGATCACTCTATATTAGGCACAATCCTGCCACCAAGGGTTGTGCGCTTATAGTCCCAGTTCAGATCATTGCCAACACTCCTGATAATCTTCTTGAAAAGTGAGAGGGAGAAGCACGGGGCTAATTCAGGCCGCTCCCACACCTCCTAAAGAAATAATGAATCACCCAGTTTTCTGTGTGGCTCTGCACATGTGTAACCTCAACTGCTGAGTATAAAATCAAAAGCCATGGTTGTGGCAGGTGGCCCCACTGCTGCACATGCATACATTCAGTCAGGGACAGCCTCTTGTTAATTGCCTAATGAAGAAAATGTCTCAGCGCCCCCCCCCCCTCGGATCTGACACTTAACTGGGTCTTCCTTGGCTCAGTTCAGACAACACGTTAGTCAATGCAGAGTGAAAACTCCATACAACATGTTCTAACTCCACCGTGGTGTGACTGTGGGCTCCCGTGGAGTTAAGTGAAATCCATTGTGATGTTTGATTGACACTTTCTCCACCCTCTCTCCTCCCCCGATCCTCCCGATGGTATCCCATCAGCCATTGCTGCAAAAAAACAATCCCGGTGGCTCCTTTCATAGAATCATAGAACAACAGAGTTGGAAGGGGCCTACAAGGCCATCGAGTCCAACCCCCTGCTCAGTGCAGGAATCCACCCTAAAGCATCCCTGACAGGTGGTTGTCCAGCTGCCTCTTGAAGGCCTCTAGGGTGGGAGAGCCCACAACCTCCATAGGTAACAGATTCCATTGTCGTACTGCTCTAACGGTAGGGTGACCATATGAAAAGGAGGACAGGGCTCCTGTATCTTTAACAGTAATGTAGGAAAGGGAATTTCAGCAGGTGTCAATTGAAGTGGGTGAAATTCCCTCTTCATCACAACAGTTAAAGCTACACTAGCTATAGTAGAGTGGCCAGATACAAAAGAGGGCAGGGCTTCTGCAGCTTTAACTCTTGTGATGGAGAGGGAATTTCACCCTCTTCAATTGACACCTGCTGAAATTCCCTTTCCTACATTGCTGTTAAAGATACAGGAGCCCTGTCCTCCTTTTCATATGGTCACCCTATCTAACGGTCAGGAAGTTTTTCCAGATGTCCAGCCGGAATCTGGCATCCTGTAACTTGAGCACCTTATTCTGCGTCCTGCACTCTGGGAGGATCAAGAAGAGATCTTGGCCTTCCTCTGTGTGACAACCTTTCAAGTATTGGAAGAGTGCTATCATGTCTCCCCTCAATCTTCTCTTCTCTAGGCTAAACCTGCCCAGTTCTTTCAGTCTCTCTTCATAGGGCTTTGTTTCCAGACCCCTTTCACTGATCTTGCCAGCGAACTCTGTAGCCAGTGGGAAAACTCAACTCAATGCAATGGAAAACTCCACGGAGCCCTCCACACAACAGAACTGTTGCTCAGGAACTCTCCTCTGCACAGCGTGGATATTCTGCATGGGGTGTGGGGTTTTTTTTAAAAAAAAAATCCACTGTTGCGGGGAGTTTTCCTGCCAGACAACACATTTCTCAATGGTGGTGTAAAAACTCCACATGGAGTTCTAAAACCACCGCTGAGAAACGTGTTGTCTGAACTGAGCCCTTGTGTTCATTTAAAAGAGAAGCAGCTCTTGTGGCTGAGCCCATCAGAAGTCCTTGAGTTCTCTGCCCTCTCACTGTAGCCTTCTTAGGCATTTCCTTGGCCTTAGCTAGACCTAAGGTTTATCCCGGGATTGTCCCGGGGTTGTCCCTGCCTGCTCCCGGGATATCCTGTGTGTCATTTACATGAACAGGTATGATCCCGGGACGATCCCGGGATAAACCTTCAGTCTAGCTAAGGCCCTTCATAATAAGTTCCGATCCAATTGCATCACTTTTCATAGAATCATAGAATTGCAGAGTTGGAAGTGGCCTGCAAGGCCATCAAGTCCAGCCCCCTGCTCAATGCAGGAATCTACCCTAAAGCATCCCTGACAGATGGTTGTCCAGTTGCCTCTTGAAGGCCTCCAGTGTGGGAGAGCCCACAACCTCCCCAGGTAACTGATTCCATTGTCGTACTGCTCTAACAGTCAGGAAGTTTTTCCTGATGTCCAGCTGGAATCTGGCTTCCTTTAACTTGAACCCGTTACTCCGTGTCCTGCACTCTGGGAGGATCAAGAAGAGATCCTGGCCCTCCTCTCTGTTACGAACTCTGATTTGTGTAGGTTAGCAAACATTCCTAACCTTGACCTATGCTTTGATCTGCTATGTCTTATTCAATTTTGTTCTAAACCATTATGACGCAACATTTTTGAACCTTGCAGGTTGATTGCTATTATAGTGGCTATGTGGAAGCAGCCCCGGATTCTGACGTTGTCCTCTCTACCTGCATTGGGCTTTGGTAATGGCTATGTGCTATGATGGATGGTTTGAAAAGATGGCTGTTGATCTGGGTATTAAGATAACAGAAGGGTTCTGCCCCTTCAGCTCTTCTTAATGTCAGGCCTGTACATCTTGTAATGTACCAGGCTGAACACTGTACATCCAACAGGCGTTTTTCAGTGCTGGGCAGGCTTAGAAATATAAAATTGCTGGAAATTTTGAAGCCATGGGAAAAATACAGTCCCTCCCCCAGGGGGAGGGGGGAGGCGTTCAGAAAAAAAAAGGAAATTTTTGGAAAAATTGGGGAAAAAATATAATATTAGCACTTTTTACAAGTTGAAAGTCACTTTTTTACTTTAGGAATATAAAATGTAATTGTGTACAAGCTATGAAATTATCACAATTGGTGTATTAAAAGTACAGTATATTCAAGCAATTTGAATTTACTTTTTTAAAATTTTTACTTTTTTTTGGTAACAAATGGAGCTACAAGCTCCTGAACTGTAAGAAACACCTGAGCTGTAAAGAACCTCTTTGGTTTTTCCAGTTTATGAGGAGCAGGCAAAAAAACATTCAAAAACAACAGAGGAAACTATCAACATTAGTAACAAAGAAAAATATTTATGTCTCCGCTAGTCCTCCACAGTGTCAAGCGGACATAAAGCACCCATTCCCATAAAAAGAACTGAGAAAAAGGGGGGACCAAGATTCAATGAATATGCATGAAATTTAATCAGACTCGTTTTCTGAGCTATTGCGATCAGTATCCATTTCAGTCTCTGCTTCAGTGGCAGTGCCCCCTAGAGGCAGAAATGCATCTTGCTCTTGCATTTGAGAGTTATATAGTCTCAATTTGCAACCTAGGACTCGCTTGTCCTCGGTGCACAGAAATTGTAATAATCTGATACGCTACATAGTTTTTAGAAATCATTTGGAGAAGTAATTATATGAATACCTTGTTGTAAACATTTTATTCACCATGCTAAAATAAAACATTCCATAATTCATTTTTCTTCCTTTTTTTCCTTTCAATTTTTCCAATTTTCCAGAAAAAAACAAATAAAGGCTCCCGGATTTTTCCGGGTTTCCCCCTTCCCAGGAGTTTACATCTTTAGGAGGTTCGCTTGGCACCTACATTATATGCCTTTAGATGCCAAGTGAAGACCTTTTTATTCTCCCAGCATTTTAACTGTCTATAAATAAATTTTAACTCGGTGTTTTAAATTTGTATTTTTGCATTGCTGCTGTTTTTATCCAGTTGAGCTTTTATATTGTATTTTATATTTTGGTTTTATGCTGTTGTTTTATACTTTGAATGGTTTTAATTTTTGTGAACCGCCCAGAGAGCGGTATAGAAATGTAATTAATTAATAAATAAATAATAAATAAATAAATTAGGCAGGCTGTAGAAAACAAGGGCAATTGTCATACTCTGATAGGCTGCGAAACACGTTTGGTGAGTTATGTTCAGCTTGGGAGATCCTAAGATGGACAAATCTGCTTTCTGTTTCCCCTATACCCCACAAGGTCTGTTTGAAGGGATCTACACTAGTAGTTAGAACGTGTCTTACTGTTTTTAAGTGTGGATTTGGTAGTATTTCGCCACATGACGTTCAGTTTGAGACGTTTTATTGTTGTCTGTTCTCCGTTTTTTGTTCTGAACTTCTCTGAAATAAGTCGTTCTATTTGGTACGATGTGGTCGATTTCATCGTATTAAATAGGTTTCCTGTAATTCTTAATTAGCCAATCACATTCCTGGGGGCATGTTTATGTAATTTCTGTGCCCAAAGTTGGAGCCGGGGCTTTTTTCGAGCCTCTTTTTTGCAGCCTTTTTTTTAGTTTCAGTTTTGAGAGGCTGCTTCCTGGTTTGTTTGCCGGTGGAGAGAAGAGGAAGTGGAAGGGGAAATTGGCAGACGGGGTGGGGTGGGGGGAAGAACAAACGGATTTGTTTTCTTAGTGTGGCCAAAGGGAATGCATTCCCAAGGAAAGAGAAAAGTAAGTAAACGTTTTAAAAACTGCTACGTTTTAAATCGTTCAAAAACAAAACGTTCAATGACTGTAAAAACAACATTTCATGTACTAGTGTAGATCCCCTCCAGGTGTTTGGATTCTGACCAAAAAATAATGTGTATAAACTTAACACACATAAACAAGTCATTAAGAAATTATGGGAAGCTGACTGTTATTAAAGGCTGTAAGTATTATCCTCGTTATAACTGCGATCACACAGAACTTCCTCTCTAGCTAGGAATAGGTATGTGCGTCTCTGCTTGATTCGCTTCTCTTTTGACGCTTTTACAGAACGCTCACTGACGTATGCTACCAGCATTAACATCGTCAATAACAATAACAACAATAACAAAAAGTAATTCTTAAAATGAGTGCTTTCAAGTGTTCAAAGTGTTTCACTTGTAAGTTGAGCCAGGGCATGTCTACACCAGCCCTATATCCCGGGATTGTCCCGGGATCGTCCCTGTGCATCCAAATGCCACACAGGGGATCCCAGGAGCAGGCAGGGACAATCCCTCCATTTTCCTGGTATAACCCTTAGGTGTAGAAAGGGCCTCAGTTGACATTATTATCCCCTATATTGCGGATGGAGTGACTGAGGCTGAGACGGGGCAGCTTGCCTTAAGTTCGTAGCAGGGCTGAGATTTGAACCAGGGACTTCCTGATTTGCAACTTAGGGTGCAACCCTATGCATGTTTAGACAGAAATAAGTCCCACAACTACTAGCTTCCCGAAGGCAGCATGGATGCCTGGGGGATGCTGGGGTTTGGATTTATTTATTATTATTTTATTTATTAAAACATGTGTGTCCCATTGGGATCTCAGGGCGGTGTACAGATAAAATCAGAACAATGTAAACATAAATACACACAGCTAAAAAGTTATTAAATTGTTAACAAGTTAATAACAGAAATTTTTAAAAAGCAATAAAAACAATTAAATATGTGCAACCATGGAGAATTTAGCCCTCAAAGGCTTTGATAAAGAGGCCATGTTTTAACATGGCACCAAACTGAAGCCGGTGTCGGTGCCAGTCAGGCCTCCAAGGGGAGGGTATTCCACCGCTGGGGTGTCATAACAGAGATAGCCCTCTCCTATGTCCCACCATATTGTATGTCTCGCATTGGGGGGAAGCAGAGGAGGGCCCTGGACTTATTTCTGTCTAAACGTGTAGGATTGCATATTAGGGCATCTCTGCATGAGGTTTTTATCGTAGGCTTGTGATTTGTCACTCAAGGAAGTTTGCAGGTCCTTTACAAAATTGTGCAATTCTGCTATACCCCAGTGCCAGCTAGTGGCGGTATAATGAAACGTATAGAACTTGCAGAGAAAGTAATTCCCTGGGGGAGGGGGGAACACACATAAGCACGTGTAAAGGAGCAGATCTTAATCCCGCAAAGAATCCAGAAGGAGAAGTCCCGGTACAGGTGCTACCCTGGTGTAGAGAAGCCCTTAATCTCTTAGCCATTTTGCTACACCATATGCTATATATGAAGCATGTTTGAAAAAATGTCTAATGTACTTGGGAGGTCCCGCTATGATAACCACAACTACCGTAGACTATGGGTTCATCAACACCAAGCAGGATATTCCACTATGAAAGCGGTATATAAAAGGCAGGAGCCACACCAAACAGGATATAGCAGTATAAGCGGTATATGGTCTGTGTCCATGGGCCCCAACAGTTGTCAGTGCACTTCAACACCACTATAAAGCAGGAGTGTGGCTCCTGCCTTTTATATACCACTTTCACATTGCTTTCCTAGTGGAATATCCGGCTGGTGTAGATGACCCCTAAGTAAAAAGCACAAAACCAAAAGACCAAAACATGAGGCACGGGAGCACCAATAACACAACTTTCCAACAACATCTCTGGCACCATGTACTAATTAGTGCTGAGCCTATTATTATTATTATTATTATTATTATTATTATTATTATTATTATATTTATTTGTATCCCACCTTTTGCCCAATACTGGGCCTCAAGGCGGTCTTACAAAGTTTAAAACATACATTGTAAAACCTAGGAAAAGAAATGTAAAAAAAACACAAAAACGTTTAAAATACACAACAAAATTCTAAGTCATTAACATAGATGGAGGACCAAATTACTCCCCAAAGGCCTGCTGGAACAAACAAATTTTAGCCTGCTTCCGAAAGCCCATCAAGGAGGGAGCAGGCTAATATTTCTCTCGAGATTGTATTATCTTTCGATTAATACAATTTTTTTTTAAAGGGGTGTTATTAAAGAGAGCTTTGGTTATTGAGCGGTATAGAAATGCAATAAATAAATAAAGTTGAAGTGACTGAGGGTTTTTCTTTTCTTAACCGCACCCTAAAAAAACCTTGCCGCTGCCTCAATTGGGCTGCTCCCAGCCGCGCCACATTCCTTAGGCCCCTGGGAACAATGCTGCATCACAACCTAGTGGTGTTCCCAGAGATATTTTAAGGGGGGGTGGCTAATGGGGACAGCCATTTCCCCCCCCCCCAAGAATGGCCCTGAGAACAACACTATGTTGTTATTTATTTAGGAAACTTTCTTAGAATCATAGAATACTAGAGTTGGAAGGGGCCTATAAGATCATCAAGTCCAACCCCCTGCTCCATGCAGGATCTTAAACAGATTCTGTTCACACAGTAATCGCTTATAGGACTGAACCTAAGAATCCTGTTGAAATTTTTCAGGGGATATATACAGATTGGAAGTTTAAAGTATGAAATAAAGCCTGTGGAGAATTCCCGTGAATTTCAACACCTTATTTATCGCAAGGATCCAGAACAACATGAACCATGTAAGGGGATTCTTGAAGATCAGGATCAGCTGGCAAATTATAAAACAAAACTGAGATCCGCTGTGAATGCCAGTATTTCATCTGCAGGCAGTAATGTAAGTTGTGCCACAGTTCCTTCTTATAGACAAGTTCTCATACCCCAGTGGCTATAAGCAAATTGTTACTTATGTTAACCAGGATGCATGAGAATTACCTGTAAATAAAGTACGGCTCTTTTTCTTATGGGACCTACAGGTATTGTCTTGATATTAATTTTTTAAAATGTTTACTTAAGAACTAACTTCCTTAGAAGGATTTATGCAAAGTATAAAAGTAGAGCAAAGACAAAACATTTTATTTATTTATTTATTTTATTATTGCATTTATATCCCGCCTTTTTTCTTCCAAGGAACCCCAGGCGGCATACATAATCCTCCTCCTCTCTATCCTCATAACAGCAACCCTGTGAGATAGAGGGGGCTGAGAGTCTGTGACTGGCCCAAAGTCACCCAGTGGGTTTCCACGGCCAAGTGGGGACTAGAACCCGGATCTCCCAACAACCAGTCCAACAGTTTAGCCACTACACCACACTCTATAGTTCCCTATAGAGACAGTCAATGCACACTGCAAATTAAAATATTATTTTAATAGGGTGACCATATGAAAAGGAGGACCGGGCTCCTGTATCTTTAACAGTTGTATTGAAAAGGGAATTTCAGCAGGTGTCATTTGTATATATGGAGAACCTGGTGAAATTCCCTCTTCATCACAACAGTTAAAGCTGCAGGTGCCCTGCCCTCTTTTAAATCTGGCCACTTTAGTATAGCTCCTGCACTTTAACTGTGGTGATGAAGAGGGAATTTTACCAGCTTTTCTATATATACAAATAACACTTACTGAAATCCCCTTTTCTATGCAACTGTTAAAGATACAGGAGCCCTGTCCTCCTTTCCATAGGGTCACCCTAATTTTAAGGAGGGCTGCACAAGACCATCTTTCTCCAGTGTAGGATCTCAAGCTTGCACAGTATTTTGCAACCTTTGAGGTGGCCTAATAAAGGCATTACAACGATATAGATTTTGGCAAGGCTAACTTTGGTTTTCAGAAGTTCAATTAGATGAACCTCGGCATGTCTGACTTACCCTCTGTTAGGGTGACCATATGAAAAGGAGGACCGGGCTCCTGTATCTTTAACAGTTGTATTGAAAAGAAAATTTCAGCAGGTGTCATTTGTATATATGGGGAACCTGGTGAAATTCCCTTTTCATCATAGCAGTTAAAGCTGCAGGTGCCCTGCCCTCCTTTTCATATGGTCACCCTACCTCTGTGTTGGGGGTCACCGTCAGGGCCCGAGAGGACTGTGGATCCTTCAGATGTATGACCACTCCCTCCCCACAAGCAACCCCCCAATGGGTGAATTTCCTTTGCTCTACAACTTAAAACCTTGTAGAGAGAGCCACCGCTGAAACCTCTACAGTGGCTCTCCGAGTCAGGAGGGAGGCTCTGGTGTTGGGAAAACCCCTCCGAGGTCTGACCTCTCACTAAGAGCTCATCGGGATTTTCAGATCCACTGATCAAAATATGAATGTGGGTAGAAATGAAATGGACAGATCCATTCATCCAGGCCCAGGGCTGTGTGTGCTTAGCTCTTAAAAGTCTGCGTTTGAGGCCCTGTGTGTTCAGCCATGTTTATGGTATGGGATGAGGTATGTGACCGCTTTTATTTTCTGTTGGGCTCCTCATCGTTAGCAGCTGTAATGGCAGGCAGGTACAGCGTGGTCCTCTCCCTGGGAATAGCTGTACCTGTTGAATTCGGCCAGGATAGATGGGTGATAATTCTCTTTTGATAAGAATTAACCAAAATTCACAAATGTTTGGGATGAAAATATTAGGGAAGAGAGTACTGGAGATATTTTTTTAAAAAAAAAAATTGAATGTGTGAGAAAGCAAAACGGACAGATCCGTCCATCCCTATATCATAGCCAGGCTTTGGGCAACACTGTTATTCTACTGAAATGCTAACTTACTTGCAATGGCCTATTGTTGTCTCCATTGTAGAAATGACTAACTGGTTATTTCACATGGTGCCGGGTAGTCCACCGCACGTCAGTCGCAATTCTTTGCAACCGGCTTTATTGCACAATAAATGACTGGCTGTTTATTTTTCTCCGTAGATCTGTGATAAATGCTTAGAGACTTGTTGCTTTATTCGGGACGCCTACCTGTAGCTGTGACTTTTGCTTTGAAAATTGTAAATGATGGCTAATTGTTGCATCCCTAGCTCTGAGCTGGGAGGGGGGGCGGGGATCCACCAGTGGCCATATTGTGAGAGGCTGCAAGAGGTTAAAATCTATGTTGACAAGCTAAAGCAGTGGCCCATTTCTCTTTTCAGTTGCACACCACAGCTTCCCTTCCTCTCCTGCTCTTGATGCAGCTACGGAAGGTGCAGACCCAGACTATTTTATAGACCAAGGGGGAATCTACACGTCGTACCGAGACCGCTTCTAAGCGACCCCAGTGCGACGTGAAAGCGATCGTGTAACTTGCCTTTGAAAGAGCCGAAGAGCCGGCGTCCTTGCCGCCGCCGCCACCCACAGACCTCCTCGCCGGCTAGCGAGGAGAGCTCGGCTGAAGAAGGCGGGGTGGAGAGAAGCTCTCCACCCCGCCTTCTTCCCCCGAGCTCTCTATCCCAGCCGGCGAGGAGGTCTGTGGGTGGCGGCGGCGGCAAGGACGCCGGCTCTTCGGCTCTTTCAAAGGCAAGTTACACGATCGCTTTCACGTCGCACTGGGGTCGCTTAGAAGCGGTCTCGGTACGACGTGCGGATTCCCCCCTAGATTCCTTCTAGAAAGCTTGCGTCAACAAGGCTATAAACCTCATGGCCCTACACACACACACACACACACACACACACACACACACACACACACACGTATTCCTGCTGGGTGTGTATATTGTAGATGATGTTGAGCTAGATCAGTGGTTCCCAAAGTGGGCGGTACCACCCACTTGGGGTGGGTGGGATTGCATAGGGGGTCACTAAGAGGCAAGGGGTGGCAGGGGGGCGCTAAGAGGCAAAGGGGCGGCAGGGGGCGCTCGAGGTGGTCTTTTCCAAGAAGCACCTCCCCAGAAGGTCTTAAAACCCAGGGACATTTTTATGGGAGAAGGTAGTTTGGTCCCAAGACATATAGGGGAAGAATCAACACAAGTATTAATACCGTTTAAGAAGAGTCCTTTTTACGGTGAATTGAAATGTTTCAAAAGCACCCAAACGCTAATGAAGAGACATACCCTGCTTGGTGTGCCATGCCACGCCGGCTGCAAAACAGAGGCGTTTGCTCTCTTTTCCCCTCGGCAAGCCTGCGGTGGGTGCTTCCCATTTAAAGGGGCCGGGTGCAGCACAGCCCCCTTTTCATCCTCAGCTCCTCAGCTCAGCTCCTCTGCCTGGCGTCGCTGCTCAACCTGGGCGCCCAGACCAGCAGGATCTAGAGGAGTGCGGCCCTTTGAATGGGAGGCACCCGCCCTGAGCTTGCCGAGTGAGGGAGGGAAAAGAAGTAATTGGATTTTGAATAAATATTCAATTAATTGTTATTGTTTTGAATTTTATTGTTATTATCTTCCTTAGTGGGTCGGTGAAAACCGCTATTCTGAATAATGATTTTTATAGTGTAGGGTAGGGGGCACTGGGCATGAGTTTGTGGAGCCAAGGGGGCGGTGACCTGAAAAAGTTTGGGAACCACTAGCTTAGATGGACCAATGGTGTGATAAGGCAGCTTGCTACATTTCTATGTCCCTGTCCCAACTGCTAGTATTAACCTGGGCCTTGCACCAATGACTGCCAAGATATATATTCCAATATTTTAGGCAGAGTTTCCTGGAAACAAGGCACCATCCAGATACCTAGAGTATTTTGCTGTTTGCGACAACTCCATGGTAAGTTGTGACAACCTGTACTCTTCCTCCTAATAGTTAATGTATGAGCACGTATGTACGTTCAACTATTTAGTAGGTTGTTTTGGTACCCAAGCTGTTATTATATGCTTAAGGGAGAGCCACATTTCAGAATGGAGTACAAATAATTCTCCTCGTTAAGTAACTAGTTCCAAAAGTCAATATATTGTGTGGAGAGAACCTTATTGCCTATCTTGATAGCTACACTATCAAGAGACAGCTGCTCCCTGGGATGTTTGTTGTACCGGTTGTTTTGATGGTATTTAAGACCATCGAGGGGGTGGGTAGCACCTCTCCACTCCACGCCCTCTCCACGCCCTGACCAGGGTGCTCGCCATGCCAGTGAACTTCGCCCATTCGGCCATGTGGACAGGACATATATAATGCTCCCATTCATACAAATGATGGATAACTCTTGTGAGACGTTATTAGAGCGTTGCTTACCGTCATTCACACCACAGAGTGTTCAGGAGCTATTTCTGAGATTTCACTCAAAAAGCAACAGATGCCATTTCTGAGAGAAGACTTGACAGTTCCCTAAAACAAAATATAGCACATCCCATGTCAGGGAAGATGTGACATACGGGAACGCATTCAACCAAGTGCATGAATGGTGCCAGTCACTTATTGTCTGGAATGGTGAATGTGCTATGAAAATTCCTAATGCTCTTCATTATAGCTGCTGCATAAACTGGCCCTTCTCCACCCCCACCCCCCTTTCTTTTAGTTTCAGCGGGAAAATCAAAATGTAACTCAAGTAATACTGGCAGTGCTCCAAATTATTTCTGTCCTTCACAATGTAAGTATGTTCTAGGAATTATTTTGACTAGTGTTTCCTGTTCTGTGCCTGAGGGTGGAAACTAACTTCTTAAATTGTACAGTTCAAAGTATACAGTGCATGCAAATTCATGTCCATAAGCCTAATGTGTGGGGCAAAGGAAGAATCATAGAATAGCAGAGTTGGAAGGGGCCTATAAGGCCATCGAGTCCAACCCCCTGCTCAATGCAGGAATCCACCCTGAAGCATCCCCGACAGATGCTTGTCCAGCTGCCTCTTGAAGGCCTCTAGTGTGGGAGAGCCCACAACCTCCCTAGGTGACTGATTCCATTGTCGTACTACTCTAACAGTCAGGAAGTTTTTCCTGATGTCTAGCCGGAATCTGGCTTCCTGTAACTTGAGCCCGTTATTCCGTGTCCTGCACTCTGGGAGGATCGAGAAGAGATCCTGGCCCTCCTCTGTGTGACAACCTTTGAAGTCTTTGAAGAGTGCTCTCATGTCTCCCCTCCATCTTCTCTTCTCCCGGCTAAACATGCCCAGTTCTTTCAGTCTCTCTTCATAGAGCTTTGTTTCCAGACCCCTGATCATCCTGGTTGCCCTCCTCTGAACACGCTCCAGCTTGTCTGCGTCCTTCTTGAATTGTGGAGCCCAGAACTGGACGCAATACTCTAGATGAGGCCTAACCAGGGCTGAAAGAAAGAAAGAAAAGCCACCCTAGGAACTTGCAGTTTGAGGGGAGAGGTGGGCTGTGGGGAACAGAGTTCTTAATCCTTCCCTCACTGAAGGTATTTTGGCTTTAATTCCCCCCAGCAGCTTCCCTCCTCCACAGGGTTCCAGATGCATATTTACTTTTGTAAACATTTACCTGGGTCGGATCTACACTACTGCTTTAAAGTGTTTTATAACAGTTTTATAGCACTTTAAAGCAGTTAAAGCGCTTTATAACTGTTATAAACTGCTTTAAAGCAGTAGTGTAGATCCTGCCATGGTAATCTACAGGAGCAAAAGCAGCTCAGCGTAGGGGCTTTTAGCAGGAAAGAATGGATTGTGGGGAAGGGTTGCACGGCCAGCCATCCTCCATTTTGAAAAGTAGCCTCCTTAAAAAACAACAACCCCAAACCACACACCTTGCCAACACTGAAGGGGACTAGAGAGCAAGCCACTAGCAAACACAACTACAGTATTTTTAATAATAATAATAACAACAACAACAACCAAGGATGATTAGTTCCTATAGATGGAAGGAATAGGGTGACCCTGTGAAAAGGAGGACAGGGATCCTGTATCTTTAACAGTTGCATAGAAAAGGGGATTTCAGCAGGTGTCGTTTATATATGTGGAGAACCTGGTGAAGTTCCCTCTTCATCACAGCAGTTAAAGCTGCAGGAGCTATACTAGAGTGACCATTTTAAAAGCAGGCACGGCTCCTGCAGCTTTAACTGTTGTAGTGAAGAGGGAATTCCCCCAGGTTCCCCATATGTACAAATGACCCCTGCAGAAATTCCCTTTTCTATGCAACTGTTAAAGATACAGGAGCCCAGTCCTCCTTTCCATAGGGTCGCCCTAGGAAGGAACTATCATCCTTGGTAAGAATGGTCCATCTATTTTGCTCTCTGGGTCATTTGATTAGGTTTTTTTTATTGGCAAGTGATAGTGCCGAGGGGAACATCGCCCTGGCGCCTCAGAAGGAGCACAAGGCCCATTGAGTCCGCTGCTCTAATGGCGCTGCTTCTCCTGCACACAGCAGGAGAGAGCAGCGATTCCAGATTTTTAAAAAATCGCACTTAAAGAGGTTTTTTTTTGTTGTGCGAGGAAGGCCAGAAGGGGTGGAAGGAACGCGGGAGGCAGATGACGTCATGGGAGGGACCTGAGCAAACTCCGTGAGTGCCCAGGAACGAGCGTGCAATGAAACGCTCATCGGATGGAGCTCAGTGGCACTGGGCATTCAAAAAGCTTCATCCCCCGTCCCTGCTTCCCTCGGATTATCCCCGTAGTGCTAAGCTTTTGCAGTTGTTGTTGTTTTTGCTACCGGGCGACAGCGATCCTTTGCATACCAAGAAGTGAGCTTAAGGGGGGAAATGTAAAAAATCATAAAAAATCAACGAATAACCCAATTCAATTCAAATTTGGTATGCTTAAAGCTCTCCCTAATATCTATTACTGTGCCAATTGTGGTGTCTTTATCTTTAAAGCTTACGCAGATGTAAGCATTTCTTTAAAATCCTGCTCCTGCACCCCAGTGGCAGCTCGGAAGATATGTTCACAAAGTAGGGGCTAAATACGGTGAATCTTTTGGCTTTATAG
Source organism: Elgaria multicarinata webbii (assembly GCF_023053635.1). NCBI lineage: Eukaryota > Metazoa > Chordata > Lepidosauria > Squamata > Anguidae > Elgaria > Elgaria multicarinata. The sequence continues at coordinate 139,341,577 of NC_086175.1, forward strand.
CACAATTAAGGCAGGATGCCTGGGAGTGCTTCACAATCAAAGCAGATTATAAGGCGGAAAACTTCTGAGTCCTTTGCATGCAATTCGCCGTGATTGCACAGTATAACGCTGGTGTGATAAAGCTCAAAGGAAGGAGACAAAACTTCCTCAGCCACTACAGAAGTACTGAACTGGACAACCCTTCGGAGAACAAAGAGTAGGGCTTCATCCTGACGAGCACGGGAGGAAAGCACATTGCTCTTATTCTCCGCAGTATGATGAAATCAGCTCTGCTCCTTCATAGAATCATAGAATAGCAGAGTTGGAAGGGGCCTACAAGGCCATCGAGTCCATTTTCATTTCATGTATTATATATCTGTACCGCCCAATAGTTAGTGGGCAATTCAATCAAGCTATGCCCATTGGGGAGCAGCTGCTTCTGCACTGACCAGGGCCGCTGCAGCTACTGTAAACTACCGTATTTCTTCGATTGTAAGACGCCATCGATTGTGAGACACACTAATTTCAGTACCAACAACAGGAAAAAAAACACCCTAACATCAGGATTGTGCTGGAAATGCGAAGAGCAGGAAGGGACATTCTACCATGCATGGTGGACCTGCAAAAAAGCAAAGACTTTCTGGATACAAATCCATTCTGTAATCCAAAAAATCCTTAAAAATTAATATCCAATTGAAACCAGAATACTTTCTTTTGGGATTTATGGATGAGCAGATGAAAAAGAATCATGGGACTCTATTCTTATATATGATGACAGCTGCAAGACTGATATATGCCCAAAGATGGAAGGGCAAAATAGCGCCCACAACAGAGGAATGGCTACTGAAGACGTTTGAGCTAGCGGAGATGGCGAAACTCACGGCAATAATGAGGGGGAAATCAACTGTAAGATTTATAACTGAATGGGAACCTTTTGTAAACTTTATGAATGACTTGTGTATCTGTGGATTCAACCAACAGTGTAGAAAATGTGGAGAGAGAAATTAGAGATTTGGATTTGACAGTGATAAAGAAAAACAATAATAATAACGACAACATTGTTATATATTTTTGCTGAGGAGAATATTGGAAGAACATTTTATTTGGTGTTTTGTTTGTTTGATTTTGTTTTGTCTTATTTTTGTGGGCGTGTCTTTATATGTATGTTTTGTTTTGTTAGTGTTTTTTATTTACTGGTGTTTGGAAATAATAAAAAGATTAAAATTAAAAAGGGGGGGAACCCTAAGAAACACCCGCGATTCTAAGACGCACCCCATTTTTAGAGATGTTTATATGGAGAAAAAAGTGCGTCTTAGAATCGAAGAAATAGGGTAGGTGGAAAACCACCATCGCCTTTATAAGCAATATCTGTTTGCAATCTTCACCCTGCAGGATGTGTAAGTATAATATTACAAATACTAATTACTGTATTTTATACAAGTTTTTTGTTTTGTTTTCAGATATACGACGGCATAGGTCTTCACGTTGTTTTGACGGGAATGGAGTTGTGGACAGTGCCAGATAATCTAATAATTAATTATACGCTCGATAATTATTTGGAAGCATTTCACAGCTATGCTACTTCTGAGCTGCGGCGTCACGCCCATTTCAGCCACGCCTCTTTATTCACGTGTGGCTCTTTCATATCTTTTTCCGTTGGAAGTGTTTGACTTCTGTCTGTTCTCCCCTGGTGCTGCTATTGACGTTGTGCTTTCTCCAAAATGTGGAAGCGCTGTTTCCCTCTGTGTGTCCCACAGGGGCGGCCATAGGTGCTTTGTGTATCCAAAACCTGATCTCTATAGCATAATATTGTTGGAAGGGACTTAAGTAAGTCCGATCTCCGCTGTAGGGAGCAGAAATCACAACTAAAGCATCTTTGCAAATAGATAAACATCATAAAGAAAAGGGGCTGGGGTTGGGGGCACTGTCCTTCCTCATGGATCAACTACCTTGAGTGTTATTTGGTGGAAAGGTGGGATCCACACTCTATCAGTCTATGCCCACTGGGGAACAGCCAGGGCCACTGCTACTACTTTACACTAGATGGGAAACCACCATCCCCTTCATGAGCAATATCCGAGCACCTGTGGCAAGGTATTAAGAGACACAGCAATGATCTTGTCCAATGGTTTGATCATCAGGGATTCATAGAATCATAGAATCATAGAATAGCAGAGTTGGAAGGGGCCTGCAAGGCCATCGAGTCCAACCCCCTGCTCAATGCAGGGATCCACCCTAAAGCATCCCTGACAGATGGTTGTCCAGCTGCCTCTTGAAGGCCTCTAGTGTGGGAGAGCCCACAACCTCCCTAGGTAACTGGTTCCATGTGGTACTGCTCTAACAGTCAGGAAGTTTTCCCTGATGTCCAGCTGGAATCTGGCTTCCTTTAGCTTGAGCCCGTTATTCCATGTCCTGCACTCTGGGAGGATCGAGAAGAGATCCTGGCCCTCCTCTGGGTGACAACCTTTTAAGTATTTGAAGAGTGCTCTCATGTCTCCCCTCAATCTTCTCTTCTCCAGGCTAAACACGCCCAGTTCTGTCAGTCTCTCTTCATAGGGCTTTGTTTCCAGACCCCTGATCATCCTGGCTGCCCTCCTCTGAACACGCTCCAGCTTGTCTGCGTCCTTCTTGAATTGTGGAGCCCAGAACTGGACGCAATACTCTAGATGAGGCCTAACCAGGGCCGAATAGAGAGGAACCAGTACCTCACGTGATTTGGAAGCTATACTTCCATTAATGCAGCCCAAAATAGCATTGGCCTTCCTTGCAGCCATATCACACTGTTGGCTCATATTCAGCTTGCAATCTACAACAATTCCAAGATCCTTCTCGTTTGTAGTATTGCTGAGCCAAGTATCCCCCATCTTGTAACTTTGCCTTTGGTTTCTATTTCCTAGATGTAGAACTTGGCATTTATCCCTATTAAATTTCATTGTGTTCATTCAGTAGATAATCCCCATGACTCAATTTCCTCAGTTCAGTACCCACACAACCACAGCCCTTCCAATATGCCTGCCTGGTATTTGATTCTTTCACAAGGGGCTTCCCTTGTTGAAAGACAAAATGGTGTCACGAATTGTAGGCACCTTTCTAACAGAGCATATAAGACTAGAACATACCTCCAAACCGCCCAGAGGGCTTCGGCTGTGGGGCGGTTTATAAATGTAACAAATAAATAAATCTCTTGTCCTGTCTTGACCTTGAGTGGAAGCCCAAGGGGCACGTTGGGACAAAGCGTAGCAGAGGGCTCCAAGTGAGCAACTTGTTCCAACAAGCTTCCAAGTCCAAATGGTTTCATCTATATTGTGTTCTTCTTGAAATTTATAAAGCACCCTTCATTCGCAAGGGGTCCCAGCACAGTGTGAGCATGAGGTTATGCTATTCATTCAGCCCAGACTACAACTCTTAGCACCCCCACGTTCCTAGAGAGCGGTGAGCTTGAACGGTCAGTCTCCTGACCCGGAGCCTGCAATTCCATCTCCCCACCTAGGCATCGCACCCTGCTCCCCTCTTCTGGTTCATTGTATGGGCCGGTGATCTGCTGGTGGGAGCAGGGTGCGATGCCTAGGTGGGGAAGCGGTCACTTCCTCAGGGACCTTGGGTTCAGGGGCTGCAGTTTATGGGGATCTCAGTTTACGCGGTGGTCTTGTGACAGACAGGGCCTGTGAAGCACTTCTGAGGGCCTTTGCTGCTAGTCCTGCTGAGCTGGCTGCCCCCTCCCCAATTTGGTTGAAATCTGGCCTACTGCTGCCACAGCTGTTGGATCGTGGCGCCTGTTCAATTGTTCAACATAGCCTGGTTGAATGGCTGTAGCTCAGTGTGATAGAGCACATGTGTTGCATGCAGAAGGTTGCAGGTTCAATCCCCAGCTTCTCCAGGTAGGGCAAAGACAGAATTCTGCCTGAAACCCTCAAGAGCGCTTGCTGCCAGTCGGTGTTAGAATCATAGAATCATAGAATAGCAGAGTTGGAAGGGGCCTACAAGGCCATCGAGTCCAACCCCCTGCTCAATGCAGGAATCCACCCTAAAGCATCCCTGACAGATAGTTGTCCAGCTGCCTCTTGAAGGCCTCTAGTGTGGGAGAGCCCACAACCTCCCTAGGCAACCGATTCCATTGTCGTACTGCTCTAACAGTCAGGAAGTTTTTCCTGATGTCCAGCTGGAATCTGGCTTCCTTTAACTTGAGCCCGTTATTCCGTGTCCTGCACTCTGGGAGGATCGAGAAGAGATCCTGGCCCTCCTCTGTGTGACAACCTTTCAAGTCTTTGAAGAGTGCTATCCTGTCTCCCCTCAGTCTTCTCTTCTCCAGGCTAAACAGGCCCAGTTCTTTCAGTCTCTCTCTGAAGAGAGACTGGTCCATTGGGCTAGATGGACCAATGGCATCTTCTGATGTTCCTATATTCCTGCAAGGAAGGGTACTGCCAAGCCGAGTGTTTGGTCAGCAGTGTCAGTAAACGGAGGAGTACAGTGTTGGGGATGCAGAGCTCTGTTGCCTCTGCCGCCCCCATTCCCTTCGTGGTGGAAACTTACCTAGGCTTTGGGGGTTGTTAGACGCAAAGGCTCTCACATGTGTCAATGCTAGGGCTGTGCTCCACTCCGATTGAGATCGCGAATCCAGAGTGGAGCGACCCGATCCGCCTCCACCAAAGGCGGATCCGAATTGGGTCGGGGGAACTGCGGATCGAGGTGAAACAGTTCACCTCCATCCAGAGCTCCGAACGCAGGTAAGGGGGAGGGGGCTCACCTGGCGCCACCGCTGCTGCTGCAGTATGTGCGGCGGAGCCAGGTGAGGGGGGCTTACCTGTGTCTGTCGTGGTCTGGCGCAGGCTTCAATTGAGGCCTCAGCTGAATCCTGCACCGGACCGTGATGGAAGCAGGTAAGGGGGGAGGGGGGCTTACTTGGCTCTGCCACCGACGCCGCAGTCCGTGCGGCGACCATGGTGGAGCCAGATAAGGGGGGAGGGGGGCTTATTCGGGGCCCATTTTGCCCCCCTTCCCCACTTACCTGCCTCCGCCATCTGTCGCGGAGGCAAGTAAGTAGGGATGGGGAGGGCAAAATCTCTATCCGCCCCTCCAGATCTCACTCCGCAGAGTGGAGTGGGGGAGGGTCAGATCGACCCGAAGCGGATCGTCCCGATCCGAAAGTTCCGGATCGGGCCACGAAGCGGTTCGGGGGGTGGGGTCTGTGCACAGCCCTAGTCAATATATCCATATCATGCCAGCGCAATGTTACTTGCATTGCAACAGAGCCTTGCACTGGCTCAAGGAGATTTGACTGTGATTCTACCACACTGCACCAGTACAATTTTAGGGATACAACTGTGTCATTAATGTTTGACATCTTCTTTATTGTAGGATCGTGGGGAAGGACGGTTCCATTACAATGTTCCAGCAAGGCCATTTTTGCATTAACAATTATGTCTCCGTTTCTGCTGTCAAAGTAAGTGGTTGAGCCCTAAGCACCGTCAGTGAGGACATGCCAGTCAGTGGTTCCTTAATCCACATTTTTATAGCCTAGCATTAAGCCAATAAATAAACATTTAATTCAAAGTGAAGTCCTGCCTAAATAAGAATTAATCACGTATCTACTAAAGGTTGGAAGAGACAGGGCAAGAAAAAGCTGCCTTCAGGAGGTGGGGAAAGGTTCTGGCAGGTTCTGGAAGCTCAGAGAGCTCCGGCTATTGGGCGGTATAGAAATGCAATAAATAAATAAATAGGCTCTGCCCCACCCACATATCCACCAGCTGCACTTCAGATAGTCATAGGACATGGAGCAAAACTTCCCCAGCAGATCTCAAAGAGCGAGCATGGGCCCTTCAATCCCTGGGCCCCAAACTGTTAAATGTGATAACCAGCACCTTGAATGGGGCTTGGAAACCAACCAGGAGCCAATGGAGATCAAAGAACAGAGTCACATGCTCTAAATAGCAGGCCCTCACCAGCAACGGCTGCAGTTTCCAAACATTTTTATTTATTTATTTTAAAAAAATATTTATATCTCGCCCTATATCACTAAGATCTCGGGGCGGCGTACAGATAAAATAATACAGTATAAAACAATTTTAAAAATTACGTTTGCCCTCGTATTATTCCCCTCCGTTTATGTAGCATTTGAAAGCCTTACGTTTCATTCATCTTTCCACCTCTCCTCTCCTGCGCACCAGCAAATTGCTATGTCGTCCGTCCGCCCGTCCATTCCCGCCCCCTGCAATCTCCTTTGTACCTCCCCTCACAGAGTATTGGTTGGTCACAGTTGGGCACCTCGCCCTCCCCAGTGATCGACATGGCGAGCTGGAGAAAAGGCACGCCCCCTCCCTTTCATCAGCAATACCGCCCCTTTAACACGCCCTCAGAGCATCAGATTGAGTACGATCGGATAAAAAAACACATTGAAGGTCGAGCGCATTGCTGGAAAAAAAGTTCTTTCCCCGCACCAAGAAACCTCGCAAAGAGGGGGGGTGGCGGAAGAGGCAAGATCACGGCAGGACATGGATGACGTCATGTGAGCCCTCAGGAAACAACGCTCAGAGAGAGTGGGCGATTATGCTGGTGTGATGGAGCCCTTTGTCTGAATTAAGTTTCATTTTGTTAGTTCACATCCAGCCAACCACTGACCCCAAACACCAAACCAACAGGGAGAACCTTCCCCCTCTAGTTCCTGGAATAGGTCATCAACGCAGCCTGACTATAATCCTCTTACTGTTTCATGCATGCATTCATCTAGTTTGGTCCACAGTCTGAGCGAAATATTTTTTCCGATGAATGTTTTTGATATGAAATGATATAACAATGTGGTTTCAGATTTTTTGTTACGCTTCCTAGGGCCTTGCTAGATGACGGGTTAGCCCAGTGCGAGGCCCAGGCTCGTCCCTGTGCGTCCAGACGACGCACAGGGGATCCCGGGCTCAGGCAGGGGTCAAACCTCCCTGGCCCGGGGTAACCGGCACCGCTTGTGGCTCGGTATTTCCCGCAGTCTCGGGCTGAGCCCCAGACCGCAGGCATGTAGCCCGTTATGCTGCTTTCCCCGGCTACCGCATTTACTCGTGAGTAGCTGGGAAAAGCGGCGGACAGCGTGCAGCACTCCACAGGAGCACTGTGGCCATCAGGGCAGGGTGGGGAGATGGGGGGGAATCGGAGCCAGGCAGGGATGGGGGTGGATTGGAGATCGTGGTTGGGGGGGGGAATCGGAGATCACGGACGGGGTGGTGGTGGAATTGGAGATTGCGATGGGGTATTGCGGCCAGGGTGGGGAAATCGGGGAAAGGGGGGAGTGGGGAACCCTTTTTTAAAAAACAACACGCCTACCTTAGTCGCTGGTGCACTCCTGTGCACCCGCCCCCTTTAAGATATTAAACAAAATGGCCGACGCAACGGGGCTTTCCTTTACCCCGTCGCGTCGGACGTGTGGATAGGAGTGACAGCCCGCACTACTTCTAGCACGGGCTGGCCCCTCCACACGCCTGGATTTTCAGGTAAGTCTAGCAAGGCCCTTAGTGTTGGAAACTAGGGATGTGCTCTGCTTCTCTTCGGTTCAGAGAAGCAGGAGCGAGGCGGCCTAATTCGCCTCTGGAAAAGGCGGAGGCGAAGAGAGTCAGGGGGGCTGCGGATTGAGGCGAAGAGGATCGCCTCAATCCGGAGCTTCGCCTGCAGGTAAGTTGGGGGGGGGACTCATCTGGTGCTGCTGGCGCCACCATCCATGCGGCGCTGGTGGTGCCAGGTAAAGGAGCAGGGAGGAGGGACGCGGTTGAAGGTGGAAGTGAAGGCCGAGGCCTCTTCCGGCTTCAGCTGGGCCCTCAATTGAAGCCCGTGATGGATGCAGGTAAGGGGGCGGGGGGTGGCTTATCTTGCGCTGCCACCGTCCATGTAGCGACGGTGGTGAAGCCGGATCTCGCTCCGTGGAGCGGCGCGAAGAGGATCGGGCCTGATCCAGATTTTCCGGATCAGGCCACGAAGCGGATTGGGGGGTCCGTGCACACCCCTATTGGAAACCACTTTGAGCCTTAGCAATACAATAGAGCGGAATGGAAAAGAGAAAAAACCTCTCAAAGTCTGGCGTTAGGAAAGTCTGGCTGCTTTTGTGAGCTTCTCAGGTATTCTAAAATTGGCTTTTTGGCTTAAGGAATCCATGCGTGCCCTCCCACCACCGTGCGATTGTAATTGCTGTATCCTAACAATGTGTTCATTTTGGAGGGGCTCAGCTCCAATCCTGTCTCTGTTTTTTCACTGCGCACAGGCGTCATCCTCTTTAACAAAGGATGGCGTCGCTGCTGCACATCAGCTGGGCCATGTCATTGGCTTCGTCCATGACGAACTTCTGGGAGAACAAGGCAGAATGTGCGATTGCAACTGCACCTCAAAGCCTGGCCATTGCGTCATGTATTCAGCTGTGGCGTGAGTAGCGCAAGTGCATTTTGAATCACTGGTGTTTTGACTCTGGAAGGAAGAGATAAATACTGATAATGTTCTTGCTTGCAGCTCTGGTCAGCCTGACACAGGAACACGTTGACTTGGAAGTAAGACCCATTGATTTCAATTATGAATCAGCATGCATAGGATAGGGTGAATTAGGAGTGAGCAGTGAAGTGGCCAAGTTTGCCAATGACACCAAATTATTTAAGATGGTTGTTAAAACACAAAGGGATTGTGAGGAGCTCCAAAGGGCTCTCTTCAAGCTGGGAGGGTGGGCGTCCAAATGGCAGGTGCAGTTCAATAAAAGCAAGTGTAAGGTGATGCACGTTGGGGCAAAAAAAACCAACTTAGAATCATAGGATAGCAGAGTTGGAAGGGACCTACAAGGCCATCCAGTCCAACCCCCTGCTCAAGGCAGGAATCCACCCTAAAGCATCCCTGACAGATGGTTGTCCAGCTGCCTCTTGAAGGCCTCTAGTGTGGGAGAGCCCACAACCTCCCTAGGTAGCTGATTCCACCGTCGCACTGCTCTAACAGTCAGGAAGTTTTTCCTGATGTCCAGCCGGAATCTGGCTTCCTTTAACTTGAGCTCGTTATTCCGTATCCCATTAGGTTATACTTCAAGTATAACCTAATGGGATCTGAGCTGGTGGTGACTGAACAAGAAAGAGATCTTGGGGTTGTGGTGGAAAAGCTCGATGACAATGTCCACCCAGTGTGCGGCCGCTGTCAAGAAGGCAAACTCCATGTTAGACATGATAAGAAAAGGAATTGAGAATGAAACGGCCAGTATCAATACTGCCCTTATACAAATCTATGGTGTGACCACACTTAGGATATTGTGTGCAATTCTGGTCACCACACCTAAAAAAAAGTTATTTTAGAACTGGAAAAAGGGCAGAAACAGGCAATTCAACCGATTAAGGGGCTGGAGCATCTCCGCTATGAGGGAAGGTTACAACAACTGGGATTGTTTAGCTCAGAAAAAAGGAGGCTGAAGGGAGACATGATAGAATGTACAAAGTTATGCCTGGTGTGGAGAATGTGGAGAGGGAGACATTTCTCTCTCTCTCTCTCTCAAAATACTAGAACCCAACGGGGTCATTATCCCATGAAGCTGATTGGTGGGAGATCCAGTACAAATAAAAGGAAGGCCTTCTTCACACAGCGCAGAGTTAAATTATGGAACTCATTACCACAAGATGTAGTGACGGCCACCAATTTGGATGGCTTTAAAAGAGGGGGTGGATAAATTCCTGGAGGAGAAGGCTATCCATGGCTACTGGCCCTGATGGCTGTGTGCTACCTCCAGTATCAGGGGCAGTAAGCCTGTGTTCACCAGTTGCTGGGGAACATGGGTGGGAGGGTGCTGCTGCACTGTGTCCTGTTTTGCTGGTCCCTGGTCAACAGCTGTTTGTTCATTGTGTGAACAGAGTGCTGGACTAGATGGACGGATACAGCAGGGCTCTTCTTATGTTCTTAAGCAGAACGGTCAGGTTTTCTTCTGCTCTTGCCAAGTGACTCTGCAGCTGTTTGGCACAAGCTACGCACCAGCCATTGTGCCGTCTTCACATGACACACCAAGCCACCCCAGACAATTCAACAACAAGCCTTAGGTTCTCAGAGAGGCTTGTACAGGGTTAACCATGAAGAAGCCACTGCGCCAAGTTAGGACATCATGAAAAGTCACTCTGGAACAAACAAGGCTGACAACCGCCGTGGCTTGTTGTGTCGTGCAAACCAGGTCAGGTATAAAAATATGTTCTTCTTAACAGCTTTTTGTATTTATTCTGTTGCAGAGAGTGTCACCGATTGAGTAATTGCAGCAAAAATGCTTATTACGAATTCTTAGCCAACGAAGGGAACACCTGTTTTCTGAGCTTACCTAAGGATGTATTTGAATTCAAGATCTGTGGAAACGGCGTGCTGGAAGCCAATGAAGGGTGTGACTGCGGTAGGGATGAGGTTAGAGCTTGTGTGTTCAGGGCAACTCACTTTATACAAGGCTATTATTCGTAAGGTGTGTTTGCTGCTTTGGGGACCAGGAGGTTTCCTCACATTTTAGTCTGTCTGGAGGTTCTTCTTCTGTGATGTTTGGTTAGCGACCTAAACACTCCCTTGGTTTAAACTTGAACTTTAAACAGAGTTGGAAGGGGCCTACAAGGCCATCGAGTCCACCCCCCTGCTCAATGCAGGAATCCACCCTAAAGCACACTTGATAGATGGTTGTCCAGCTGCCTCTTGAAGGCCTCTAGTGTGGGAGAGCCCACCACCTCCCTAGGGAACTGATTCCATTGTCATACTGCTCTAACCGTCAGGAAGCTTATCTCTGTCATTGTTCTCGGAGCAGAGCCAGGGGGAGTCACTGTACTCCCTGCCCACCTGCTAGTCTAGCCTTGGCAGGCAGAGACGCTGGAAGCTGTCTGTGAGAACCTGACAGAGGTGGGGCGGGATTTGCAGAAGGGCCGCCTGGGTTGAAGGGTCAACTCTGAAGGGCTGAGCAGTGATTCTCTGTTTGGACGGGGGGCCTTGCTGAAAGGCCAAAAGCCCGTGTCTGTCGGGGGGCCTGGAGGAGTCACACTTGCCCCTTTAAAAATTCATGCCATGGCTTAGCTGTTGTCCCCCAAGAGAGATCCTAGATTGCCCTGGTTGATCTCCCAAATAGTCTCTTTGGCCATCTGCAAAGATGGATGAAGTTGCCTTTATTATTTATATTGTTGGACCAATTCCCAAATATACATGTTTTTTGAAGTAACACAGCCTTTGCTAGATGAGGGGTTAGCCCAGTGCGTAGGCCTGGGCTTGTCCATGTGCGTCCAGATGACGCACAGGGGATCCCGGGCTCAGGCAGGGGTCAAACTTCCCAGGCCCCGGGGTAATCGGCACCGCTTGTGGCCCGGTATTTCCCACAGTCTCAGGCTGAGCCCAAAACTACGGGCATGTAGACTGGTCCACTGCTTTTCCCGGCTACCGCATTTACTCGCAAGTAGCCGGGAAAAGCGGCAGACGGTGCTGCGGCCGCAGGAGTACTGTGGCCATCAGGGCAGGGTGGGGAGATGGGAGGGAATCGGAGCCAGGGTGGGTGGGAGGGAAATGGAGATCGCAGGTGGGGGGGGGGGGAAATGGAGCCATGGGGAGAGGGGGGGACATCGGAGCCAGAACGAGGGGACATTGGAGTCAAGGGGGAGTGAGGAACCCTTTAAAAAAACAAACACCTTACCTTTATCGTTGGTGCACTCCTGTGCACATGGCCCTTTAAAACTAAAAAAAATGGCGGACGTGACGGGTCCTTCCTGCATCCCGTCGCGTCTTACGTGTAGACAGGGGCAACGGCCCGCGCTACTTGTAGTACGGGCTTGCCCCTCCTCCTGCACGGATTCCAAGGTAGGGCTAAGGTAGCCCACAGAATTCTTTATCAGGAAGAATAGACAAGGTGGTGGTTCTTTGAAGATGATGGAACAGCCAGTTTTCAGTAAATTACTAACTACACGCATACACAGACACATTTTCAACTGACTTTCAAGACGGATAAACGCATGACAGATTGGGCTTGAAGTAGGAACTAACAGGTGGCACAAGCCAGGATGGGCGTCTTCCTCTTAAGCACCTTAGGAGCACAATGAGATCAGTCACGCTTCCCCAACCTGGCGCTTGAGATAATACACAGATGATGCAGAGAAGGCAGACGTGCGTAACTATGTCAAGGACAACGTTTTTGCTGTGGTGCCTTCTGTGCAAAGCCCACAGAGGACCATTCGGTGAAGAATAATTGGGGGCCCTTGACGGGACGGGACGGCGCTGGGGAGTGGCGTAGGGCTTTAGGACCTAATTAGCTGCTAACCAGACTTTGATCTTCACTGACAGGAGTGCGAAAGGAACGGCTGTTGCCAAAAGTTTTGCATATTGAAACCAGGCGCCGAGTGTACTCATGGCCTCTGCTGTAAGAACTGTAAGGTAAGACAATTGAATTCAAGACATAGACTTTCAAGACCAATTGAGTCGAGCTAGCTATTTCAGGGAAAATAGTAGTTCTCCAACAATTGCCATGTACCTGATAAACTTGACCGTTCCGAGGCTGAGAAGAGCTTTTACGTTAGCCAGATTTAATGTTCTACCTTCAGCATTGCTGGAGGGTAGATTTAAAAAAATCCCTTACAGTGAACGGCAATGTCCATGTGGGTCGGGGGATGTTGAGACAATAGCCCATGTTTTACTTTACTGCCACCTGTATAAAGACCTCAGAGTCTCCTTAATAACTCCACTTATAAAAAAATTCCCAGGTAGAACAGACAAAGTGTGTTTAGATTATCTTTTCTCAGGCATGAACACTCAAGTTACTGTAAAAGTGGCAAGATTTTGTGCTGCAGCCATCTCACGCCGTAAGGTGGCGAGACAATAATAATATTCACGTACCACATCTGTAATGTAATGTAATGTGTTAAATGTGTTAAATTGTATGGTGTTTGATTGGAGTGCTGGTTGTCATACCATAATAAACTTATTCACTGGAGTGCGAAAGGAACGGCTGTTGCCAAAAGTTTTGCATATTGAAACCAGGCGCCGAGTGTACCCATGGCCTCTGCTGTAAGAACTGTAAGGTAAGACAATTGCAGGTGCCGTTGTTCTGGCTTATGTTTCTATACCTGAAGGTCACGTAGTTACTCTCTGGTCTGCTGGCCGGCAAGATCACATTACGCCAGTCCTTTTACAACTTCATTGGCTGCCAGTCCAGGTCCGGGCCCGATTCAAAGGGGGGATCTACACTACTGCTTTTAAAGCGCTTTAAAGCACTTTGAAAACGTTTTGAAACCTCGATATGCAGCGTGTCCTGGGCCCCAACAGTTGTCAAAACTGTTATAAAGCGCTTTAAAGCAGTAGTGTAGATCCCCCCCCAAAAAGTGCTGGTATTGACATTTAAAGCCCTAAACGGTTTGGGGCCAGGTTATTTGAAGGAACGCCTCCTCCCGTATGTGCCTGCCCAGACCTTAAGATCATCCTCAGGGGTCCTTCTCCGTGAGCCCCTGCCAAAGGAAGTGAGGCAGGTGGCTACTAGGAGGAGGGCTTTCTCCACTGTGGCACCCTGGCTGTGGAACGAGCTCCCCAGAGAGGTCCGCCTGGCGCCTACACTGTACTCCTTTCGTCGCCAGCTGAAGACCTTTTTATTCTCTCAGTATTTTAACACTTAATTTTAACTTAAATTTAAATTTTACTGTTCTAACTGTATTTTAATCTTATATCAATTTCTGCTGCATGGTTTTATCCTGGTTTATTTATTTATTTATTATAAATAAATTGTGCTTTTGATACTGTATTTTGTATTTGTGCTTTTAACCTGTTGGTTGTTTTACTATGGTTTTAATTTTTGTGAACCACCCAGAGAGCTTCAGCTATGCGGCAGTATAAAAACGTAATAAATAAATAAATACCTCAATATCATGGATCTATGGATCGCAATAAAGATGTATGGTATGGTCTACCTCAATAAATAAAGTGAATCAAGCAAACTCCTGATATAGCTACAGTTATCTTAATGTCATGATGCCTTTGATCTCCACCTAGATCATTTGTATTAGACATCCTCTCTCGCCCCAGCAAGTGGTGATAGCCAAAACTCTGCCTTCAAGAGGCAGCTGGACAACCACCTGTCAGGGATGGTTCAGGGTGGATTCCTGCATTGAGCAGGGGGTTGGACTTGATGGCCTTGTAGGCCCCTTCCAACTCTGCTATTCTATGATTCTCTGATTCTATAAACCCAGGTTGACCCCATAGAATCATAGAATCATAGAATAGCAGAGCTGGAGCGTGTTCAGAGGAGGGCAACCAGGATGATCAGGGGTCTGGAAACAAAGCCCTATGAAGAGAGACTGAAAGAACTGGTTGTGCTTTTTATATTGTATTTTGTATTTGTATTTTTAACTTGTTGGTTGTTTTATGATGATTTTAATTTTTGTGAACCGCCCAGAGAGCTTCGGCTATTGGGCGGTATAAAAATGTAATAAATAAATAAATAAATAAATAAACTGGGAAAGTTTAGCCTGGAGAAGAGAAGATTGAGGGGAGACATGATAGCACTCTTCAGATACTTGAAAGATAGGGGCACAGAGGAGGGCCAGGATCTCTTCTCGATCCTCCCAGAGTGCAAGACACGGAATAATGGACTCAAATTAAAGGAAGCCAGATTCCAGCTGGACATCAGGAAAAACTTCCTGACTGTTAGAGCAGTGCTACAATGGAATCAGTTACCTAGGGAGGTTGTGGGCTCTCCCACACTAGAGGCCTTCAAGAGGCAGCTGGACAAACATCTGTCGGGGATGCTTTAGGGTGGATTCCTGCATGGAGCAGGGGGTTGGACTCGATGGCCTTGTAGGCCCCTTCCAACTCTGCTATTCTATGATTCTATGATTCTTGTGTGGGAGAGCCCACAACCTCCCTAGGGTCGGGGGGAGGGGGAGCAGGTATCCCCCTCTCCTCGGGGTTCCTGTCAACCTTGGGCCGGCTGCCCAGCTCTCATGAGATTAGGCCGGGGCCAGGGCTTGCAGCAGGCGAGCAGCCTCCCACCCAGCCACCAAGGGCCCCGGCCGTGCCTCGCTCATGCTCCGGACCGTGGCACTACCCCCTTCATGGGGGGGGGGAGCGAAGAGGCAAAAAGGGGGGGTAGGATTACCTTGGAAAGCCCGGAGGAGCCGGGCGAGGGGCTTAGCAACCTGTATCAGCTGACGTTACACATTGTTACTGTTGCTTAGCAACCTGTATCAGCTGAAGCCTGTACGGAAACTTACCCAAGCGTTATATATATATATCCATGTGGTGTTACCCAGCCAGAGACATTTGCATGTAGGCAGACTAATAATTTAAATACACGATATGCCCCTACATCCTCTGCCAACATTCATGAAAACAACCCTAACTTGAGACTTGTGTTATTGTTTTCATCAGATAGAAAATGAAGGAACCCTATGCAGGGAAGCAGCTACTGAATGTGATCTACCTGAGTACTGTAGTGGAGATTCCGCCGATTGCCCGCTAAATGTGTATAAACAAGATGGGATGCCATGTGGTACCAGGAACAACTGTTATTTAGGGGATTGCCTTGACCGTCACCAACACTGCAGGGCTCTCTTTGGCAAAGGCAAGACTGACATTATTTATGACACACAGACACAAAGAAGGACTTGGTAGTTTGCCTAATCCTTCAGAAACTGGCCTCCTGAGGCCAAGGATTTGGGACTTTCCCTAGAGAGGAGGAAAGCCATACCCGTCAGGTTCTCTCTGGCAAACTGGTACTACATCTCAAGCCCTTCCCACAAGCAAAAAATGCTTCTTCCTAATCTTGCTTCTCATGTGCAAATGGCAGCTATGAGATCCTGGTCTGCTCAAGTCAAGGTAACTTCAATGTGTATGTTGAAGCCCCCAAGGACGGGGTCCTTAGCACCATCCCAAAGACCACCTCCACCAGCTCAGGCAGGGAAACTGATAGGCAGCATGATGGCGCCCTATTCCTGTCTCTATTGCCCATCACTAGATACAGACACTCAAATTGGCCAACTGTTGAAGAAGGTATCTGTCCAAGAAGATGAGAGTCCTAATGGACGATGGCTACTGCTTTTCTCTGATCATAAAGCCTTGGTTGATGGTGCACCTCATACCCTGGTAAACATAACTGGGAGAGGCCCAGGCTTCTCCAGCCAGGCTTCTGTTATACCCATCAGGTTGGCCCACTCTTCCTGAATCAGATTGGAAGTGGGATCTACCTTGTCCCTAGCAGAAAGAGCAAACCATAGCAGCACCGTGAGACTTTAGGGTACTGCAATAAAGTCGCCAGTGTTATACAGGTTGGAGGACAAAGTGGAAAGGTAAATAGCACATAGATGTCGAAATGCCCTTCCCCTCAGGTGCCATGGTCTCCCCACCACCACCATGTATGGTGGTACCTCTCCTGCCTTGCTTCCTCCAGGCCCCTCCTTCCCCCACACACATACTGGGCCCAGTAAAATATTCTCAGCTCCCTAATTCCTTGAGAATTCAAACACGACTAAAAAAAATCAACTCCTCTCCCGGAAACTCTCAGCCAACCAGCCACTCAAATAATTACAACCATCCCGCTCATAATCTCTAACCATATATAATTAAGTCAATATACTTTCCAAGGCTATTCATTATAAAATCAATAAATTATCCAGGGCTATTCATTATAAAGCTCAATGTTAGATGTTCCAAATGTTCATCTTGATGGTTCCAATGTGTTGGTTGGTAACTGGCTGGTAAATTTCCATAGTGGCTAAACACCAGGGATTGATGTAAAAAAAAATACCAGTCCAACCCATGGCTTCCAGCTGCTGCCACCACTCCTACTCTCCCCACTGATAATGCCACTGCCTGCTGTTGGTCTCTCATAAGAACACCAGAAGTGCCCTCATGCTGGATCAGACCAAGGGTCCATCTAGTCCAGCACTCTGCTCACACAGCGGCCAACCAGCCATTGGCCAGGGATGAACAAGTAGGACATGGTGCAACAGCACCCTCCCACCCATATTCCCCAGCAACTGGTCCAAATGGACTTACTGCCTCAGATACCGGAGGTAGCACATAGCCATCAGGGCCAGTAGCCATTGATTGCCTTCTCCTCCAGGAACCTATCCAACCCCCTTTTGAAGCCATCCAGCTTGGTGGCCATCACCACATCCTGTGGTAGTGAGTTCCATAACTTAACTATGCGCTGTGTGAAGAAGTACTTCCTTTATCTGTCCTGGATTTCCCACCAGTTTCATGAGATGACCCCGGGTTCTAGTATTTTGAGAGAGGGAGAAAAATGTCTCCCCGTCCACATTCTCCACACCATGCCTAATTTTGTCCACCTCTATCACGTCTCCCCTTAGCCTCTTTTTCTCCAAGCTAAACAATCCCAGTTGATGTAACCTTCCCTCTCTAGGTTGCAAGACACAGACTATGGGTTCTACTGGTGCAAATAAGATCTCTGATAATTTTATCTCCTAGTCAAGGTGTGAAAGGAACAAGGCCAATATCTAACTTAGCTCTTTGAATAAATTTAATTGTGCTCCACAAGGTGTGTGTGTGGGGACTTCTTTCTTATCCTTTTGGTATACATACCTTCTGTATTCCTGACATCTTTCCTCCCTTCCTGTTCTCCCCCACCCTGCCCATCCTTCTCTTCAATTTGCAGGTGCAAATCCTGGCCCATTGAGTTGCTACAAGGAAGTGAACATGCGTGGAGATCGGACTGGCAACTGTGGCAAGGATGAATTTGGATTCAAGAAATGCAAAGAAGAGTGAGTTATGCTTCTGGGAAAGTGTCCAGTTTCCTGGATCATTTTCTGCGCCTTTTCCAACTGTACAATATCGTTTTTGGGGAGAAGTTCAAGAAGAATCTGCAATGAAACACATCATTTGGAAGGAAAAACCCAGATAGATGCGACGGTCAGGAGTGCCTACTATCAGCTTCGGCTGATATGCCAGCTGCGCCCCTTCTTAGGCCATAGCTAGACCTAAGGTTCATCCCTGGATCGTCCAGGGGTCAAACCTGTTCATCTAGGTGACACACAGGGGATCCAGCGCTCAGGCAGGGGTGAACCCTGGATGATCCCAGGATAAACCTTAGGTCTAACTGTGGCCTTAGAGTCAGAAGACCTAAAGACAGTAGTGCACGTGCTGGTAACCTCAAGGCTTGACTTCTGCAATGCGCTCTACATAGGGCTACCATTCTACCTAGTTTGGAAACTTCAAGTAGTTCAAAATATGGCAGCCAGGTTGGTCACTGGTACATCTAGGGGTGAGCATATTACCCCAACATTAAAATCACTCCACTGGCTGCCAATTAGTTTCCAGGCAAAGTACAAAGTGTTGGTCATTACCTTTAAAGCAGGTTTGGGTCCAGGTTACCTGCGGGATCGCCTTCTCCCATACAGTCCACCCCGCACACTCAGGTCCTCTGGGGTGAACTTACTTCAGTCAGCTAAAACTAGGCTGACGTCGGTTTCCCAGAGGACCTTTTCTTCTGTTGCCCCCAGATTGTGGAATGGCCTGCCGGAGGAGATTCGTAATATTAACTGTCTCTGTGATTTTAAGGCAGCTTTGAAGAGTAGCCTTTTCCGGCAGGCCTATCTAGATCAATGTAAAATCATGAATTTTTAAGATGTGTTGATTCCTGTTCTAATGTTGTTCCCCGCCTCGATCCAAAGGGAGAGGCGGGTAAGAAATAAATAAATATATTATTATTATTATTATTATTATTATTATTATTATTAGCCAAGTACATTCTAACAACAACCCTTTCTCTTGCTTCTTGTTCGTTTTGCTTTGAATTTTCAACCCGCCACACTCCCCAGTTTTTCACTGGTTTCCTTTTTGTTTTGTCATTCACATTCCGATTTTTTCCTCCAAAGAGCTCAGAGCTGATTACATGGGTCTTTTCCCAGTATAACTCAGGTCTGATAAGGACATGCAATTACATGGAACCACTACTTTAGGAGAACTATCAGTAGTTCGACAGATGATAGTGGGTCAACATTACCCAGTGAGCTTCCAGGCTAAAATTATTATTATTATTATTATTATTATTAGTAGTAGTAGTAGTAGTAGTAGTAGTAGTAGTATCCCACCTTTTGCCCAATACTGGACCTCAAGGCGGCCTTACAAAGTTTAAAACATACATTGTGAAACCTAGGAAAAGAAATGTACCCCCCCCCATTATTATTATTTTTTAACATTTAAAATACACGACAAAATTATAAGTCATTAACATAGATGGAGGGCCAGGTTATTCCCCAAAGGCCTGCTGAAACAAAAAAGTTTTAGCCTGCTTCCGAAAGCCCATCAAGGAGGGAGCCAGGCTAGCTTCCCCGGGAAGAGAGTTCCAGAGCACCGGAGTAACCACCGAGAAGGCCCTCTCCCATGTTCCCACCAAGCGTGCCTGTGAAGATGGTGGGACTGAAAGAAGGGCTCCTCCAGAAGATCTCAAAGCACGGGCAGGCTCATAAGGGAGAATACGTTCTTTCAAATAACCTGGACCCGAACCATATAGAGCTTTATAGGTCATAACCAGCACTTTGAATTGTGCCCGGAAACAGACTGAAAGCCAGTGGAGCTGTTATAACAGGGGAGTTGTCTGCTCCCTGTAACCAGCCCCGGTCAACAATCTGGCTGCATCTCTTTGAACCAGCTGGAGTTTCCGAACACTCTTCAAAGGCAGCCCCACGTAGAGCGCGTTACAGTAATCCAATCGGGACGTAAGTAAGGCATGTGTCACTGTGGCCAGGTCTGAC
Organism: Elgaria multicarinata webbii; assembly: GCF_023053635.1. NCBI lineage: Eukaryota > Metazoa > Chordata > Lepidosauria > Squamata > Anguidae > Elgaria > Elgaria multicarinata. Next base: position 139,361,244 of record NC_086175.1, read on the forward strand.
ATCTCTAGGAACGGGCGCAGCTGGCGCACTAGCTTTAACTGTGCAAATGCACTCCTGGCCACCGCCGAAACCTGGGTATCCAGGCTCAGGGCTGAATCCAGAAGTACACCCAAGCTGCGGACCTGTGTCTTCAGGGGGAGTGTCACCCCATCCGGCACAAGCTGAATCCCTATTCCCTGATCTGCCTTTCGACTGACCAGGAGCACCTCTGTCTTATCTGGATTGAGCTTCAATTTGTTCTCCCTCATTCAATCCATTTCTGCCAACAGACAGAATGGGCCTTTGAACACAGACCCCCCACTCACTCCATATTCAATATGCTTTCCTGCCATTACATCACACAGTCTTTCAATGAAATGGTATGATACTGTTTTAAATGGATACTGCTGTTTTTATATTGTTGTTTTTATGTTTTTAAATTTTGTATACTTTTAACTTTTGTAAACCGCCCAGGGAGCTCCAGCTATGGGGCAGTAGATAAATGTAACAAATAAAATAAATAAAATAAATGATTAGGTCTTCTATAGTAGATTTTAATGATGGGATATATGCCATCAGCTTTCTCAAGCTCTGCTCCCACCTTCATACTGAACTCGGCTGCAAGGGCGATGCTTCTTTCATATACAGGAGGGGGGGTCATAGAATCATAGAATCATAGAACAGCAGAGTTGGAAGGGGCCTACAAGGCCATCAAGTCCAACCCCTGCTCAATGCAGGAATCCACCCTAAAGCATCCCTGACAGATGGTTGTCCAGCTGCCTCTTGAAGGCCTCTAGGGTAGGGTGACCATATGAAAAGGAGGACAGGGCTCCTGTATCTTTAACAGTAAAGTGGAAAAAGGAATTTCAGCAGGTGTCAATTGAAGAGGGTGAAATTCCCTCTTCATCACAACAGTTAAAGCTACACTAGCTATAGTAGAGTGGCCAAATACAAAAGAGGGCAGGGCTTCTGCAGCTTTAACTGTTGTGATGAAGAGGGAATTTCACCCTCTTCAATTGACACCTGCTGAAATTCCCTTTTCTACATTACTGTTAAAGCTACAAGAGCCCTGTCCTCCTTTTCATATGGTCACCCTACTCTAGGGTGGGAGAGCCCACAACCTCCCTAGGTCACTGGTTCCATTGTCGCACTGCTCTAACAGTCAGGAAGATTTTCCTGATGTCCAGCTGGAATCTGGCTTCCTGTAACTTGAGCCCGTTATTCCGTGTCCTGCACTCTGGGAGGATCAAGAAGAGATCCTGGCCCTCCTCTGGGTGACAACCTTTTAAGTATTTGAAGAGTGCTCTCATGTCTCCCCTCCATCTTCTCTTCTCCAGGCTAAAGCTGCCCAGTTCTTTCAGTCTCTCTTCATAGGGCTTTGTTTCCAGACCCCTGATCATCCTGGTTGCCCTCCTCTGAACACGCTCCAGCTTGGTCAGGAACTTGTGGCCCTCCAAATGTTTCGAACTACAACTCCCACCAGTCCTAGCCAGCATAGTCGATGGTGAGGGATAACAGGAGTTGTAGGCCAAAATATCTGGAGGGCCGCTGGTTGCCCAGCCCTGATATACAGCACACAGTGCTTCTCCTTTCTCTCTTCTCCTGTCCTTGTAAAACAGCCTCCAGATTCACAGAGCCCCAACCTACCGCTCGAGAACCCGCGTGGTACAGAAAAGCCTCAGACAGAAGTCCTCAGTCACCAGCTACTCTCCTTGGCCTTTACTGTATGGAAGCTGGCTGTGAGGGAAACCTCGAGGCAGCCCAGGGCGGCCTACGGTTGCTCTTCGCCAGAGGAAACAAGGAGCTGTTTCTTTCTCCGTGCTCTTCTTTCAGAGACGTCTTTTGCGGAAGAGTCCAGTGCACCGACGTTAAAAATGTTCCAAGAATTTCAACTGGAGAAGCCATACTTCAGACTCCTATGGATGATGACATTTGTTGGGGTACAGAATTTCAGAAAGGGGATGAAGAATATGATCTTGGAGCAGTAAAAGATGGATCACCATGTGGGGCTGCCAAGGTAACGTCATAAAGATGCTTAGATCATCCTCCGAGGCCCTTCTGTAAGGGCCCCTGCCAAATGAGGGGAGGAGGGTGACTGTTAAGGAGAGAGTCGTTCCCGTTGAATGACCCCCAGAGAGACTCGCCTGGTGCCCACATTGGCCACAGCGAGACCTAGGGTTTATCCTGGGATCATCCAGTGTCCACCCCTGCCTGAGCGCTGGACGCCCTGTGTGGCACTTAGATGAACAGGTTTGACCCCAGGACAATCCTGGGATAAACCTTAGGTCTAGCTACGGCCATTGTAGTCTTTACAGCAGCTTTTATTTCCCCAGGCTTTTCAGCCCTTCAGTTTTAAAAAGTCCACTTTTATCTTCATAGAATCATAGAATAGCAGAGTTGAAAGGGGCCTACAAGGCCATCGAGTCCAACCCCCTGCTCAGTGCAGGAATCTACCCTAAAACATCCCTGACAGAGGGTTGTCCAGCTGCCTCTTGAAGGCCTCTAGTGTGGGAGAGCCCACAGCCTCACCAGGCAACTGATTTCATTGTTGTACTACTCTAACAGTCAGGAGGTTTTTCCTGCTGTCCAGCTGGAATCTGATTTCCTTTAACTTGAGCCCGTCATTCCGTGTCCTGCACTATGGGAGGATTGAGAAGAGATCCTGGCCCTTTAGGGTGGATCCCTGCATTGAGCAGGGGGTTGGACTCGATGGCCTTGTAGGACCCTTCCAATTCTGCCATTCTATGATTCCTCTGTGTGACAACCTTTTAAGTATTTGAAGAGTGCTCTCATGTCTCCCCTCAATCTTCTCTTCTCCAGGCTAAACATGCCCAGTTAACCACTTGTTAACTACTTTGGCATTATTCTCTTGTGTTTTTATATTATGTTTTATGATGTGATTGTATTTTACGGTTTTAAGCTTTGTAAACCGCCCAGAGAGCCTCAGCTAATGGGCAATGCAGAAATGTAATTAATCAATCAATCAATCAATCATCGATCTGTGAACAGGGCAGAAGGAGCAAGTCCTGTGCCATTTGGATCTGGCAGTACTAGACATCATAATGACGGGAATTAAAGTCAGCTGGAGTTCTTCTTCGTAGTCTCTATGCGTGACACACATGGGCTCTGGACCTGCATGGAGCCCCATTTCAGGAAAGTTCTATAGCTGAGAAACCATTTTGCAAGAGCCTCCCCGCACTGTCCTAATGCATGTGTCTTTACTGGGTTCCCACCTCTTCCCTCTGTTCTTCTTCAATCACCATTGTGGTTGCCTCGTTGAGAATTTCGCTCGTCGTTAGACTGTGCTGAGATATTGTTGTCCTTTCTTCTGTTCCGGCTATCATTCTTCTATATTCAAAATATTTTACCTTTATTTGTTTCTTTGCCTAGAGGCATGTGGCTTTGAAGATGCGCTTTAGAAAATTTGTTGGGTGTCGTAGCAAGTTCCCACCAACAGATGAACGTTCCCTCTGCTTATTTTGCTTAGGAGAGGGCCACACTGTTGACACCTGCCACATAGAATCATAGAATAGCAGAGCTGGAAGGGGCTTACAAGGCCATCGAGTCCAACCCCCTGCTCAAGGCAGGAATCCACCCTAAAGCATCCCTGGCAGAGGGTGGTCCAGCTGCCTCTTGAAGGCCTCTTGTGTGGGAGAGCCCACGACCTCCCTAGGTCACTGGTTCCATTGTCATACTGCTCTAACAGTCAGGAAGTTTTCCCCGATGTCCAGCTGGAACCCGGCTTCCTGTAACTTGAGCCCGTTATTCCATTGTCAGGCCTTTATGAAGCAAGCTCACCAAAATCAGACAGGCTGCTGGCGGTGTTGTGGAAGAGGGCGCTGGTGGCTGTGGAGACTCCTAAGACTCTTGATGGCTCAAGCTGCCCCCTCTCGAGGCTGAAGGGGTAATCAGACCTCAGTGAGACTACCTCAAAATCCACGGAGGTATTTGGCCCTGATTTGCTCTAACCATGGGCCATATGGACCTGCCATTTACACTGGGGAAAAAGTTTGGGGGTTTACAAGTACTCAGGGCACAACTCGTTGAATTGCACCCTAGGAGTATTTTCCAGATGTCTGTGTGTCTTAAAAGTTTAGGCAGTGTTTGTATATAGGACTGAATTGTAAAGAGATAAAATAAGTTATCTGAATTCAAGCTTTCCTGCTGCCCATGTATTATTAATACATTTATGCATCCAATTTCTAGATATGCATGAACAGAACATGTGTTGATCTGAAAATTCTGAATTATGACTGTGATTTCTCAAAATGTAACAACCAGGGGGTAAGTAGCAAACCTATTAACTTCCCAGACCAGGGTGGGTCATTGGACGGTTTGTTTGCGTGCAGCGTGTCTCAGTTGCCTACTAGGTTCTGTAGCTGTTCTGCTCAAAGCTATGTATGTACATAAATAAGTAAATACTAACAGAATAAGTAAACTTTAACAGAAAAGTTAAAAAAGGGGGTTAAACACACTGGAACATATGATTTTAGATCGTTTTCTGCTGATGCTGGCTTTTAAATTGTTTCACTGTGTTGCATGATAAACTGGTTAAGATATTTTAGAAGAAGGCAGCGTCTGAGGGGGACATAGGATTGTTCTGTTTCTGGGATCCGAGGTTGGGAACAGGGCTTCAACCTCAGAAACCACGCCTGCCTCCCCCTCCCCTTCATAGCCAGCACAGTACTGCCTACCTCTCCCCACTCAGAAATGGAGTAAGGAGGCAGGGGCATTGGGCAGGCCCAAGGGCTGTGAGGGGAGAAGACAGCTGGCTTATACAGCTTCCTATGCTTGCCCTGGCCTCCTCCCCTGCCGTCAGTGCCGGTGCTACCATAGAGGCCACTCAGGCAGCCGCCTAGAGTGCCAAGCTAAAGGGGGCGCTGAACGCCGCACCTGGAAGCCGCTCTCCCACAGCGGCTCTGAGAAGGCAGCCCGCCCGCCCCAGTGTCCTGGCTTCGCTTCAACTGGGCGCCCACCCAGCTGAAGCAAAGCCAGAATGCTGGGGTGGGGGGACGGGCGGGCGGCTTCAGAACGGCCCACCTGGAAGTCGCTCTCCCAGAGCAGCTTCCGGCCGGGCGCGCCGTTCCGAAGCCACCCACCCCCACCCCAGTGTCCTGGCTACGCTTCGGCTGGGCGGGCGAGATGGTGCCCTGTGCCCAGGTACGCTGGGGTGAGTGTGGGTGAGTGAAAGCAGCTCACCTGCCTAGGGTGCAAAATAGTCTGGCACCGGCCCTGCCTGCCGTTCAGATTAGGGTGACCATATGAAAAGGAGGGCAGGGCTCCTGTAACTTTAACAGTTGCATAGAATAGGGAATTTCAGCAGGTGTCATTTGTATATATGGAGAACTCGATGAAATTCCCTCTTCATCACAACAGTTAAAGGTGCAGGAGCTATACTAGAGTGACCAGATTTAAAAGAGGGCAGGGCTCCTGCAGCTTTAACTGTTGTGATGAAGAGGAAATTTCCCCATGTTCCCCATATGTACAAATGACACCTGCTGAAATTCCCTTTTCAATACAACTGTTAAAGATACAGGAGCCCAGTCCTCCTTTCCATATGGTCACCCTAGTTCAGATGCACCACGGCTAGATGGGCGAAATCGTCTAGTGAAAATGCAGGGCTGTCAGAGCACGGAGACAAGGATTGCCTCCATACACCAGCCATCCTACTTTGGATCCTCTGAAGCCTTCAACTTCGGAGGCTGCTGACTAATCTCCATTGCGCCCTAAGACCAATCAGTAGCCTAAGGCTGCAATCGTATTCCCACTTACTTGGGAGTAAACTCTGTTGAGCACTGTGAGATTGCCATTTGAAAAGTTAACAGAACTCAACCAACCTTGAGTAAACAAACCAGTTATTAGCTGGCGGTGAAATGGAGGGAAGGAGGAAGAGGCGGTCACCTTGAGCTCCATAAGTACGGAGTTCCAGAGAGTGAGTGCTCCAGCTGCAAAGACCATCCTATGTGCCCTCTTAGGCCTTATCCTGGCATCCCTGATGTGGTGCTTGAAATTAGTCACAGGATTTCCTGAGCTGTTGTTGTTTATTCATTCGGTCGCTTCCAACTCTTCGTGGCTTCATGGACCAGCTCATGCCAGAGCTTTCTGTCGGCCATTGCCACCCCTAGCTCCCGCAAGGTCGAGTCCGTCACCTCCAGAATATCATCCCTCCATCTTGCCCTTGGTCGGCCCCTCTTCCTTTTGCCTTCCGCTTTCCCTAGCATCAGCCTCTTCTCCAGGGTGTCCTGTCTTCTCATTATGTGGCCAAAGTACTTCAGTTTTGCCTTTAATACCATTCCCTCAAGCGAGCAGTCTGGCTTTATTTCCTGGAGTACGGACTGGTTTGATCTTCTTGCAGTCCAAGGCACTCTCAGAATTTTCCTCCAACACCACAGTTCAAAAGCATCTATCTTCCTTCGCTCAGCTTTCCTTATGGTCCAGCTCTCGCAGCCATAGGTTACTACGGGGAATACCATTGCTTTAACTATGCGGACCTTTGTTGTCAGTGTGGTGTCTCTGCTCTTAACTATTTTATCAAGATTTGTCATTGCTCTCCTCCCAAGAAGTAAACGTCTTCTGATTTCCTGGCTGCAGTCAGCGTCTGCAGTAATCTTTTCGCCCAGAAATACAAAGACTGTCACTGCCTCCACATTTTCTCCCTCTATTTGCCAGTTACCAATCAAGCTGGTTGCCGTAATCTTGGTTTTTTTGAGGTTTAATTGCAACCCAGCTTTTGCACTTTCTTCTTTCACCTTTGTCATAAGGCTCCTCAGCTCCTCCTCGCTTTCAGCCATCAAAGTGAGATTGTTAATGTTTCTTCCCGCGATTTTAACTCCAGCCTTGGATTCGTCAAGCCCAGCACGTCGCATGATGTGTTCTGCATACAAGTTGAATAGATAAGGTGAGAGTATACAGCCCTGCCGTACTCCTTTCCCAATCTTAAACCAGTCCGTTGTTCCGTGGTCTGTTCTTACCGTTGCTACTTGGTCGTTATACAGATTCCTCAGGAGGCAGACAAGATGACTTGGTATCCCCATACCACCAAGAACTTGCCACAGTTTGTTATGATCCACACAGTCAAAGGCTTTAGAATAGTCAATAAAACAGAAATGGATGTTTTTCTGGAACTCCCTGGCTTTCTCCATTATCCAGCGGATATTGGCAATTTGGTACGCTAATATTATTGGGAGGATCAGGAAAGGACTTTTTGACAAACGACCCTAACCTTCTCCCTGTTGGCACAGCCCAGCATTTCAATAATTCTGTATACCCACATTGGTACGATTCACTGACTCAGGAAATCTCAGGGCCCAGAGAGTTTAATCCACAGACAAGTGTGTAGGCAGGACCTAAATGTTGGCAGAATGTTGCCGTTCCAGTACCATAGGGAAGAGGCTACACACAGACAAGTTCTCAAAACACGGCAAATCAAGATGATAATTTACTAATCTAGAATCTTAGCACAAAGACACATGTGATGAACGGAATGCCGCTATGCAGAACCTCAGGGGCAGGGCCTTCTCTGTGGCGGCCCCCACCCTCTGGAGGACCCTCCCTCGTGCTGTTCGGGAGGCGGAAAACATAATATCTTTTAAACGCCTCCTGAAGACACAGCTTTTTACGCAGGCTTTCCCCCGTCTTCAATGCAGCTGGTTTTATATCGCCTTTGAAACATTTTAATGTTTAAAAATTATACTTGTATTTTACGTTTTTCAATTGTGCACTGCCCAGAGGGCTTCGGTTGATTACACAGTATAAAAATGTAATAAATAAATAAAAATAAATAAATAATATATTTTATTAAGTCAGAATTTATGAAAAATGATTTAAGTGATAGTGTTAGGAGGGCTGTTAATATGATTCATAATGCAGAAATAATCAACTAACATGAAAAAAAAATCTAGGGGATAAATTCATGCACTTATTTCCTCTTCATACACTTGATTTATTTCAGGTGTGCAATAGCAAAAGAAATTGCCATTGCACTTACGGATGGGCCCCACCCTTCTGCAGCGGCAAGGGATTTGGAGGCAGCGTTGACAGTGGGCCCGCTCCAGAACAGAGGAGTGAGTTATCAGGAAACCTCAGATTCTTCTTCTGTTTTCTCTTGTCCTTCCTTCCACCTCCCTGAAGTCGTTCCAAGTGTGTGCTTTGGGGCCCTCTGTATTAAACAGTCAATTATTTCTCATCAATGGGAAGTTAACACTTATAACCCCCACCCCCACCCCACCTGTTCAGCCTATACACATTTCAAACGGTCACGAGTGTTTGGAGATCGCATGGCAGAATGCACGGCTGGCCTTTCAGCCCTGTATGTTTGTTCCATACAGTCAACACTAGTGTAGTTGGAGCAAACATAATGTCTGCATGAAGTGTGAAGCAGGTCATAGTCTGAGAGAAGAACCCTGGGCCAAGGCCACTGCTCTATGTAGTATGGTAGGGTGACCCTATGAAAAGGAGGACCGGGCTCCTGTATCTTTAACAGATGCATAGAAAAGGGAATTTCAGCAGGTGTCTTTGTATGCATGCAGCACCTGGTGAAATTCCCTCTTCATCACAACAGTTAAAGCTGCAGGAGCTATACTGCAGCTATACTGGGATCAGATTTAAAAGAGGGCAGGGCACCTGCAGCTTTAACTGCTGTGATGAAGAGGAAATTTCACCAGGTTCTCCATATATACAAATGACACCTGCTGAAATTCCCTTTTCATAGAATCATAGAATAGCAGAGTTGGAAGGGGCCTACAAGGCCATCGAGTCCAACCCCCTGCTCAATACAGTTTTCAATACAACTGTTAAAGATACAGGAGCCCGGTCCTCCTTGGGGGGCCTCCGGCATGGAATATGCAGGTGAGGTAGTGACTGGGTGCATTCCACACAGGGACCTGAATATGTCAAGCAATCTCTCCTTTCTTTTTTTCCTTCCAGAATCCAAAAAAACCTTAATGCTAGGTTCTATTATTGGGGTGGCAATGCTTTTGCTGACTCTTAGCATAGTGCTGAAGAAATATCTACATACTTGGTAAGTAACCTCTCCATCATTCTCACTTGACGTAATGAAGCTGTGCCCTTGCTGCGGATTTTCAAGTTCACCTTCCCTGCCACTGTTCTTTTCCTCAGGCAGCCTGCCTAGAGGTCAAGCACAAGCAACCGAAGTTCGCTGGGCTCCTTAACTATTGTTGCTTGCTCTGTAGGAAAGAACACCCGAGTAGCGCTCTTACTCGGTATAATTTACCAGTTGATGCAATGGCTTCAGTATGTTTTCAGGTGGCATGGTTGGTGCGTGAGAGGAAGGCAAAAATTCAGGCAAGACAACCGCTCCAGTGTCCATCTCTTGCCTGAATGCAGAGAGAGAGAGAGAGAGAGAGACCACTGACTTCTCTTTCTTTTGCAGGACCTGGCTTGGAAAACTGATTGGGGGGAAAATATCTCCAGAACCAATGGATTCTGTTTCTTCTCCAGAACCAATGGATTCTGTTTCTTCTCCAGAATATACTGTAAGTATCTGCAAGCATGTTTGTGAAAGGTTCTGGTGATGAACCCACGGTCATTATTTCCTTTAAAAACACTAAAAATAAGGAGGAGGAGGAGGAGGAGGAGGAAGGGTGAGTGGGTGGGAATAGATGAAGCTGCCACCTGATAGCAAGCCAGAGTGATGGTCCACCAAGTCCTCTACTGGTTACCCTCACTGGCAGCTGCTCTCTGAGGGCTCAGGCAGAAGTCCTGCTGAGAGACCCTTTACCTGTGTAAACTGCCCAGAGAGCTTTGGCTATGGGGTGTATATAAATGTAATAAATAATAATAATAACTAGAGGTGCTGGGGATTAAATACGGAAATTTATGCATGCAATTCAGTGATCACTGGATTAGCCCCGAACGTCTCTTCACTGGCTTCCAGTTAGTTTCCAGGCAAAGTATAAAGTGTTGGTTATCACCTTGAAAGCCCTACATGGTTTGGGTCCAGGCTACCTGCGGGATCGTCTTCTCCCGAACAATCCGCCCGGCACTCAGGTCCGCTGGGAAGAACTTCCTTCAGCCAGCCAAAATTAGGCTGACAGGTATTACCCAGAGGACCTTTTCCTCTGCTGCTCCCAGACTGTGGAATTATTTATTTATTTATTTATTTATTTATTTATTTATTTATTTATTTATTTCATTTCTATACCGCCCAATAGCCGGAGCTCTCTGGGCGGTTCACAAAAATTAAAAACATTCAAAGTATAAAGCAACAGTATAAAACCATAATATAAAATACAATATAAAAGCTCAACCAGATAAAAACAACAGCAATGCAAAATTACAAATTTAAAACACCAAGTTAACATTTAGTTATAGACTGTTAAAATGCTGAGAGAATAAAAAGCTCTTCCCTTGGCATCTAAAAGCATATAATGTAGATGCCAAGCGAACCTCCTTAGGGAGCTTATTCCACAGCCGGGGTGCCACAGCAGAGAAGGCCCTGCTCCTGGTAGCCACCTGCCTCACTTCCTTTGGCAGGGGCTCGCGGAGAAGCACCCCTGAGGATGACCTTAGGGTCCGGGCAGGTACATACGGGAGGAGGCGTTCCTTCAGATAGCCTGGCCCCAAGCCGTTTAGGGCTTTAAATGTTAATACCAGCACTTTGAATCGGGCCCGGACCTGGACTGGCAGCCAGTGAAGCTGGAAAAGGACTGGCGTGATGAAGCTGGAAAAGGACTGGCCTGCCAGAGGAGATTCATCAACTTAACAGTCTTTTAGCATTCAAGAAAGCCATAAAGACTGATCTCTTCCGGCAGGCCTATCCACTGGAATTTTAGGATGCTTTTATTACGTTTTTAGGAAGTTTTAACAATGTATATTGTGTTTTGATTAATGTTTTATGTGTTCTATGCTGTTGTTGTTCCCCGCCCCGATCAGGATGGAGCGGCGGGTTAGAAACTTTTTAAAATAAAAATAAACTAAAAAATAAATCAGGCACATTCAGCAAGCCAACCAGGATAATACTCATGTGTTGTCTTTTAGGGATCAGTTACAAGCTAACCGTCAGCAGGTGACATGTTGTTCTGTTCTGAAGCAAGGTTATTTGCTCCGCAGAAGACATTTGTTTGTATCTGAAGGTCGCTGAAGAGCCTGTGGCAGAGGAAGAAGCAAACTCCGCCTGCTTCCTTTGTACTAATCATCCCATGCTCCCCCCTTCTGCTGTTTAATCTCCATTTGCTTGCTTATTCTCATCTGCCATCTTTGAACAAAGTGTTCTGTCTTTGAATACTGTATGCGTTGGTCATTGGTGTGATTACTCAGGCAGGAGTAATCACTGCAGCTCCATGAAGGAAATATACCAGATATCAACCTCTCTTGAGATTCCTTCAGATTTGTTGTGTTTAAAACCTAATTTCCTCCCCACCCCGCCTCGGAGATTGACCTTGAAGGATATTCATAGGAACGCACTGATCCATCTAGCCCACTATTACCCGCACTGACTGGCAGAGGCGAGGGATGTACGAGAAATACGTTTCATTTTTCATCAGGATTTACCCAGTTTGCACCTTCTGGATCAAACACGGACTGGGATGCAATCTGCGATCAAAGCCCATACGTTTCCAAGCTTGGAATGTGCTTTGGAGCTTGCAAAGAAAATGCATTCAACGTTTGAAAAACCCGCACGAGAACGCATACTTTTGAAAACGTGCACAGACACAGTTTAATCAATGGGAGAAGGATGTGTACATTTCAGAGTTGTGTACAATTGGTTTGGAAAAAAATACACATAAAATTATGTACGGATTTTCATGCAAAACAGGGTGGGGGGAAACCCAAAGTTTTCAATCTGATACAGGCTCGAACTGGAACAAGCTTCAAGATGGCATTCAGAGAATGTCAACAAGCCCGAGTTTCGTCGGTTTGCGCATCCCTCTCCAAAGTTTCAGGCAGGAGTTTTTCCAGCAGTGCCTAGAGGTGCCCGGGATTGAACCCTGGGACTTTATGTGTGCAAAGCACGCGCTTCCCACTGAGGTGTTACATTTCTTTACTGCCCAAGAGCCGAGAGGGTCACAAGTAAAACCATAAAATAATGGGCTGCTTTGACCTGTAGACAGTGGAACAGTAACATCTGCCCTGTGCTTAAGGCAGAACCGTATGTGTGCCAACCCACATTGGCTCCACAGTTTGAACACCCGGACTTCACGTTTTGTTTCCCCATGCGCTGAAAAATTGAAATCACATCCGTTGTGAAGTGGCCGGGCTAAATAACTGTGGGCAAGGCCTGGACAAAAGGGCCCCAGTCCCAACCCCATGCTGGGAGACCGGGTCCACGCACACAGATGCTTTATCTCTTATCACACTTACACCCTTATAACACTGGCAATTTCATATTTCCTTCATCCTGGAAACACTGGTGAACACTCTAGAGCAGTATTCGCCAACCTGAACTGCTCCAGATGTTTTGGACTACAACTCCCAGCATTCCTGACCATAGCCCATGTCAGCTTGGGCTGATGGGAGTTCAAGTCCAAAACATCTGGAGGGCACCAGAGGGTAGCAGTGGAGTCTCTGGGGCATGTCTTTAGCAGTGGAAGGGAACGTCGGTAGGCTTGATCCAGTTTTAGGGCTCTAGAAGAGCCTGGACTACCAACTTGACTTTTCAAATCATTATCAGTCACTTTTATCAGTGACTTGAATTTTACACTGCAGCAGTGTCCTTTTGGAACTGCATATTTTTTTTCTTGGAACTGCACATTCTGTGTATGGTTGTAAGTTTTCTAAAAGCCCTGATAGCATCAGAGAACAGCTCTACCATTTGTGGTAGGTCTGGTGCCTGAGCAGTGACAAGGCCTGCGCACCAGGTCTCCTTAAACAGGTTCTACCCTTCTGTTGTTTCTCATAGACCTTGTGCCCAGATAGTGTCTTTCCATCCACAGCAGAAACCCTCAATTCTTTCCCTGACTCTCTTCACCCCTTAAACACAGTGAAGAGTGTGGTTAATACTGGGGTATGAAGAGAACCTGCTCTGTTTGCGGTCCCCTCCCAGGAATCTCCTCTGCAGGCAACACACAATAGATTCAGGTACCTCCACAGCACACAGTCTCAGCTCCAGGGCCTGCACTAAGAGATGGGGAGAGGTTCCACTCAGCCCTCCTGCAAGAGCCAAAAAAAGGCAGGTTCTTTTAAAGTTATATACATAGAAACATAGAATAGCAGAGTTGAAAGGGGCCTACAAGGCCATCGAGTCCAACCCCCTGCTCAGTGCAGGAATCCACCCTAAAGCATCCCTTTTTTTTAAAAAAAAATTTTTTTATTCATTTTCAACACTATATAAACATAGATAAACATTACCAAAATATAACTGAAACAAAACACAATAAGAAAAAAAAACATCAAATATCTGCTGCATACATATTGAATGATTGTTGAGTACAAATATCAAAAACTATTACATATACCTTATCATACTACAACATCTTCGTTCTTAACATAAAAGTGCACCCCCCACCTCGGGATCATTCTTGAGTCCAAAATCTAATCGTTTCTTCTGCTGGTGGTTTCCCACTTCCCTTAGTAAACACAAACACTAGGAACTGTTTCCAAATTCCTTCGAACTCATTTATTTTAGTTACGCCTTTTCTCCACTTAATATTACATGTCAGTTTATCATTAATGGCTATATCCCATACTTCTTTGTACCATTCCTCAATAGAATATTCCCCTTGGACCTTCCAGTTCCTAGCTACCATCAGTCGTGCTGCAACCAACAAATTCGATATCAGCTCTATATTTCCTTTTCACACTTTATATCTTCAAATAGTGACAGCAATGCTATTTTTGGTGTTTGTTCTATTTTCATTCCCACTATTTCTTCAATTTCTGAGAACACCATCTTCCATAATCTTTGTACATATTTGCATTGCCACCACATATGTAAATACGTTCCTTTTTCCCCACAACCTCTCCAACAATTTGCTGAATGTTGATCACTTATCTTATTCAATCTGACCGGGGTTAGGTACCACCTCCATAGGATTTTAAAATAATTCTCCTTTATTCTTACTGATAAACTTCTCAACACTCTTTGTTTCCATAGTCCCTCCCAGCTCTGTCGCCCTATTTGTATCTTCAAATCTGATTCCCAAACCATTTTCTCTGTATTCTCTCTAAACTCCTTCTCTAACAATATTTTATATATTTCACTCATTAATCCTTTTGAAACTATACTCCCTCCTTTCCCTTCCTCCTTACTTACTACTAATTCTTCAAACCTCGTCATCTTTCTGCACATTCTATTATCTTTAATCCACTTTTTATTCCATTGCTCTAATTGACCATATTCTAACCAAGATAGCTTCTTCTCCTTTAACAAATTTTCCATATCCTCTCTTGTTTTGATATCTCTTACCCAATCCTTTAATCTTATTTTATTTTTCTCTTTTAATATTTTACATAATCTACCCTTTAGATCCTCTGGGAAATTCTTTAACATTATTATCGGTGCTAAGGGAGAGTTGCTCGGAAGCAGCTTCCCTTTAAATTTACTCCAAATTTCCCATTGAGTCCTCAGGAGTGGATTATCTATACTTCCAACCCACTTTCTTCCTCCGTCTTTAAAAAAAACATTCTCCAAATTCATCTCTACCTTATTTATGGTTTTTTCTTCCATCCAATATAAATCTCCTACTCCCATAATTGCTTCTACAACATGTCTTAATCTATTTGCTACGTAGTATAATTTTATGTTTGGGAGACCCATTCCCCCCTTTTTTTGGCTTAGGTACCAATTATTTTTATTCACTCTTGCTCTCTTTTCTCCATTACAATATTTATTAATAATATTTTGCCAACTTTTTATCTCGGTTTCTGATATTTTTATAGGTAACATTCTAAATACAAAATTAATTTTAGCTAATATCTTCATTTTTATTAAGGCTATTCTTCCGAACCAAGATAAATTTAATCTTTTATATTTCTCCAATTTCTCTAATACCTCTTTCTTTAACCTCGTTAAATTTTCCTTTTCAAGATTCTCTACATTTTTTGTAATTTTAATTCCCAAATATTTAATCTCATTCTTAACTTTCAATTCCATTCCCTTAAATTCCCAATCCTTTTCTTCCTTCTTGGTATAGTTAAACAACATCATCTCTGATTTAGACCAATTTATTTTTAACCCTGTAATTTCCTCAAATTCCCTCAACTGATATTTAATTCTTTCTAATTTTCTTAATGGATTCTTAATGGTCAATAAAGTGTCATCCGCAAACATGTTTAACTTTATTTCCCTTACCTCTCCAATTCCTTCTAACTCTTCATCCTCCCTTAGTGCCTTCGCCAAAACTTCCATAACCATTACAAACAGGACCGGCGAGAGCGGACATCCTTGTCTTGTTCCTCTGGCTAGTCGTATCTTTTCAGTAAGTCCGTCATTTACCACCACTACCGCCGTATTTTGGGAATATAGCTGTTCTATTACATTTTTAAATTTATTTCCAAATCCCAATTTATCTATAATACTCTTTAGTGCCTGCCAGCTCACACAATCAAAAGCTTTAAAAATATCTAATGCCATAATACCTGCCTTAATATTTGCTTTTTTTATTACATTTATTACATTTAAAACTCTACCCACTAAATTATGCATATGCCTTCCTACCACAAACCCACATTGATCTGCTCCTATATATTCTGCCAAAAATTTATTTAGCCGTTTGGCCATAATAGATGTAAAAATTTTAGCATCCTGATTTATTAAAGAAATAGGTCTATAAGAATCGGGATTAGTCAAATCTTTATCTGGTTTTGGGATCAGAATTATCACTGAATGTTCCCATGATTCAGGTATCTTCTCTCCTGATAATATCCTATTATAAAGTTCCATTAATTTTGGAACTAAACAGTCTTTGAAGACCTTATAATATTCTGGACCCAAACCATCTGCTCCCGGTGATTTACCAACTTTTAACTTATCAATAACCTCTTCAACTTCTCTTTGAGTTATTACTGACTCCATTAACTCCTTATATTCTAATTTTATTCCCTTCTTTATAAACCTTCCAATATACTCCTCCACCTTTTCTTGTTGAATTTCTTTACCCTTATACAATTCCTGATAGAATTCCTGAAAAATTTTTATTTTAGCTTTCATTGCATGACAATAATTCCCTCGGCTATCTTTCAACGTTTCTATCCCATTCCTCCCTTTTTCTTTTTGTGTGAGCTTGGCAAGCAACCTCGAGTTCTTATCACTGTTTTCAAAATATTCCCTTTTCATATACATTAAATTCTTTTGAATCTCTTCTATATTTAAATTTTCTAATTGTTTCTTCTTAGCTTGTATTTCCACTAATTTATATTTATCTTTAACTCGCCAATATCTTTCCTCCAAGTTTTTAATTTCTATCTCTAACTTTTCCTGTTCTGCACGTTGTTGTCTTTTTAAACTACATGTTTCTCTAATACAGATTCCTCTTGCTACAGCCTTCATGGTGTCCCAAATGACTGACCCAGCTGTTCCTCCTTTTTCATTAATTTCCCATGACTCCGACAGTTCCTTCCGAATTTTATCTACTATTTTATTATATTTCAATATCTTTGTATTCAGCTTCCATTTTTATATGCCTCTTTATAATCTTTCTTAACTGTAAATTCTAGACTTAACAAGGCATGATCAGTTACTTTTATTACCCCCATTTCCATTTTACAAATCCTCGTTGCAAAATCTTTTGAAACAAATATATAATCTATCCTGGAGTATGTATGATGAACTGGGGAAAAGTATGAAAATCCAGGCCTATTCCCGTTAAGTAAACGCCACGAATCTAAATAATCATTTTCTTTTACTAATTTATTCAATATAGTCATATTGTTCCTCTTTTCAACATTAGTGGGATTTGACCTGTCCCGTTTATTATCCATAACCATATTAAAATCCCCAGCTAATATAGCATACCCCTCCTTAAATTCTTCTATTTCTTTAAACAACTTTATAAAAAACTCTCTATGCCTCTCATTTGGGGCATAAACATTAATCAAAGTATAGACCTTTCCCTCAATTTTACCTTTTAACATAAGATATCTGCCCTTATCATCCTTTTTTACTTCTTCTAATATAAACCCACTTTTTTTTGAAATCAAAGTGGCCACTCCATTTTTTTTCGATGTCCCTAATGACTTTTCATAATAGGCTAACCACTTTAATTTTATCATATTCGAATTCTCGGAGCCTTGGTGTGTCTCTTGGACCATTATAATATCTGATCCCTCTTTATTAAACATTTGTTCTATTCTCTTCCTTTTCACGACTGCCCCCAAACCTTTAACATTGAGTGTTGATACCTTTATCTTTTTATCCATAATCACCCTTTTGAAATCTCTTCCGATCCCTTGTGCTCAGCAATTCAAACTTGCTTACATAAAAAAACAAACTCCATACATAAAACCCCCACCCTCCTACCCCAATCCCTCCTCTCCTACCTTCCCCCCCTCCCCACCCCCCCACTCTAATCCCCCCCCATATCCCCGTGAGTCTAGTACTCCAGCCATCTACTTTAAAGGGGGGGGGAGGCAGTGCTGCGCCTGGCCGGCAGGTTTCTATATTAGCATTTCTATTTGCAATTATCTCCAAACATAATTAACAATTCTCTTACTCTCCAGATGTCCCACCCTAAAGCATCCCTGACAGATGGTGGTCCAGCTGCCTCTTGAAGGCCTCTAGTGTGGGAGAGGCCACAACCTCACCAGGCAACTGATTCCATTGTCGTACTGCTCTAACAGTCAGGAAGTTTTTCCTGATGTCCAGCTGGAATCTGGCTTCCTTTAACTTGAGTCCGTTATTCTGTGTCCTGCACTCTGGAATGATTGAGAAGAGATCCTGGCCCTCTTCTGTGTGACAACCTTTTAAGTATTTGAAGAGTGCTCTCATGTCTCCCCTCCATCTTCTCTTCTCCAGGCTCAACATGCCCAGTTCTTTCAGTCTCTCTTCATAGGGCTTTGTTTCCAGACCCCTGATAATCCTGGTTCATCACAGCAAGTCACTTTGTGTTGCGGCTACAACAAACTTTACAGTCCTGTTTGCAATTTCCTAAAACGCCAACGTAGTTGCGAGACCGGGTAATGACACTAGGCTGCGCTGCAGGTTTATCATACACTAACCCCCACTGCAAAATGGGAATAACACAGGGCTACTTTGCAAGATTTGTGTAACCCCCACGCTTTCTCAGCCACAACCCCTGCTTCCCGCAATAAGGGAATAATTATCTGCATGCATTTTCAGGGTAAAAATGTTTCTAAACTCAGAAAAAAATATTAACAATATTGGAGTTCGAAAGATCATGAACTCCTGTCCATGCTGCTACCGTTTGGTTTTTTTGAGTAAACTCATTAGTGCCCAAACTCAGCTACATTTAACTCCTGAATTTCAAAATTGTTTTTCATGAGGCTGCAATTACTTCCGAAAAGAATCACAGAATAGTAGAGTTGGAAGGGGCCTATAAAGCCATCGAGTCCAACCCCCTGCTCAATGCAGGAACCCACCCTAAAGCATCCCTGACAGATGGTTGTCCAGCTGCCTCTTGAAGGCCTCTAGTGTGGGAGAGCCCACAACCTCCCTAGGTGACTGGTTCCATTGTCGTACTGCTCTAACAGTCAGGAAGTTTTTCCTGATGTCCAGCCAGAATTGGGCTTCCTGTAACTTGAGCCCATTATTCTGTGTCCTGGAATAATACGTTAAGCCTTTCGAGAAGAACCCCAAAAGGCTGAACACATCCGGAAGGGTTAAAACACCCGGATAGTGGATGTGTTCATCATGGACACGACTTCACTCATTGGCTAAAAACACAAAGATGGGAGCAGGCTGTTTTTTTACCAAACGAATGGGCAAAATAGCGGCTTCACCTTTTGCCTCATATCTTGGGTTCTACAAAGGCTAAGAGACTTGCTTTTTTTTTAATGTAAGCTGGGGCTCTGAAGATTATGGCTCATCTGGGGTTGGGCAATCCCCCCCCCTTGTCCCTCCCTATGGATGCCAATGGGGTGGTGGAGATAATAAGAGATGCAGAGGCACTAGAGGTCAGGAAAATCCTGCATGAGCTTTGCGATGGGTGACTCTACAGCACCATGACCTAGCGGAAGGGTCTCAGGTGGATACAGAAACCCAGGAGCACCTATTCACAGCGCTCGCTCTTCTTTGAGTTCACACAGTGCGTTTCCTACTGAGAACTGCACCAGGAACATCACCCTGAGGACCTGCGTGCAGACCTTTTAAGGCTTGCATGATGAGAAAACAGCTCTTCATTTTTGATGGATGAGTATTTTATTTATTCATTTATTTATTGCATTTCTATACCGCCCAATAGCCGAAGCCCTCTGGGCGGTTCACAGGTGCGTAAGACGTGCAATCTCACCCTATGCCTATTTATTTATTTTATTTACAATATTTATATACCGCTCGACATTCAAAATTTCGGAAGGGGGGGTACAAGATAAAATGCAATACAAACAGAATAAAAACACCTTAAAATAGATTATTAAAAGAAGCAACATGACAGGTGACCTGTGAACCGTGGCTGGTCGTCAACGGAAGGCTTTCCTGGGACAATGAAGGCCTGCAAATGAGTCCCCCCCCAATCTTCGCCCCCCCCCCCCCGTTCAGGCTGGCTACCCGCCTGCTGCTGCCGCCACCCAGCCTGCCCGCATCGGCCTCTGCGCTGCCCCGCGCGTCCCTTTGCCCGTGTCCGAGCCGCGTCCTCACGTGCGCAGCGCCCCCATCCCCGCTTCTCAGCCCTCCCGGCCCCGCTTTGCGCCGGCAGAGAGACAGAGCGCGGCCCCGGCGCCCGCCCCACGGACGATGAAGGGGGCGGAGGAGGAAACACGTGGAGCCCCAGTCACGTGAGGATGCGCTCACGTGACAGTCCCTACTTCCCTTCACTTTTGCGTGTCTCCGCGAGAGGAGGGAAGGAAGGATGGAGGAAGAGGAGGAGGAAGAGTGGCTGCTGGAGTCCTTGAGGCTGTAAGTGAGGCCGGGGGAGGGCGGATTCTGGGGACCCCCCTCCATCACCCCCTTTCCGTGCCCTCCTACGCCTACCCCCCTGCCTAGGTTTCTTTTTATTTCCATTTTCATAGAATCATAGAACAGCAGAGTTGGAAGGGGCCTACAAGGCCATCGCGTCCAACCCCCTGCTCAAGGCACTTTTAATAAGGTGCTGCTTTTAATAATGTCTTAGTTTTAAACGTTTTCATTAATGATGTTTGCATTTGTGCTGTACCCCGCCTCAATCCGGAGGGAGAGGCGGGTAACCAATAAATTTATTATTGTTGTTGTTGTTGTTCTGGCTTTATATACTGCGTCTATTATCCAGCTCTGGTGTATGCTCTTGGATATTATTGGATTAATCAGAGAAATCCCAAATATCCAGTACATGTCTATGTAAGTGTGGGGCCTGGATTGCATCCTTCGCTTATTACTTGCAGGGGATTTTCCCTTGCCAATTCCCCCCCCCCCGCCCCCCTACATCAGGTGGCGACTTTTCACTGAAGCCCTGCTTGCCTTGCTCACTTTGCTTAGCTACAACGATCTCCACGTTTTTGAGCTTCAGGATCCCACAAGAGTCATCGAGTGGACGAGAGACAAAAGTGAGTGGCGTTTCTTTTCTGGGTTTGGGGTGGGTTAGTTTCGGGCCGCTGTTTTCAGGAGTGGGGGGACAGAGGCTTTAGCTGCCTCAGAATCATAGAATGGTAGAGTTGGAAGGGGCCTCAAAGGCCATCAAGTCCAACCCCCTGCTCCATGCAGGAATCCACCCTAAAGCATCCCTGACAGAGGGTTGTCCAGCTGCCTCTTGAAGGCCTCTAGTGTGGGAGAGCCCACAACCTCCCTAGATAACTGATTCCATTGTCGTACTGCTCTAACAGTCAGGATGTTTTTCCTGATGTCCAGCTGGAATCTGGCTTCCTTTAACTTGAGCCCGTTATTCCATGTCCTGCACTCTGGGAGGATCGAGAAGAGATCCTGGCCCTCCTCTGTGTGACAACCTTTTAAGTATTTGAAGAGTGCTATCCTGTCTCCCCTCCATCTTCTCTTCTCCAGGCTAAACCTGCCCAGTTCTTTCAGTCTCTCTTCATAGGGCTTTGTTTCCAGACCCCTGATCATCCTGGTTGCCCTCCTCTGAACATGCTCCTTCTGTTTCCCCGAGGAGTTTGAGCAGCTTAGATGTTGTTTCCAGGCAGGGAAATAGCTGCATTGCTTCACTGCCAACAGAACATTCTCTGGGCGCCTCCTGTTTGCCACTTTCTTGGGAGAGAGAAGTTTAGAAGCTGCAGGAAGTTTATGGGAGTTGTAGTGCAACATATCTGCAGTGGAACAAGATTTATTTATTTATTTATTTCACTTCATTTCTATACCGCCCCATAGCTGAAGCTCTCTGGGCAGTTCACAAAAATTAAAACCATAAAGTAGAGCTTAGAGTATACAATTTAACAGCATATGTTGAGTTTTAACTGACTCCGAAATGAGCTTTGGCCTGGCTGAGTGTTTAAAAATTGTTTTAAGAGTTAGCTGTTTTTATGGTTTTGTTTTTAAATTTTGTATGTTGATTTTTAATGTTCAGTGTTTTTAATCTAATCTTTTTAATCTTTGTAAACCACCCAGAGAGCTTTGGCTATGGGGCGGTATAGAAATGTATATAATAATAATAATAATAATAATAATAATAATATATGGAAACCACAATATAAACGCACATAGTTAAATTATGGAACTCACTACCACAAGATGTAGTGATGACCACCAATTTGGATGGCTTCAAAAGGGGGGTAGATAAATTCCTGGAGGCGAAGGCTATCCATGGCTACTAGCCCTGATGGTTGTGTGCGAACTCCAGTATTCGAGGCAGTAAGCCCGTGTGCACCAGTTGCTGGGGAACATGGGTGGGAGGGTGCTGTTTTATTTATTTATTACATTTTTATGCTGCCCAATAGCCGAAGCTCTCTGGGCGGTTGCACCATGTCCTGCTTTGTTAGTCCCTGGTTGACAGCTGGTGGCCCCTGTGTGAACAGAGTGCTGGACTAGATGGACCCTTGGTCTGATCCAGCCTCAGGGCACTTCTCATGTTCTTATGTTCTCAATAAAACCAAGCAGCAATGCAGAGATAAAATACAGATTTAAAACAGACTAGGATGGTAAAATGGTAAAATACTGGGAAAATAAAAAGGTCTTTACCTGGCATCGGAAAGAGTACAATGTAGGTGCCAGGCAAATCTCTCTAGGGAGTTTATTCCACAACCGGGGTGCTAAAGCAGAAAAGGCCCTGCTCCTCCTCACTTCCTTTGTCAGGGGCTCACGGAGAAGGAGCTCTGAAGATGCTTAGGATACAAATAGGGAAACACTGTGAGTCAAACTGGGTATGATGGCAGCACTTTATTTATTTATTTATTTATTTATTTCATTTCTATACCGCCTAATAGCCGGAGCTCTCTGGGTGGTTCACAAAAATTAAAAACATTCAAAGTATAAAACAACAGTATAAAACCATAATATAAAATACAATGTAAAAGCTCAACCATATAAAAACAGCAGCAATACAAAATTACAAATTTAAAACACCGAGTTAAAATTTATTTATAGACTGTTAAAATGCTGGGAGAATAAAAAGGTCTTCACCTGGCGTCTAAAGGCATATAATGTAGGTGCCAAGCGAACCTCCTTAGGGAGCTCATTCCACAGCCGGGGTGCCACAGCAGAGAAGGCCCTGCTCCTGGTAGCCACCTCTATACATTCAGTTTATTTCTTTGATTTATTAAATGGTTCATAAAATGAATTTCTCTGGGTGTTTTATGATAATGATATAAATACAACTAAAATCACAATAAAACCAGCACTGTTAAACTAATAAGAACATCAGAAGAGGTCCATCCAGTCCAGCGCTCTGTTCACACAGGGGCCAGACAGCCATCGGCCAGGGACCAATGAAGCTGGACATGGTGCAACAGCACCCTCCCGCCCATGTTCCCCAGCAACTGGTGCACCCAGGCTTACTGCCTCCAATACTGGAGTTCGCACACAACCATCAGGGCTAATAGCCATGGCTGGCCTTCTCCTGATAGCCTCTGTCATTCCCAGGCCTTGAATTCCTCGGCTGACTCGTGATTCTGTGTTCAGGTATCTGCGTAGCAGGATATGAAAGTGGGAGAAAGAATGAAGTCCTCCAGCTGCTCTTGCCTCAGACGTTGTACGCAAAAGAGAACCAGGTAATGTGCATGTGATCCGCAGAGGCCTACCCTGCCCCGAGTAGGCCGCTCTGAGGTCCACTTGCTGACAGGCCAACTTCGGGGAAGGTAGATGTTTGGGCAAATGTACTTTGGGGCGGTGGAGGCTGGTGGCTCTGAGGTCAGTGGGGCATTGAATTCACTCCGGGTTTCGGTTAGAATCAGAACTCTATCAGAGCCATTCAAGGTGAAGCACTCCTCTGCTTCCGGGTCTACTTTGGGCGCCAGCTATGCCTCGGGTGTGGAAACTTAACGGCAAGGCACCTGCATTTTTACAGGGTTTGTGTCCAGACAGAGATTTTAAGGTTGAACACGGTGGATTTTCTGACCGCCCCGTCTGCCAGCTGAAGCACATGCCAGAGACCAGGTATGTGATAATAATAATAATAATAACAATAATAATAATAATAATAATTTTATTTGTTACCCGCCTCTCCCTCTGGATCGAGGCAGGGTACAACACAAATGCAAACACCATAAAATACATATAACTAATTTAAACATTTTGAACTAATACATTATTAAAAGCAGCACATTATTAAAAAGGCATCTTAAAATTCAGCCGGGTAGGCCTGCCGGAAGAGATCAGACTTTATGGCTTTCTTAAATTCCGGAAGACTGTTAAGTTGAGGAATCTCTCCCGGCAAACCATTCCACAAACTGGGGGCGGCAGAAGAAAAGGTCCTCTGGGTAATGGTTGTCAGCCTTGTTTTCATTGGCTGGAATGAATTCTTCCCAGAGAACCTGAGCGTGCGAGGCAATAATAATATAATAATAATAATAATAATAATAATAATAATAATAATAATAATAATGGCTTTCCCGCTTCTTAGCTGCGTACTTGGGTTGGGAGAAGGGCTCCCTTGGCCCAAAAGGAATCGTGAACTTCAGCTTTAAGGAAAGAGCATTTGGACAAGCCTTCCCTGTACCCCGTGGACTGAGGTGCGCTTAATACTCCAGCTCAGTTCAGGCATGGCATCAAAACCATCATTTCTGCTAACCACGATTAAAAAAACGCTCCATGATTTGAGCTTCCAAACATACAGCAGGCCAACCGCGGTTTAGAGCTGGGTGTCTGTTTCTGTTTTTCAGCTTTGGAAGCTCACTCTCTGGTCTCTACAGTGCAGAAAGAAAGAATTCCTCCTTTCATAGAATCATAGAATAGTAGAGTTGGAAGGGGCCTCTAAGTCCATCAAGTCCAACCCCCTGCTCAATCCAGGAATCCACCCTACAGCATCCCTGACAGATGGTTGTCCAGCTGCCTCTTGAAGGTCTTTAGTGTGGGAGAGCCCACCACCTCCCTAGGTCACTGGTTCCATTGTCGTACTGCTCTAACAGTCAGGAAGTTTTTCCTGATGTCCAGCCGGAATCTGGCTTCCTTTAACTTGAGCCCGTTATTCCGTGTCCTGCACTCTGGGAGGACCGAGAAGAGATCCTGGCCCTCCTCTGTGTGACAACCTTTTAAGTATTTGAAGAGTGCTATCATGTCTCCCTTCAATCTTCTCTTCTCCAGGCTAAACCTGCCCAGTTCTTTCAGTCTCTCTTCATAGGGCTTTGTTTCCAGACCCCTGATCATCCTGGTTGCCGTCCTCTGAACACGCTCCAGCTTGTCTGTGTCCTTCTTGAATTGTGGAGCCCGGAACTGGACGCAATACTCTAGATGAGGCCTAACCAGGGCCGAATAGAGAGGAACCAGTACAATAGAGGCTCACTGGGGTGGTGATGGAATACCTGCTGCTCCACCTTTTGGGGGTGGGAATACCAGAGAACAAAGGGATTCCTCTCTCTCCCTCCTCCCAAAGTCCCCAGTAGCCTCCAGGCCAGGGGCATGGGGTGTGGATGGGTGTGGAGAGGAGTGGGCAGGGCCCATGGGGGGAGCCCAACCCGCCCCCCAGGCCAGATGGACGACGTTTGCAGGCCCGTTTCGGCCCATGGGCCAGAGAACAGGAAATGCTCTGATGAAGGTGTGTTGCTAAAACAGTTACTGTTCATGCTAGAATAGCCGGAAGTCTAGAACAGGGCAGTTGAGGGGTTTGTGTTTGGGGTTTTGACGATTCAGAAGTTGAGTGAAGCTTGCACAGAGACTGACAGGGGCATTGGCCTACTGCCTGGGGCCGGCTCGTTGCTCTCCCTCGCTCAAGAGTTTTCTTCCCATTGGCTTGTGCCCGTAGCTTGCTGGTGACGAGTGGCCCGCCGGACAGTTCGCTGCAGGTTTGGCGCATGGAGCTGGACGAGACAGGTGAGTGCGTGAGGGGACGCGTCACTTGCACGGCTGCTGCTCCTGTTTTGCGGCGGTCTCTGGTCTGCCACGTCCTAAACCCTCAGCCTGGGCGACAGGCCTCAGATCCACCAGCCTCCGCTGCATTTCAGCAGAGACCAGGCAGCCATCTGTCAGGGATGTCGCAGCTGCAGCCTGCGTTGCAGTCCCCGCGTCGAGCAGAGGGTGGGCGATTTATTTATTTCATTTCTATACCTTTGCAGTAGCCGAAGCTCTCTGAGTAGTTCACAAAAATTAAAATTATATTTTACAGCATAAAATATATGAAAGCTTAAAACCGCAATATAAAAGTGCAACCACAATAAAACCTAGAAGCAATGCAGAGATTTAATAATTCAGATTTAAAACAATTGGGATGTTAAAATGCTAAAATACTAGGAAAGTGCAAAGGGCTTCACCTGGTGAGAAAAGGAGTACAGCGTAGGCACCAGGCGATCCTCCCTAGGGAGCTGAACTCCAAGGTTCCTTCCAACCCTAATTCTAAATGTATAAATATGGCAGAGGCAAAATTTGAGCTGGGGTCTCTTGATTCACCCGCTACAAGCTTTTTCTGACTAAGGCCTCAAACAGCTGGTGAGGTGGTCAACCTGCAGGTGAGGGCTCCTCCATAACAAAGAGGAGGGGGGGAGCCTGCACATAGAAATCTAGCATGTCAGGGAAAAGGCTAGGATGGGCACCTTCTGCCTGACATGCTAGTTTTTTTGTAGGGAGGAGCATTTGTCATATGACCCCATCCCACAGTATAGCTTTTCCATCTCTGTTTGCAGAACTAGACCTAGCGGATGGCATATTGTATGGCCTACAGGCCTGCAAATCATGGCTACCTGCAAAGGCTTATGGGTGAACGGCTGCTTCTGCTTCTAAGCTAGCAGACTGTTATTTTTCCTCTGTCCATGGGAAGAGGAGTCAAAACACGGTTCTCATGGGGAATACTAACGAACTCACATTCCAAGGTGGTTCAGTCGAAAAGCTGACCGTAACACCCTTGGAAACCCAATTAGTGGGCCTTGCCCGTGCCAAAGAGAGGTCAAGAAGTGTCTTCCTATCAGTAGGTTCATTATTACTAATGCTTTCCTACGCTGAGAATGTAATACTTCGTTAGTAAACCTAGTAGTCAATCACTTGCTTAAGTTCGCAGCAGTGCCAAGTCCAAATTTATGCTATAATTATTCTTGCAACCCAGGGGTGGAGGTCCAGCCTGGTCGGAGGGTGGATTCCTGCATTGAGCAGGGGGTTGGACTAGATGGCCTTTTAGGATCCTTCCAACTCTGCTGTTCTATGATTCTGTGCAGGAAGCTTTTGCAGTCTGGTCCACTTTTATTGGGATATGCTTAAATGGGCTGAAAATATGCTAATAAATTAGTCTCCTTGTAAGCAAACCTGTGAGACTGACGACTTTTGTCTCCTTGGTGACCCTGAAAGAACCTGAAAGCGTGAACACATATGCACTGGGGATGCCATGATCTGTTCGTAGTCTTGAGTCCTCGTGAAGAATGCAAGTATACCCTGGTAGCCGCTGTCTTTCTCTTTGTCTTCTCCCCTCTTCCTGTCCCGCAGACGTTATTAAACCCCTCAGCACTATCCCTACCGCACACGGAGACGACCGCACCTGGGCGAAAATGGCAGCTGCTTTCTCCAAGTCCGCACGGATTCTTCACGGGCAGAGAATCAACAACATTCAGGTGACGGAGGTGGAATCCGGGAAAACCGTCTTCATGGCAGGTAAGCCTCCTCCTCGCTTTATGGGTTAAAAATCTCTTGAGCCCTCCATAGGACCCACATGGCAGGAGACCCCCCACGGCCAAGATCTGTTAGGTGAAGAGACCCCCTGTTTTCCTTCCTTTTGCATCCACCGGGGACCCCCTTGTGATCCTCGGCCCCAGAATAACTCGCACGATCAATTATGGGCAGAGTGTCAGCAGTCAGTGTGGTCAGGAAAACGCCTACACCTGGGGGCTCACCAAGGTTGATGCCAGCCTCTTAAAAAGCAAGAACCCATAAATGCTGTCTAAAAACACACAAAGATAGCCATGTTGTTTCATGAGAATCCACACACACATACCCATCCAAACAAGGATGACCAGGGGTCTGGAAACAAAGTCCTGTGAGGAGAGACTGAAAGAACTGGGCCTGTTTAGTCTGGAGAAGAGAAGATTGAGGGGAGACAGGATAGCACTCTTGAAATCCTTGAAGGCTGTCCTACAGAGGAGAACCAGGATCTCTTCTCGATCCTCCCAGAGTGCAGGACACGGAATAAGGGGCTCAAGTTACAGGAAGCCAGATTCCGGCTGGACATCAGGAAAAACTTCCTGACTGTTAGAGCAGTACGACAATGGAACCAGTTACCTAGGGAGGTGGTGGGCTTTCCCATACTCGAGGCCTTCAAGAGGCAGCTGGACAACCCTCTGTCAGGGATGCTTTAGGGTGGATTCCTGCATTGAGCAGGGGGTTGGACTCAATGGCCTTAGAGGCCCCTTCCAACTCTGCTATTCTATGTTTCTATGAAAACCCACAATAACTTTACTGGGCAATACTTTTCTTAGGACAAACTGAAATTTCACCAAAATGTGCAAGCTTTGGAGTTCTCTAGAACTCTTCATCCGGCTAGGGGATAGAGGAATGTTTCTTCCTCCATCCCCTGCTTTTTATACCACCTAGCCTGGGGAAGACTTCTGGAGAACTCGAAAGCTTGCACATTTTTCTGGAATTTTGGTTGGTCTGAATGAAAGCGTCGCCCAACCGTGGACCCGTAACTTTTCAGCGCCCAGCGATGCAGAAGCCGTCCACGAGGCTCCTGCCCCTGCTGCCGCCGCCATCATCTCCCTCCCCGCTACCCCCGAGAGGTGTGCATTGTGGGCGGGGCCAGGACTCCGTGATGAAAGTGGCGACGACTGCAGTGGCCGCCGTGCCATGGGAGAGCAGTGGCGGCAAAATTCCTCCCCTGTTCTGGGTGGGGGAGCGATCGGGGGAAGCGAGCCAAGGAAAAAGCTCCCCCTCCCCCTCCTCCCCCTCCTCCTCCTCCTCCTCTATTTCTGGCTAGCCAGCCACCACTGCTTCTGCCGTTCCCACACAGGCAGCTTGGAGGACCCTCTGCCCGCATCACTCCGGGCTGGTGATTCGACCGGAGCAGCAGCGGAGAAGAGCCACTGCCTGTCCGCTCCAGGCTTCCTGTCCCCTTTTTAGTTTCTTCCCTGCCCGGGGGGGCGGGGG
This sequence comes from Elgaria multicarinata webbii, assembly GCF_023053635.1. Classification (NCBI taxonomy): domain Eukaryota; kingdom Metazoa; phylum Chordata; class Lepidosauria; order Squamata; family Anguidae; genus Elgaria; species Elgaria multicarinata. The sequence goes on from NC_086175.1 coordinate 139,389,931, forward strand.
GGGGCAGGAAAGGTTCTGCAAGGCACAGAGGATTGGAGGAGGCAGCGCTGCCCCATTGCTGCCGGCCTCCGTGCCTCAGGTGAGGGCGGTGCCAGTATCGCCTCCGTCATCGTGAGCCGAGAAAAGGGAGGAAGCCGGGGCCACGGAAGACGCCTTACCTGGGCCTTGCTCAAGCCTGGGCACGGACCCACTTACTGTGCATAAACTCAGCTGGCGCGAGTTTTCTTTAGAACGAGGCCTTTGCAGCTTGGGGGCATCGAGCCCCCCCCCCTCCTACCAGCAAGGGAGTTTAGTCCAGCAAGAAGGCGGATCTAAAGGAAGGCAGGGGGGTGCTGACATAGCTGCCTTTCCCTGGCCTTGAAGGGGGCGAATTCCCTCTGTCTGGGCCAGCCATACAGGCCCCGGGGCTCGTCCCTTGTGACACCACATAGCAGACTAGGACGATCAGAGGGTCTGTGGGGCAGCAGAGCCCATAGAATTTGAACCACCCAGAGAGCGTCGGCTATCGGGCAAGATAGAAATGGAATAAATACGTTTTCTCCGTGACGCCCCATTCAAGCCAAGGCTCTTCTGAGACGAAGGACCTTCCGGTTGGGGGCTGCTACCCTGAGATGGCGACATGGGGAGCTTTGGGGAGCACATGCCCTGAGGTGGGGCGGGTATGGGGGTGTGGGGGACGACTCTGGCCCAGCTGTGCATTTGAGGGCATGGAGGCCTGAAGATCGACGAGAAGAGCACATCCATGCAGGGCACACAAGCTCCACCCCGTGAACTATGGAGCCTTTCATAGAATCATAGACTCTTAGAATAGCAGAGTTGGAAGGGGCCTACAAGGCCATCGAGTCCAACCCCCTACTCAATGCAGGAATCCACCCTAAAGCATCCCTGACAGATGGCTGTCCAGATGCCTCTTGAAGGCCTCTAGGGTGGGAGAGCCCACAACCTCCCTAGGTAACTGATTCCATTGTCGTACTGCTCTAACAGTCAGGAAGTTTTTCCTGATGTCCAGCTGGAATCTGGCTTCCTTTAACTTGAGCCTGTTATTCCGTGTCTTGCACTCTGGGAGGATTGAGAAGAGATCCTGGCCCTCTGTGTGACAACCTTTTAAGTATTTGAAGAGTGCTATCATGTCTCCCCTCAATCTTCTCTTCTCCAGGCTAAACATGCCCCGTTCTTTCAGTCTGGTGAAGAGGGAGCCTGCACCATAAGGACTAGAGACTTGCCCTAGTTTAATTTTTGAAAGAAAACCAAGATTGGTGTTCCTGGTGAATACCTCGCCCTGAGCCAGCTGGAATTGGGCAATGGAGGATTCTTCCACGTAAGGGGTGAGGTCTCAAGGTGTCCAGGCTAGATTGCAAGTCCTGGACAAAATCTGGCAAACCTGGACTAGACCTAACAGCAGCTGCATCCTTTGTGTTCCTCTTCCTCCAGACTCCACCGACCCGGATGAGGTGGCCACTCTGGACTTCCTGGACGAAGCCACCTTGCTGGCCTGCACGGCCGGGGGGCAGCTCTACTTTGCAGACACCAGGCAGCCCCGGGGTGTTCCGGGAGCCTCCGAGGAGGCGCACCTCCCTGGCGCCTTGGGAGGGCAGAAGTGGTGTGCGGGAGTAGAGCGTGGCCTGCCGGACAAGCCCCTGGTAGCCCGGCTCTCCTCCGGGGGCCACGTCGTGCTGACGGACTTCAGGAAGGCATCACGCCCCATGAAAGTGGCTCGGTGCCCGGTGGCCACGCCTGGCTTGCTGGGGGCAGAGTTCTTGGCCGTCTCCTTAGCTCCGCGGCTCGGGAATTGCCTGGCGGTGTCTGGTGAGTCGTAGGAGAGCCGGGGGTTGGGGGTTGGTGGGGAGGGGCTGGGGTCCGGCTGCCTTTGCTGGGGGTCCTGTGGGACTGCTCCTCCCAGCGAAAACACGCAGCAGGCTGAACACTTGGACAGGCTCCACAGGGTCTGCGGCAACCCCAGGGCCACCCTAGAGTTTGAGGCAGGAGCCGGCTGGGAGCCCTGGACGCCCAGAGCATCTTTTGACACAGCCCCCTTGTTCCTGAGCCTCAGTTTCCTGCCTCTGTAAAATGGGAATTGTATAGAGAGGGGAGCCTTTGGGGTGGAATGCCGTCGTTCCCCCCACTCCACCCTCCCGTTACTGAATTGCCAGGTTCCGTGGGGAAACGATGCCCACCTGGTGTGTTGGACTCCAATTCCCAGCATCCCCAGCCATGTTGTCTAGGGGGTTCTGGGCATTATCTGTCATTGGATCATTGGTATTATTGACGACGGCATCTACCGCCAATAGTGGCCCGGAAGCTACACGGATTCCTGGCTTGCGTTTTCCCGTTTGCCCTTTCCTCCTGGCCAGTGGCCTCACAGAGGTGGCTCGTGCAGCCGCAGCGGGAAACTGGGATCCAGAACAACGAAACCATCATCTGCCACTTCTCCCAGAGGAGGGAGATCAGCTTTGTGGCTCTGAGACCCTCAGGAGACGGCGACCTTTGGGGTGGAATTAAGGAAGACTTGAAAAGGGGTCTGGAAGCAGAAGGCCTTTCGGGCGGAAACACACCTGCTGCTCGGGACCGGGTCTGGGCCCAGGGGGGCTTTCTGGCCTCCTAGTCAGTCTTCCCCATCCCGATGCCCTTGAGGGCTGTTGTACTACGGCTCCCATAATCCCACAACCAGAAGAGCGTCAGGTCGGGGAAGGGTTGTAGAGGACGTGAAGGGCGTGGATGCATTTTTATGCCATGCTTCATTTTTCCTTTTCATATTCTGATTTTCCCACACTGGAGGCCTTCAAGAGGCAGCTGGACCACCATCATAGAATCATAGAATCATAGAATAGCAGAGTTGGAAGGGGCCTACAAGGCCATCGAGTCCAACCCCCTGCTCAAGGCAGGAATCCACCCTAAAGCATCCCTGACAGATGGTTGTCCAGCTGCCTCTTGAAGGCCTCTAGTGAGGGAGAGCCCACAACCTCCCTAGGTAGCTGATTCCACCGTCACACTGCTCTAACAGTCAGGAAGTTTTTCCTGATGTCCAGCCGGAATCTGGCTTCCTTTAACTTGAGCCCGTTATTCCGTGTCCTGCACTCTGGGAGGATCGAGAAGAGATCCTGTCCCTCCTCTGTGTGACAACCTTTTAAGTATTTGAAGAGTGCTATCATGTCTCCCCTCAATCTTCTCTTCTCCAGGCTTAACATGCCCAGTTCTTTCAGTCTCTCTTCATAGGGCTCTGTTTCCAGACCCCTGATCATCCTGGCTGCCCTCCTCTGAACACGCTCCAGCTTGTCTGCGTCCTTCTTGAATTGTGGAGCCCAGAACTGGACGCAATACTCTAGATGAGGCCTAACCAGGGCCGAATAGAGAGGAACCAGTACCTCACGTGATTTGGAAGCTATACTTCTATTAATGCAGCCCAAAATAGCATTGGCCTTTCTTGCAGCCATATCGCACTGTTGGCTCATATTCAGCTTGTGATCTACAACAATTCCAAGATCTTTCTCGTTTGTAGTATTGCTGAGCCAAGTGTCCCCCATCTTGTAACTGTGCATTTGGTTTCTATTCCCTAAATGTAGAACTTGGCATTTATCCCTATTAAATTTCATTCTGTTGTTTTCAGCCCAGCACTCCAGCCTATCAAGATCACTTTGAAGTTTGTTTGTGTCTTCCAGGGTATTAGCTATCCCACCCAATTTTGTGTCATCTGCAAATTTGATCAGCGTTCCCTGCACCTCCTCGTCCAAATCATTAATAAAAGTGTTGAAGAGCACTGGGCCCAGGACTGAGCCCTGCGGCACCCCACTCGTTGCCTCTCCCCAGTTTGAGAAGGTTCCATTGATAAGTACTCTTTGAGTCCGATTCTGTAGCCAGCTGTGGACCCACCTAATAGTTGTTCCATCTAGCCCACTTTTAGCTAGTTTGTTAATCAGAATGTCATGTGGTACTTTGTCAAAAGCTTTGCTGAAGTCAAGATATATGACATCCACAGCATTCCCACACTCCACAAGGGAAGTTATCCTATCAAAAAATGAGATCAAATTAGTCTGACAGGATTTGTTCCTGACAAATCTATGTTGGCTTCTAATCCCATCTGTCAGGGATGCTTTAGGGTGGATTCCTGCATTGAGCAAGGGGTTGGACTCGATGGCCTTGTAGGCCCCTTCCAACTCTGCTATTCTATGATTCTATGATTGCTCTGCATAAGAGCAGTGGAAGGAGAACACCTTTACTCTTCTCTTTCTGTAATCTCATTCCTTGGCTTCAGCAGGCGTCGCCCGAAGTCCAAATCAACGCAGGCTAAAGCCCTTCTCAGTTTGGGGCACTGAGTCCGTCAGGAAGCTGATCAATACTGGCTAAAGCGCACTGACCAGTCCCAGACGTCTGGATGGCAGTGTGATGGGGGAGGCTGCCTTACCCGGGAGCGGAGTTTAATTTCAGGTGGTGGTGGCAACCTCTCAGCAGGGCCACAATATTGCAGACGCAAGCCTCCGAATTTTTTGTCTTGGGGCAGCCCGGGGGCCTGTGACCTTTGCCTCCCCTTGTTCCTTACGGTGACATACTTAACGCCCCGTTTCTCTCTTTCTCTCAATCCTTCCCTCTCGTCTAAGGTTTTGATGGCACCGTCCACGTCTACGATACACAAAACTGGGATTCCTCGGGGCAGGAAGCCAAGCCGGTGTTCATTCACAAAGGGCATATTTTCAGCAGCACGGCCCACGTTGGAGACCCACCCCTGGTCACCGCCCACGCCTGGCATCCCTGCAAGCCCCGGACGGTGTTATCGGCAGCGAGGGACGGCTCACTGCACGTGTGGGACTGGTCCGAGCCTCGCACGGCTAGCTAGTGCTCCGGACTCCCTCTGACATTCCCCGTTGCCATGAATCTGTGAGGAACGCTCAAGGATGAAATAAAATCCCCCACCCCCAGCGTCGCTGGACCAAACCTTTTTAAAATAATAGGTTCTTTGGCAAGAGCCAGGGTCTGACCAGCGACGGTCCAGTTGCCTCCTCTGTGCGTCCGCTGTTCCCAAATTGGGGGTGAAGACTAGGGATGTCCTCCGCTTCTTCTCGGACTGGAGAAGCAGAAGCGGATCGGGGGGCTTCGCCTCCCCTTAAGGCGGAGGCGAAGAGGATCGGGGGAGCAGCGGAGCGTTGCGGAGCATATCGAGGTGAAGGCGGATCCTTCGCCTCGATCCGGAGCTCCGCAAAAAAGGTAAGGGGGGTTTATTTGGCCCTGCCGCTGTCGCCCATGCGGCGACGGCGGCAGAGCCAGGTAAGGGGGAAGGGGGTCTTACCTGCATCTGTCCGTGGTCCCGCGGCTGCTTCAACTGAGCCTGAGGACTCAAACAGGAAGACCAGGCCGCGGCCTGGTCTTCCTGTTTAAGTCCTTGGGCTCAGTTGCAGCAGCCGCGGGTCCGCGGACAGACGCAGGTAAGGGGAGGCTTTTTTTACCTGGCCCTGCCGCCACCGCTGCCATTGTGGCGACGGCAGCAGAGCCAGGTAAGGGGGAGGGGGGTCTTACCTGTGTCTGTCACGGCCTGTCACCACCTTCACTAGAGCCCGCCGCTCAACCAGAAAGTGTAGGCCGCAATCGGGGCCTACAGTTCCTGGTTGAGCCGCGGGCTCTAGTGAAGTTGGGATGGGCTGGGACGGACACAGGTAAGGGGGAGGAGGGAGGGGGGCCTTACCTGGCGCCACTTGCCGCCGCTGCAGAGCTCCGATTTGGAGCTGGAGCTCCGCAGCGGAGTGGAGCAGACCCTAGGCGGATCGAGGCGGGGCAGAGCAGGCCCGATCCGCAATTTGAGGATCGGGGGGGGGGGGTGTCCGTGCACATCCCTAGTGAAAACATCACGTAGGGAGGCGTAGGATTGCGCTGTGTGGCTCTCTGCTGATGTCAGTCCCAGTCACGAGCCGTTTTGGGGGTCTGCCCTCAGGCTACGTTTTGCTACTGCTCATCTCCCCTCCCCTCACCCTGTCTTCAAATCTCTGGAAGAGCTAATAAAAGTTGCTCTGTGTAAGCCCTCTCGACCAGTCTGGCTTTAAGGGATGGAAAAGATGAAAGGGGACAATTGGTTAAACTGCATTTCCTAATTTACCTGCTCCCGTTTCCAAGAGGAAGTGAACAAGAGGCCTCAGTGCCTAGACTCAGTAACGGGCTGGATGAGGGCCAATAAACGGAGACTGAATCCTGGCAAGACGGAAGCCCTGTGGGTGAGTGGTTCCCGAGTCCGGGAGACAGGCTCATTGCCTGTTCTGGATGGGGTTGCTCTACCTCTGAAAGAACAGGTTCGTAGTTTGGGGGTACTCTTAGACCCGTTTCTGTCGTTGGAGGCTCAAGTAGCCGCCACGGCTCGGAGTGCCTTTTACCATCTTCGGTTGGTTCGCCAACTATGGCCTCTCCTGGACAGGGATAGCTTGGCCACGGTGGTACAGGCATTGGTAACCTCAAGATTGGATTACTGCAACGCGCTCTATGTGGGGCTGCCCTTGAAGCTGCTCCGGAAGCTGGAGCTAGTGCAGAATGCTGCAGCTCGGCTGTTGTCTGGAGCTGCCCCTTTCCAGCATGGAACTCCTCTGCTGAGGGAACTGCACTGGCTGCCTGTTCGCTACCGGGCCAGGTTTAAGGTTCTTGTACTTGTGTACAAAGCCCTAAACAACTTGGGACCAGGATACCTGAGAGAGCGCCTTCTCCCTTACCAACCTTCCCGGTCACTGAGGTCATCCGGGGGCCTGCTCCTGGTGGTTCCATCTAGACCCATCCTCCGATTGGAATCCACCAGGGGAAGAGCCTTCAGCGTGGTGGCCCCCTTCCTGTGGAACTCCCTGCCTCTGGACGTCAGGCAGGCGTCAACCTTGTGCTCCTTTCGACAACTCCTGGAAACATCTTTATTCCAAGAAGCCTTTCCTTAATATGCAGCTTTGGATCTCTGTTTTTGCGTCTTTTAAATTTTGTTTTAACTGTTTTATTCTGTTTTTATTTTCATTTTACCTTGTACACCGCTCCGAAATTTTTCAATGAGGAGCGGTATATAAATATTCTAAATAAATAAATAAATAAATAAATAAACATACCTTTGCGTCGCAGGCGCAAAGGGTTTTAGGTTATGGATGCCAAGTCGTCTCTTGCCACACTCAGGCTGCAAGCCTGTACGTGCTTACCTGGGAGTAAGCCCTATTGAGCTTAGTGGGGCTACTTCTGCGTAGGCAGCCATAGCATGGCACTGTCAGGTTTGCAAATTGTGTGTGTGTGGTTGTGTGTGTGGTGTGTGGCTGTCATCACGGGGGACCCCGCTGAATCACCCGCTGAATCACCCATGGCTTTGAGACACATCTCTATGTCCCCGTTATTATTATACCACGTTTGTTATAAAGTCCATAGCAAAAAAAAATCAGCCGTTGATGAATCCGTGACAATTGAAGACACAGCCTAAAAAATTGTAAACGGAAAAATGAATCATGCAAAATTTTCCTAAGCAGAAAGGGTTTAACGTTCTTTTCATAGGGTTGGGCGTCTCTCTGTTTTATTGCCGTTGCCCAAGGGGACGGGGGCATGTAGCGAAAAAAGTAAAAATTCAATTGTATCCAGTGTGGGAAATACAGCTGTGTCCCCTACAGATGTTTTCGCTGAGTCAAGTGTTAATTTGCCCTGTGTGCAAACTTGATCACCACCAAAGATCGGAGTGGCAGCCGTGATGGTTGGGAGGCAGGGCAGGGGCCCTCCTCCTCCTCCTCCCATTGGTTCAGCTTTTTTGGTGCTTGCTCACTCCGGGGAATGGGGGCGATCCTTTGCAGTAGCCCATATTTGTAATATTTGGAGAAGTAAGTGTCCATATAATTTAGATGGAAGACCATAAGGCTAATTTGTTCGTTTGCTAGACTAGATGGCTGTTCTTATGTATTTTTTTAAAAAAAACCTGCTTTATAAATAGGACAAATAATATTCCGTTTCCAGCGCATCATAATGAAACTTTGACTATTGATGGCTGTAAATATTTGAGCCAGACGGGGGGCCCACCAGTGCACAAAATGTTTACAAAAATTCCTCATCTGCTGCCTTGAACTTCAAAAGAGTTAGTACTCGGCGTCTCACAAACCAGAACAGAAAGAATGGCCCTGCTCAGAAGACACCTTAAACCACGGTGGTAAAGGGTTTTTTGTTTTTTAAAAAAGAACCTTAACCACTGTGGTTAAAACCTTAACCACCGTGGTTTATGGTGTCTTCTGAGCTGGGCCATTCTGTCACCAAGCCAAAACGTCGTGCAGATTAAAGCCAAATTGCACCTGCTACAGAGCCTAGAGTCTGCTGAAATAAGAGACATTTTTGCCATCTGCTGTCATCTTTTTTGGTGGTGGTGGGGGCCATCACAAGGATTTTACACGTTGATTTCTAAATGGTGTTTGTTGTTATTTGTAGGAACATTAGGGTGATCATATGAAAAGGAGGACAGGGCTCCTGTATCTTTAACAGTTGTATTGAAAAGGGAATTTCTGCAGGTGTCATTTGTATGCCTGCAGCACCTGGTGAAATTCCCTCTTCATCACACCAGTTAAAGCTGCAGGTGCCCTGCCTGCTTCTAAATCTGTTCATAGTATAGCTGCAGTATAGGTCCTACAGCTTTAACTGCTTTCATGAAGAGGGAATTTCACCAGGTTCCCCATATATACAAATGACACCTGCTGAAATTCCCTTTTCAATACAACTGTTAAAGATACAGGAGCCCTGTCCTCCTTTTCATATGATCACCCTAATGGAGTGAGACCATGTTGTAGGAAAGGTGCTTTTGGCAATAGCCCTATGCAGCGACAGGAACTGCGTGTGCCTGCAAGAAATGGGCAGTGGAGTTGCCTCGTGTATGTGCATTATCAGCAAGAATTTTTATTTTTCTGAAATGCTAGGACCACTTTATATCCCCAAATCCCATCCTTCCAGGAACTAAAAGGGAAAACGTTTCTCTCAATAATTATGACTTGTGTATAGATTCATATATAGCAATAAAACAAGTGATGTTCACGGATGGTGAGGTGTGCATTTCTGGCAAACAACGTAGCAGCGAACGAGAGAGGCGGACACATACACAATGAAGTCGCACACTCCTTGGGGTGGTTTGTGTTTTTCTCAGATTAGTAAACTAGAATAATTTATTTGACAAAAACACAGAAAACGTCACAGGTAACAGTGTGGAGGAAGCCAAGGTGTTTCAAAGAACAGTACAAAGGAACCACGTTACAAAATGTACCACGCTGCCTCGCTTGGTTAGCTAGAGAACGCAAAGGGCTTTACTAGGCTGTCGACTCGCTTTCCCTCTCCGGCCCCTCCCTGGCGTGGCGCTCCGGCGTTGATCCCAAAGCACTTGAGACCGGGGGGGGGGGGGGGAAGCCCCAAACCGTGCCACCAACCCAGAAGTGCAAAGCTTCCAGATCTATCGAAGTCAAACACAACTATTATTTATGGACTAAACGAAAGGTGAACATTGCCATCTTCAGGACAGAACTAAACTCTGTGCTAATGGACGTGGTGCTTGCTGCTAACCTGAAGCCCATCTGTCCTCCTGGCCTGGACAGGGACCCCCATCAGCTCTCTTGAGGGGTTAAAGGGCATCGTTGCCTATGAGAACGTAAGAAGTGCCAACCAAGGGTCCCTCTAGCCCAGCACTCTGTTCCCACAGTGGCCAACCAGCCCTCAGCCAGGGATGAACAAGCAGGACATGGTGCAACAGCACCCTCCCACCCATGTTCCCCAGCAACTGGGGCACACAGGCTTACTGCCTCGGATACTGGAGGTAGCACACAACCATCAAGGCTAGACCATCTGGAACGCATGAAGTTTCCAGAAGGTCTGCAAAAAATGACCAGGCATCCTTCACCAATCGGGTGTCCTCCACAAGTGTTGGACTGCAATACCCATCATTCTCAGCCAGCATGACACAAAAGTCTAGAGGGCAGCCGGCTGGGCAAAGGCTTTGCCCCACATTTCGCCTGCAGACCCTGCCATTTCAGCCTCTTTTAAAGGTGCCAGGAGCAGCCCAGCCTTCACTCTCTCTGTTTTGGCCACCTGGCAACTCTAGTGGACATACCTGCTGTACGGCTCAACCTGCTAGTTAAGATCAGAAACCGAACTTCCCCCTGTTCTTGGGGGATCGCTCTGTAGGAAGAAGTTCATTCACTTATTTTTATGCAATAGGTGTATATGCTGCTTACCATAATTTAAAAATAAATCTTGCTAAAGCAAAGGTAACAATTCCTAGCAGCGTATTTCTGCAGTTTTTCAGGCTACACAGGGCTCTTCGGCCTAACAAAAACCTTGCTCTCTGGGACCAACAAAGCAACTCTGCTTTTTAACCCCCTCTCCCTCTTTTTAAATTATTTCTTTAAAATATTTTTATCCCGTTCCCACAGACAAAACGGCGGCTGGAACAGCTTACACGCAATCAGTAAAGCAAGACGGTCTCTGCCCCATGGGCTTACAATCTGACTCAAGGCTCTGGCTGGCATTCCCAGGCCAGGAGCCCGTTTGTGGATAAACGGGAAGGGCGTGGTGCCATCTCATGAAGCAGGTGGGCACGCAGGTGCAGAGGGCAGCCGGTGGGAGGAGGCCGAGCAGAAAGGCTTGTGTGCGGGGTGGTGGTGGACGGGCCTGAGTGGCAATGTGAAAGGAGGCATTTTAACGGTCCGCCATAAGCAGACATCTCAGAGCTGAATGCACTGGGCTGGGTGTGGTTGGGGGGCAAGGGGGAGAGGCCTGGAGCCAGAGTCGTGTATGTTGCCACAGTGTCCCTCCATCGCTCTAGTCTACCAGGGCAATGTGACCAAAGAGATTTGCCTACAGACCACAGTTTCTCGAGCGCCCTAGCAGTGAAACCAAAGTGTTTGGAACATTAGTGCATTAGACATTTTAAAAACCCATCTCTGCAAAGCCAGTAACAAATGGGGAGGGGGGGCTGCATTGAGCAGGGGGTTGGACTGGATGGCCTTATAGGCCCCCTTCCAACTCTACTATCCTATGATCCTATGACTGCGTCAGGAACACCCCAAAGGTGCTGGAGGCTGGCCCAGGGCCACAGCTGTAGGGCCAAAAGCGAGGTGATATGACACTGCCGTGGCCGGTGTAGGGGCAGCTGGCCCAGTGGAAGCTGGTGGCTCTGATGCCGGTGGGGCGGTGAATCCGCTCCAGGTTTCAGTCAGAACTCTAGCGGCGCTGTCCCAAAGTGCTACGCCTTGGCAGATTCACCGCCCCACTGACGTCGGAGTCACCAGCCTCCGCTGTCCTCCGCTCATGGCTACTTGATAGGTCTCTCCCGTCCTCCATGAACAGTGAATTGCCTTGAAACCCGTCTAAGCTAGTGGCAGTGAGTCCCGTGAGTTAATTTCAGCCTTGCGCGAGGAAGTGCTTGCTTTCTTTCGCCCGCCCTCAAAGCCTTGCCTATCCAGTCTAGGGGGTGACACCGCCCCCCCCCCCCCCAATTTTAGTATGAGAGAGGAAATGGATTGACTCTCGCTCTCCATACCAAAGCAGAAAGCGGCGCACAGCCAGCACGCAATCCCAACCCCCCCGCAAACAACAGCACACGTAAAACACGCACGCACACGCACATACATACATACATACGAACACCCGAGACGCGGCTCCCACAGGATGGGTGTTCGCTCTGGCAGCCCGCCGGTAAACCTCTGGCGTGCAGAGCAGTCTCCAACAGCACAGCGGTCGTACGCCGGCTATCTCGCCCCCAGGCTCCTGATCAATGTTTAAAAAACAAAGCAACCCCCCACCCCTCCCCCACCCCCTCCCCCAAACTCATACAAAAGATAAGAAGCCTAGTGCTCAGGTGTCAGGCTCGGAAACCCAGGGAGACGGCGTGGGGCCGCTTATCTGTCGTTCAGCTGCGGGGAGTTCGTCCCGTCCTCCTCTTCCTCCTTCTCGTCTTTCATGCCCTTCAGTCTCTGCCGCGCAAAGTCTTCGAAAACAATGTCGTCGTCACTAAAGAGAAAGTGGGGTGGGGAGGGAAGCAACCGGGGGGAGGTGTCTGTGTGAAGGAGGAGCTGCACAAAGGGACAGAGTAGGGCCGGCCTGGCCTGGCGCCCTCCACTGTGTTCGGCTGCAGACCCCCACCCGCCCAGGGCAGCCTGGACAAACCGCAGCGCCCATCATTCCTGCTGTCCAGGCTGGCTGAGCAGGACACGAGTTGCCGTCTAGAGCATGCGGAGGGCAGCGGGTATTTCGGCTGGACATCAGGAAAAACTTCCTGGCTGTTAGAGCAGTACAACAATGGAACCCATGGCCTAGGGAGGTGGTGGGCTCTCCCACGCTAGAGGCCTTCAAGAGGCAGCTGGACAGCCCTCTGTCAGGGATGCTTGAAGGTGGATTCCTGCACTGAGCAGGGGGTTAGACTAGATGGCCTTGCAGGTCCCTTCTAGCTCTACTATTCTATGATTCTATGATTTTTCTGGTTATGATGCACACACCCACAAGTGGCATACAAAAGCAAATATTGTTCCCGCAAATAGAGATCATGCACATCTCAGGGAGGGCTATAGCACAGTAGGGGGGGGACAGGGGACATCCCTGGAATGTAAAAGGTTCAACCCTGGCATTCCCAGGCAGGCAGGGCTAGGCAGTGGAGGCTGGTGGTTCCTGTGTCAGTGGGGCAGTGAATCCGCGCCGGGCTTCAGTCCGAGCCAGTCAGAACTCTAGAGGAGCTCTCCACTGCCCCACTGACACCAGAGCCACCAGCCTCCAGTGGGCAACAAAGAGCTAGATGGACAAAAATCAGAGAGGGAGGGAGAGAGAGAGAGAGACGGAGAGAGGTGCAATATTGAAATGTGGGCTTTGATTTGAAAACTTCCTTCATTTCCTTAGGAAATTGGGATGCTGATGGCTAAAGGGCGGATGGCATTAGTTTGGGGGGTCATCTCAGAATGCAGGACACGGAATAACGGGCTCAAGTTAAAGGAAGCCCGATTCCGGCTGGACATCAGGAAAAACTTCCTGACTGTTAGAGCAGTGCGACAATGGAACCAGTTACCTAGGGAGGTGGTGGGCTCTCCCACACTCGAGGCCTTCAAGAGGCAGCTGGACAACCATCTGTCAGGGATGCTTTAGGGTGGATTCCTGCATTGAGCAGGGGGTTGGACTCGATGGCCTTGTAGGCCCCTTCCAACTCTGCTATTCTATGATTCTATGATTCTATGATGGTGGTCCAGCTGCCTCTTGAGGCCGGGCAGATGAACTGCCCCCAGCTGGCTCCTGTGTGCTGAGAATGTCTTCCTCTGCCAAACAGCCCAGATTTCTGAGTTCCCAGGAAGGCGAAATTGTGACCTGTATTAACTATGTCAATTAGCTGCAAGTTTTAACAGGGAGATTAATTAGCCAAAACTTAGCTGATTCATTGTGTGTGTGTGTGTGTGTGTGTCCAATTTTAATTGGTAGGTCTAAACACTAAGGACCCCCTTGCTTTTGTGAGTAGGGATTGCATGCTCACCCTGGGCCTGTGTCCACAATCATCTCTCTTGCCTCTGTTCAAACAGGTTTCACAGGTTTTAGGCATTGTTTCTAAAACCTGCAAATCCTGCATAGTGGGACCAACGAAAGGAGTGGGCCGTTCTGTGGGAAGTGAAGCCTCTCTCAGTCCATCTCAACTCTCACGACCGTATCAGGACACGGAAGCAACCGGGGATCACTCCGACGCAAGACAGGGAGGGAGGGCTCTTACTGTGTTTTTCCTGCTTCGGAGTTGCATGCATACGAGGCGATGGTTGGGGGTCATGCCAAGGAGGAGAAGGAAGAAAAGAAACATGCGGAGCTCGTGTTAAAGAGTTAGGCGCGAGAGCGTGAAACGCACAGACCTTTTTTTTCCCCCTGATGGAGACCGGCGGATGAGGGCGTTAGTCAGTTAGTGAGTTCCATGCAAAGGAATGAGATGGCGGCCGGCTGAGCTATGTGCAAATGGTTGAGGATTCCCATGCAGACACACACACACACACACACACACCATTCTTCTCCCCCCACAGCAAGTTTGGCTTACTTTGTGTCAAGTTCTATGAGATTTGTGTCAATGGGAGCTTCATTTTCTGGAACTGAAGACACAGAATCAGGGCAAACGGTTAGTTTCCTTGAGAAGGCAGCAGCCGTCCACCGTCATCAATAACTTCGCAACCGCTTCCTCTTTTTTTAAAACAACAACAACAACAACAACAACAACACCCTCTCATGCCATCTCAAGGCTGCAGTCCTCATTGGGTTAATTTGGGGGCAGGTGGGGGCACCATGTTTGTCCATCGGGCAGCGGAAACCTTGAAATGCAACCTCGCCGGGTGAAGCTGGATTGGAGAGGGGAGAAACAGACCCCGCCTGCTCCAGAGCCTTGAACAGCAGGCTTCCTGGGCAGGAATCAGCCGGTGAAGCCCCTGTTAGAGGCTCAGGAGCACGGCCGGGTGAGGAAAGGCAGCGCACCCACCTGAGAGCCGGCTGGGAGGTTCTTGTAGCAAAATAATACACACAGAAGGAGCTGGAGCAGGCACCACCAAGGAAGAGGGTCTGGGAGACAATGCCCAACAGCCTTCCCCGCCCTGGCACCCTTAGATGGTTTGTATTTCAACTCCCATCAGCCCCAGCCAGCATGAATGATGGGAGTTGTGATCCAACACGTCTGGAGGTTAGCAGGTTGGGCAAGGCTGGTGCAGGGGCTCCGCGGGGCCACCCAAACCATGGCTGGACCAATAGCAAACCGGCAGGAAAACCCTGCCCCTCAAGCCGGCGGCTGGTATTTCACCTCTGCCTCCAGTCCTCTGCCCTCCCGTGCATCCCCTCCCCTCCTCATGCCATGCCTAATTACTGCTCTACTCAGACATCGGTATCAGCCCAACCCCCCTGTGTTTAAGGGGACACTTAGAGCTCAATCCTATTACTTCTGCTCTTGATGCTCATCAGCCTCTGACCTTTGCCTCCCCGCTCTTACCGTTCTGCATTTTTGCTAGATGGGCGCTTTTTTTTTGCCCGTCTAGCTGGGTCATTTCAGAGAGGGAGGGAAGGAGGCTGGAGATACCTGGGGACAGCTTATATCCTGGCCTCTCCCGTTTCCACACCCCACTCCCCCCCCGAATACCCCCTTTACCTCCTTTCCGAGGTCACGTTCCCAACCTCGGAGAGTCAGCTGGCATGGTACTTTCCATGCTGAATGTGAGAGGGGAGGGGGGTTGGAGCGTGGATTCCTGGATCCGAGCTCAGAATGCTGACTCCGACCTCAGATCCAGGACTCCAAAATAGCATATGGGCCCCCAAACGCTCCCCAAGGGTGTAATATTATGCATGCTTAGACATAAATAGGTCCTACAACTCTCAGCATTGCTGAGAGCTACAGCACCTATTTCTGTCTAAACATGCGTAATATTGCACCGTAAGATTGGCATGTTGTTGTTTTCACTTTTTAAGAACCCCCACCCCACCCCACCCCACCCCACCCACCACCAACACCCATAAGGCTCAGAATGTAGCTTTAAGGCACACTCGCCAATGCAAACCATTTTGGAAGGGAAATGGAGCTGTGGGTTTTTTTCACAGACAGCCTCAGATTTTCTGCATCCTCCAAAGCTCCGAGGTGAGCCCAAGGCTTTGCGAGCAGCTGGATTCACTGCAAGACGCTTCGAGGGAGGTCTGCTTCGCCTCGGACAAATTCCAAATTGCTCCAAGGCAGCTCGCTTTGGTTCTGGGTTCAGGTCTCGTCCAAAGCGGATACGCAGCCCCAGTTAACAGCTTACTCAAGGAGCCCGCCGGGAGGGACGCAGCCTTCCCCCAGCATCCGCTCCTGCCTCGCTTCACTCTGCGCTCGTGTTTGCAATCGCTGCTCATTTTGCAGGAATGGAGAAATGGTGCAAAACGAACAGCGATCGAACCTGAAAGTTGCGCAAACCGTTTCCCCAATTTGCACGAATTTCCAAAATCACGCAACTATCCTCCGTGGACTAAAACAAGGGTCATTTATAAGTTGTGGATTTATAGGATGTTGTGCCTTTTGAGAAAGCTGTCCATTTTGAACCACACATTTTGCAGACACAACTTTTCAACATTTTGCAAACATTTTCAGGGAAACTGTGCTCCCATTAGCGATTGTGAACTGGACATTTTGGAGCAATTTGCAAACTGAAACAAAATTCTCCCACATTCCTACCTACTGGTCCTCTTGTTCAGACATTCATATGTAGACTGATCTCCTACGTACTCCCCCCATGACAAGAATGAAAGAGGCAACCCTGTAGCTTACGGCATAAATGCTAGTTCACACATGCTGTTTCTTACATGTTGTCTCTTGGCTGAATGCATGTAGCAATTCATTTATTTCGGAGTAATGAGCTGCTCGTATGAATGGTTCCAGTTATCTTGAGGGCAACTCACCACCTCCTTGCTTGACCCATGCAGGTTTTGGCAAGTGTTGCTGGAGCATTTATAACTTGGTTCACTCTGCCAAAGGCTCCTCTGGGAAGGAGGACTGGGCTCCTGTACCTTTAACAGTTGTATAGAAAAGGGTGTTTCAGCAGGTGTCGTTCGTATGCATGCTGCACCTGGTGAAATCCCCTCTATCACAACAGTTAAAGATGCAAGAGCCCTGCCCTCTTTTGTATCTGGACTCACTAAGCAGGGCTCCTGGATCTTTAACTGTTGTGATGAAGAGGGAATTTCACCACGTGCTGCATGCATACGAATGACCAAAGGCAAGGGTGGAACCAAGTCATCTTCAAAAATAAATATTTGCAAAAGTTTTATTAAAGTGCCAAGGTGCTGCCTACGCGTTTTGAACGCAGCTGAGTTCTTCCTCGGGGCTGTTATAGCATTCGTTAAGTTGTCTACAGAAAGCTGCTAGACTAGCATGATACAGGAAGAAGTGAGATATAGAGAGAGGGAAAAGAGACCTGCTATACAGCCCCGAGGAAGAACGCAGCTGCGTTCAAAACACGTAGGCACCTTAGCACTTTAATAAAACTTTTGCAAATATTTATTTTTGAAGATGACTTGGTTCCACCCTTGCCTTTGGCTATTTTTTACTCCCCCACGGGGTTTTCCTTGCTTTTGCACTTGCATACGAATGACACCTGCTGAAATTCCCTTTTCCATGCAACTGTTAAAGATACAGGAGCCCTGTCCTCCTTTTCATAGGGTCACCCTATGTTTCCCCCCACACACACCCTTCACTTTGTGGACAAAAAAAATGGTGGAATCCATTGGCTGACTGGAGGTTTTCTTTATGGCACTTCATAATAACAAATTATATTTAGGGAGCAACCCTGAGCATGTTAAGACAACAAAATGTCCTGGCCAGGGCATGGTGGAAGTTGTTGGACTTTTTCCTGTCTAAACAGGCATGGGATGGCACCCTTCATCTCTTTTCCATATCCCAAGGAATGTACCATCTATACAAAAGGGGGAGATATGAAAAGGCATGGGAGAACACCAAGATTTGGAGAATGGCAGCTGCTGAAATTCCCTTTTCAATACAACTGTTAAAGATACAGGAGCCCGGTCCTTACTTCCATATGGTCACCCAAAGTAAAATGCTCTGGCAAAGCAAAGGCTTTATGTATCAAAGGAGACAAACTCACCGTCCCGGTGCAAGGGCTCCTCCTTCGGTTTCGGGTGCATGAGGGTGAACGGCAACTCCACGGCCACGTCGCTGGGAAGAGAGACACCGAGTGAGCTTCCAGCAAGAAGTACCACCAGTGATCACAGTGAGCTTCATCAGTGGTGGAGGGGTAAATTTGGGAGTGCAGCCACTCAACCTAACGGCCCCCATTGCCACACCCCCAAGGAGAGTCCAAAACGGCCGGCAGCGCGGCTGGATCCGTACCAGCAAAGCAGTTCTGTCAGCTTCCATCTCCACCAGGAGCAGAACTTTTGGGTCTCAACTGCCTATCCAAGACCGCGGCACCCACCAAAAACGCTTTATTATTATTGCATTTCTAGCCTGCCTTTTTTCCTCCAAGGAACAGAAGGCGGTGTACCCACTGGGGGACTTTGGGCCAGTCACGGACTCTCAGCCCAACCTACCTCACAGGGTTGTTGTTGTGAGGATAGAAATGGAGAGGAGGAAGATTATGTACACCGCCTTGGGTTCCTTGGAGGAAAACAGGCGGGATATAAATGATGATGATGATGATGATGATGATGATGATGATAATAATAATAATAATAATAGACACTCCTCTGCTTCATGGCTCCCTTTCCTCCCTCCTTGCAGGTTCAGCTCCTTCTCCATGTAGCTCCACTCATCTTTTTCCGCTTCCCCCACTCCTATCCCTGGGTCATCTGGCAGCTCTCTGAGCTGGGACCAGCCGCCTCCCTCACCCCGTTCTCTTGCGATGGCTGTGCATGCTGAAGAGTTTGGGCTAAATCTCTCTGCGTTTCTAGGGCACTGTGGATTTGTTTTGCTTTGAGGTATACTACTCCTATGCATGGAAGTTCTATTTAACTATCATCGCTCACAGCCGTTGAGAGACCTTCTCTTTCTCCATGGATTGGTCTGTCCCTTAAAAAACAAACAAACATCCGAGCGAGGGTCAATCACCACCACATCGTGTGACAATCAATTCCTCGCATTCTCTAAGCTGCGCATAAACGAGCGAAAGCTGCTCCAAAGGGATGAGCCGGCACTTCTGCGCCAGCAGGGGGAGGCCTTGAGCCTAATCTCTCTGCACAGACCCACCATAAGGTGAAGGCAGACTGTGCTGCAGCCTTTCCCAACCGGGGCCCCAGCATGCCGGCTGGGAATGATGGGAGTTGCAGTGCAAAACTCCTGGAGGGCACCAGGGTGGGTTAGGCTGCCGTACTGATCGGGAGGGGGCCCCGTGGCAAGTTCCATTCTCCAGCAATCATAGAATCATAGAATAGTAGAGCTGGAAGGGGCCTACAAGGCCATCAAGTCCAACCCCCTGCTCCATGCAGGAATCCACCCTACAGCATCCCTGACAGATGGTTGTCCAGCTGCCTCTTGAATGCCTCCAGTGTGGGAGAGCCCACCACCTCCCTAGGTCACTGATTCCGTTGTCGTCCTGCTCTAACAGTCAGGAAGTTTTTCCTGCTGTCCAGCTGGAATCTGGCTTCCCTTAACTTGAGCCCCCAACCTAACAGCAGCCTCTCCTTCATGTGAGTATCTGTGAGATGGACAAGAGCACTTTCTGGGACTGCACCTCGTGTTAATTAGTGGGGGGGGGGATTCAGTTTTTCCCCATGTAGGCATCACAGGGTCTTGAGCTGGCCACAGCTAAGAACGTCAGATGGGCCGTGCTGGATCAGACTGAAGGTCCATCTAGTCCAGCACTCTGTTCACACAGGGGCCAACCAGCCATCTGCCAGGGACCAGTAAAGCAGGGCATGGTGCAACAGCACCCTCCCACCCATGCTCCCCAGCAACTGGTGCACCCAGGCTTACTGCCTCGGGTACTGGAGATAGCACACAACCATCAGGGCTAGTAGCCATGGATAGCCTTTGCCTCCAGGAATTTATCCAACCCCCCCTTTTAAAGCCATCCAGATTGATGGCCATCGCCACATCCATAATTTAACTAATGTGCTGTGTGAAGAAGTTTTATTTATCCTTTTGCTTGTCCTGAACCTAAATGAAAATTTATTTATTTATTTATTTATTGCAATTTTTATACCGCCCATTAGCCGAAGCTCCCTGGGCGGTTCACAAATTTTGGGCGGTCTTCAAGTTTTGTAAAAATATAAGAAGAGATCAGACCGGAGATTCATGTCATCCGTGATCCGGCTTGCCACGTGAAGCTGGGAAGATGGCTCCAGGAAGCGGACAAGCAGGGAAGGATCTTGGAATTGTTGTAGATCACAAGCTGAATAGGAGCCAACAGTGCGATATGGCTGCAAGAAAGGCCAATGCTATTTGGGGCTGCATTAATAGAAGTATAGCTTCCAAATCACGTGAGGTCCTGGTTCCTCAATATTCGGCCCTGGTTAGGCCTCATCTAGAGTATTGCGTCCAGTTCTGGGCTCCACAATTCAAGAAGGACGCAGACAAGCTGGAGCGTGTTCAGAGGAGGGCATCCAGGATGATCAGGGGTCTGGAAACAAAGCCCTATGAAGAGAGACTGAAAGAACTGGGCATGTTTAGCCTGGAGAAGAGGAGATTGTGGGGAGACATGATAGCACTCTTCACATACTTGAAAGAATGTCACCCAGAGGAGGGCCAGGATCTCTTCTCAATCCTCCCAGAGTGCAGGACACGGAAGAACGGGCTCAAGTTAAAGGAAGCCAGATTCCAGCTGGACATCAGGAAAAACTTCCTGACTGTTAGAGCAGTGCGACAATGGAACCAGTGACCTAGGGAGGTGGTGGGCTCTCCCACACTAGAGGCCTTCAAGAGGCAGCTGGACAACCGCCTGTCAGGGATGCTTTAGGGTGGATTCCTGCATTGAGCAGCGGGTTGGACTCCTTGTAGGCCCCTTCCAACTCTGCTATTCTATGATTCTATGATTCTAGGGCACGAAAACAGCCCTACCGAGCAACGGGTGTTGAGAGGTAGACTGCCCTGAACATGGCAGCTCTAGCTAGCTAGCAAGGCTAAAGGCGTTTGATAGCGCTCTCCTCCACGAATTCGTCTAATCCCCTTTGACCCTGCTGGCTCAGACCGAAGTCCCCATCTAACCCAGCGTTGAGATTCCAACAGTGGACAGCCAAGAGCTTCTGGGAAGCCCACAAGACGCTTGGTGCCAATGAAAAAGAAGAGATAATCTCTAGTGTTGGAAATAGAAAAAAGGGTTTTATTTTTTGTTACATATATCTTCAATCTTTAAAAATTGTATTGTTGTAAAAGGACTTAATGTATAAAAAGCGCGATGTTTGGGATCTCCCAATCTTTCTTCAGGAGCTTCTGAAACAGAATAACACCCGTGAACCACAAGTCCAAATACCGTAAGCTAAAACAGCTAAATGCAGCAGTTTCGCATTTATTCTGTTTCAGACGCTCCTGAAGGAGGATCGGGAGATCCGAAACATCGTGCTTTTTATACAATTCGTCCTTTTACAACAATACAATTTTTAAAGTTTGAAGATACATGTAACAAAATATAAAAACCTTTTTTCTATTTTCCAACACTAGAGACTATGGGCCTTCTTAGACCTACCTGATAATCCGGTGGGGAGTAGGGGCGACGCCGCGCTACAGCTAGCGCAGGCCGTTGCCCTTTTCCACACGTGACATGCGACGGGGTAAGGGAAAGCCCCGTCGCGTCCGCCATTTTTTTTTAACTTAAAGGGCCATGTGCGCAGGAGCGCACCAACGGAAAAGGTAAGGCTGTTGTTGTTTTTAAAAATAAAGGGTTCCCCGCTCCCCCTGCCCCTGATTTCCCCCCCCACAATGTCTGATGCCCCCCCGCCCGCTCACTCATCCTCTCCCCGCTCGCCATGACCACCCCCTGCCCGCTCGTCGTGTCCGATGCCCCCTCAGCGCGCCCCTGTCCGTGATTCCCCCCCCCCCGGCCTGATGGGCACAGCGCTCCTATGGAATGCTGTGCCCAGTGTGCAGCTTCTCCCGGCTACTTGCGAGTAAGTGAGCAGCCGGGAAAAATCACGGACCCAGCTAGATGGGGGCTGCGAAAAAGCCGGGCCATACGCGCATCTGGTTATCCCGGGTCAAGGGAAGACTTAGCCCGGCCTGACCCCGGGATCGCCTGTGCGTCATCTGGATGCACAGCAGGGAGACCAGGCCTCACACCGGGCTAACGCCTCGTCTAGCAATGGCCTCTCTCTTCTTTTTCATTGGATTCACATAGTGTTTTTTTCCCCTCCTTCATTTTGCCGAGTTGGAGCGACACGGTATGAGCGGATGGGTGAGGATGGTGTATCTGCAGAGCTGGTGGAGGAATGTCTAGTGAGCCAGCTTGAGGTCTCAGAGTGGAGCGTTAAAACTTTTCGGAATGGCTGAGATGGTAAATGAGAGAAAGAGAAAAGGAAAGCGGTGATGGCGGGTGGGAGATGGGGGGTGGGGCGGGGCCTGCAGGATCAGGAGTGAGCATGCAAGGGCAGGTGCGGGGGGAGGGGTCGTGCCACATTCGGCCTCAGCAGGCAGAGTCGGAGGGCGTTTACCTGGACGCAAGGTCTCCTAGCAGGCTGGTGTTATCAAAGGAGATGAGACAATTAGTTACAGGTTGCAAGAACCGGACTGTACAGTCAGTGGGTCTGAGAGGTTGAGTGCGTGCGTGTGGAAGTGTGTGTGTGTGTGGGGGGGGGTCAACATTCAAGCTCCACGATCCCTATAGCAGGTCTTCCCGCACCTGTGACCCACCAAACCAAACAGGGCCATTGCGCATCGATGGCGCTCTATCGATCAATCAACCCATCCATCTATTAAAAAGTCCGGGGCTGGAAAGAACTCAGGCCAGAATACAAGACCAGGTGAGCAGGGATATGAGCACCGTACGCAGTCGTTGGATCAGGACACTGGTCCACGCAAGACTGGACCGTGTTTACTCGGAGGTGCGTCCCACTAAGCTCAAGGGGGGGGAGTTGGGGCATTGCCAGGTCAAAGTGCTCAAGGCTGCCTGCTGAAGTCCAGGAGCGCCAGAGGGGGCGAAGATCAGGCAGCCGCACGGCACTTCGGGGACAGCAGGAACGCGCCATCCCTTGGGATGGAACAAAGGGACTGTGTTGGGCCGGCCGGCCGGCCGGGACCCGCAACGGTGGGACTCACCCTCCCCGGGACACGACCAGCTTCACTTTGACTTTGTAAGAGACGATGATGCCCAGGACTTCTTTGTTGGCTCCATCTCGCAACCTGGGAATTCAGAGAAGAGCGATGAGCGTGCAAGAGAAACGCGAAGGCCGAGGAATTGTAACTGCTCTCGTGGACGTTTGTGCGTGGCTACCTTTGTCTCTCCTTCCCTTTGTTGTCTTCCCCATTGTCGATTTTAGACTGTAAGTTCCTGGGGGGCAGAGACCTGTCTATTTTGCTGCTTAGGAAACTGTGCAAGCCACCACGTACACTGATGCTGCTATATTGATGAAATAGTAATGAATAGGAATAAACGAACATTGGAGTAATCAGCTAGGCATCGCGGGAGGGGGGAACAGACAGTCCTGCCAATAACCTCCGCCCCCCCCCCAAAATGCACCACCTCTTTGTAAACCATTTGGCAAACGGAAACGGAAACTCAGCAACACTGGGATTCCAACCCCATTCCGGATTCCACTTTTGTTTCTGTTTGCACATATTTATTTATGTATTATTAACATTTTGATGGCTCCCCCCCCTTTTTTTTCCTTTGCCGAAAAGCTGCCGAGGTGCTCCACAACAAGACTGAATTAAACCGTAAAATCATAAAGCCAAACAACCATTCATAAAACCATTGAAATAGTAATACAGTAGGTGCACTGAAAATAATTTTAAATGCTAGTTTAAATAATTGTGTCTTAACACTCTTTCTGAAAGCTAAGAGGTTTAAGGGCCGATTGTAATTCTGTTGGCAGAAATAAAAGAGAAAACCTTTCCCCACGTATCTAACAAGAAGGCGGTGTCTTAGATACCCAGGCCCAAAGGTACTTAGGGTCCTAAAGGTTAAAATCAACACTTTGAATTGAGTAACCCAAGCAATGAGCAACCCATGCAGGTCTTTCAATACTGGTGTAATATGGCCTCAATCCCATGCACCGCTTAGCAGCCTGGCAGGCATATTTTGCATCAACTGAAGCATCTAGACACTCTTCAAGGGTAGCCCCATATACAGCGCATTGCAGTAGTCTAAGCATTGTGAGTAACTGTTGCCAAATCAAACTGACTCCAGGAAGATCACAGCTGTAAATGATTGTAAAACATTTCACAGATAATTGCTCAACTCAACGTCCCTTAATTGGTTGACAGCCCTGATTACGACAGGAAGCAACGTCCACATGTTGGAGCAGAAATTATGTACGGAACGTCAGCCGTTTTGGAAGCTATTAACCCAGCCGTAACATTTAAACGAAAAAGACGGCAGCTGATCAGGCTCTTGCTTTGGCGGCTGGATGCTACACAGGAAAGGTAGGAACAGAAGCGACTCAGCAAAAATGCAGGTATGTCCTTTGCCCACCTGGCTGGCTGGACCATGAACAGTTTATTGGTCAGTCAACCAGGTGTGCCACAAAGGCCTTGCAGCTACTCTTGCTGCAGTGGGGAGGCCGGGGCCACTCTGCGGGATGCTGCTGTAAGCCTGAGGGGACTGCAAGAGATGCACGTTGGTTCTTCCATGTGCTGCACATCTGGAATATCTTGCTTCAGGACATCATCTGGATTCCCTTCTCCCCCTGCCTTCTGCTAGGTCAGGGATGTGCAATTTGGGGTCTTCCAGATGTTTTGGCCTACAGCTCCCATGACCCCCCCACCACTGGCTACGCTGACAAGGGCTGATGGGCACTGCAGTCCAAAACATCTGGAGGGCCACACATTGTCCACCCATGCGTTGGGGAGTAAAAACCCTGCCTTTTTCAATGGGACTTCTTTGAGTTCGCCATTTCAGGTTGGGCCTGTACTGGATGTCGCTGTGGCTGCTGGACTTGCTTTGATGTGGCTGCAGCGTTTGTCGGTCTTAAGGGCTTTCATCTTGTTTTAGAGTGGTTGATATTATTACGGCTGTTGGTCAGCCCGGAGGTCCCTTTCCTGGGATAAAAGGGCAGCAGAGTTTTATGTCAATAACTCTGCCGTTCCTCCCTGTGGCTACATGGAAAGGCTGAAATCCACGAGAAACCACCCAGCTTGATCAATGGGCCCTTCCTTTGCCAACAGGGTGTGTGTGTGTGTGTCTGTGTGTGTGTGTGTGTGACCCCACAGCGCTCCCGACTGCTGACAGGCGAAAAACTCACAGCGTGCTGGAAGCCAGATTGGTGTCTTCGTGCTTAAGCTTCCCATCTAAGGCGAGGCCGCGTTTCTCCCGGTTGTTGGCGAGGAACGGGGTCAGAGTGTAGACTTTGCAAAAAGTCGAACTTGGAGCCACCACATCACTGCAAGTAATGACGCACATCAATGAAAGATAGCGGAGTAGGCCCTGCCCAAATCTAAAACATCACATTACTGCATCTGTTTGTCATAGCATGGAACAGGAAATTAAGTAAATCGCCCCCTCTTCAAACTTTGCTCACCTGAAGGGTTCTTTACACCCTTGTAACAGCTTGCGAATTCAAGTTCCTGATCCTGAGATGAACAAACCTAGGCCCTTTCTACACCAGCTGTTTTTCCAGGGATCATCCCGGTGTGTCCAAATGACGCACAGGGGATCCTGGGATCAGGGAGGCATGATCCCAAGCGTCTCGGAGTGTGGCAACAAGGGACAGGGCCTTTTCGGTGGTGGCCCCCAGACTATGGAATGATCTCCCTGATGAGGCTCGCCTGGCGCCAACGCTGCTATCTTTCCGGCGCCAGGTTGTCTTTGCCCAGGTATATGGCGGCACACCTTAATCACCCACATGTTTATTGCTATAACGGTTTTTAATGCTTTATGTGTGTATGTTCTGTGTTTTAAAATTTAAAATTTTGTATACTTGTTTTTAATCTCAATTTTAGAATTTCTGTAAACCGCCCAGAGAGCTCTGGCTCCGGGGGCAGTATATAAGTGTAATAAATAATTCAATAAATAAATAAATGAGCCCTCCATTGTCGTACTGCTCTAACAGTCAGGAAGTTTTTCCTAGTGTCCAGCCAGAATCTGCCTTCCTTTAACTTGAGCCCGTTCTTCCGTGTCCTGCACTCTGGGAGGATCGAGAAGAGATCCTGGCCCTCCTCTGGGTGACAATGGTTCCTGTGGAGAGTGCTACTCTTTCTACTAGCGTTTGGAGACCTTATACTTCTTAAGACCTTAGACTCCCTCTTCCCTTCCGGGAAGTTGCGCTTCCGTTTAGATGTCCAGGGACGATCCCGGAAGCAGGTAAGTCCAGGATTGTCCCCTCTCCCTCCCCGAAGGCACTTAGGTGTAGAAAGGACCAGAGTACCTGTTGGGCTTCCCTGGTGGTTTGCCACAACTTCCTTTTCATACTCCTCTTTTAATTTTTTGTGACATAATGGTCCTTACCAGAGGAGGGTATCAACATAGAATCATAGAGTTGGAAGGGGCCTAAAAGGCCATCAAGTCCTACCCCCTGCTCAGTGCAGGAATCCACCTTAAAGCATACCTGACAGATAGTTGTCCAGCTGCCTCTTGAAGGCCTCTAGTGTGGGAGAGCCCACCACCTCCCTAGGTAACTGGTTCCATTGTCGTACTGCTCTAACAGTCAGGAAGTTTTTCCTGCTGGCCAGCCGGAATCTGACTTCCTGTCACTTGAGCCCGTTATTCCGTGTCCTGCACTCAGTTGGGATTGGGACCAGTGACAGAAGGTGTAGCATCTCTTATTAAAGCCCAAAACCAATCTAAAAGCGCTCGTTATTTCCATCCTAATTCTGAGAAAAGAACATTACCAGGCGTGACCAGGCATTGAGACGAGGTTAGCGGATGAGGAGATTTTGGACCGGTGATTAGGACCTCATTGCGTAATGTAATCCCTGCAACTGGAAAGTTCAGCTACCCTGTCCCTTAAGCCAAGGCATCATCTGAAAGGTTGGTGCAGGCAAACAAGACGTGATCTCTGTACCTTGAGGAGACAGGCACACATTGGAGCCCTTAATCCCTTTGTTGAGGGATTTGATAGTGAAGCACGGCTTATATAGGAAATTGTGGAAGCAAACCTCTTACTATCATTAGTTACGGACAGATATAGGACAGCCTTCAATTACTCATGACTCTAGAATATTCTGGGCAGCTGGTATCCTGCAAATTAAAGGAAACTAAATATGGTTTGGATGCACATATTATGCCCAAGACATGGGAAATGTATTTTGAGCGAGCTCTTAATTATGACGCTGATATAGACCTGAATATGATTTATTCGTCACCATTTCAGCTCCCTAATATTACAGAAACTGGTCTGTGCCCAGCGGTGAATGCCAGTGAGGTGAAGCAATTAATTTCAAGCTTAGGTAGGTGGAAGACTCCAGGGGAAGTTATGCTTCCTCCGGAAACATTTTTGGATAATATAAATTGATCCCACCCCTGCATTGACTAAGCTTTTTACTTATATTCAAATGGCAAACTCCCCAATGCCTGGAATCAAAGTATCGTGGTCCCTGTTTTTATGAAGGGCAACAAATCTTCTCCAGCCAATTATCAGCCTATTAGTCTGTTGAATGAATCCTCCAAACTGCATACATAATATCTGCTAGATAAAGCGGAGGTCTGAACAGATAAAAATGACATCATTGGAGAGGAACCAGCAGCTTTCTATCACAGTAAATCAACCATAGATCATTGTGTTGCGTTAAATCACTTGAGAGAGAAATATGTACGTCCCCTTGAAGAAGCATTTATATGCCACCTTTGTGGACTTGACCTCAGCCTTCAACAGAATAAACAGAGAGAGGTTCTGGCACAAATTATGGAGGCCTGGGATGAATAGATGCCTTTTAATTTTGATTAAGAAACTATATTCTGATACGGGAATCCAAGTAAGAGTTGGTAAAGCAGGACAACTATCAAAGGAAATTAAAACAGGCATAAGGCAAGGGCGTCTGTCGGTTCCATTTTTGTTTCATATTTACTTAAATGATATAATTGGACAACTGTCCAACAACTCAAATTTCCCTGTGTCTTGGGAATGTCCCATAGTTACCCCTTTTTGGGAGGAGGTTATAAGGATAAACTTTGTACTGAAACGATCTATAATATGGAACAATGTCCATGCCCTTCTAAATTACCTACCGGCTTCTTGGAAGTTAACACACAGAATCATAGAACAGTAGAGTTGGAAGGGGCCCATAAGGCCATCGAGTCCAACCCCCTGCTCCATGCAGGAATACACCCTAAAGCATCCCTGACAGATGGTTGTCCAGCTGCCTCTTGAAGGCCTCTAGGGTGGGAGAACCCACAACCTCCCTAAGTAACTGATTCCATTGTCGTACTGCTCTAACAGTCAGGAAGTTTTTCCTGATGTCCAGCTGGAATCTGACTTCCTTTAACTTGAGCCTGTTATTCTGTGTCCTGCACTCTGGGAGGATCGAGAAGGGAACCTGGCCCTCCTCTGTGTGGCAATCTTTTAAGTATTTGAAGAGTGCTATCATGTCTCCCCTCAATCTTCTCTTCTCCGGGCTAAACATGCCCAGTCCAATGCTGGACGTTGACGCAATTAGGGCGTCTAGATTTTCCCCTAGTTTCCCTTCCCTAAAAACATACCATGGAGAAGAGAAATATCTGACTGAGATCACGTGCCTCTTTCTTCTTCCCCTTTTGCAGCCTTGCGTTTTCAGACAATGAAAAACAACTTTAAGGAAGGGAGGTATAAGCACATCCCCAGAGAACCATGTTCCTGTATTTGTGGTAGGCACGTGGCTGAGGACATTGTACACTACGTGCTACATTGCAAGTTATATCAAATCCCAAGAGATAAATATTTACTGAGATGTTTAGCACCTGTAGCAAACGTCAATGATATAGAGAAAATTATATATTTGCTGTCAAGTTCATCTAAGTTTATTATGTCAAATACAGCTAGATTTGTGGTAAAAGCAGCCCAACTCAGAATAGCCCAAGAGGATAATCGTTTTGCTTAAGAAATGCACTGTGATAATATATTCTTGTAAGTCACTGAGTATTTGTACATAATATATTGAATTTTAACTTTGTGACATAATTCTTAATTGTCAATATTTGGGTTTTTTTTTTTTTTTTTGGCTATACCTTGCACTTGGTTGCCTAATAAATAATTTGCTGCTGCTTCTTTTTCCTCCTCCCTCCCAATCCCCTTTCCTTTAGTGTCATTTTTTTTTTTTTTAGATTGTAAGCCTATGGGCAGGGACCCTCCGAAGAAATATTTTTGTAAGCCCCCTCGAGAGCCTTTTTTGGTTAAAGGATGGGACAAAAGTGCTATAATAAATAAATAAATAAAATGGCAATAATACTCACTCTGCTTCCTCCACTGCGACTGGGCATTTGTACTGGGCTGTGTTAAACAGGCAAATGTCTGCATACTGGCGCACTGGAAGCAAAGAGAGAAAGGGAGGTGAGGGGCGAAAGAAAGAAGGCAGAGAAGTCATTGACGCCTGGAGCAGTTGTGCCATAAGCAGTTCCAGGTTGCTGCAGGCCCTTGGCCCCGAGTTGCTACAGGCCCTTGGCCCTACAGGCCCTGAGTTGGAAGGGGCCTACAAGGCCATCGAGTCCAACCTCGATGGCCTTGTAGGCCCCTTCCAACTCTGCTATTCTATGATTCTATGAGACACCCCCCGTGGCATCCCTTCCTCAGTGAGTCTCCCTTCGCAGCCCCATGGTCCCCAGCTGCTCTTGGTCTTCCTCCTCCTCTTCCTCCTCATGGCTCCCACTTGCCTGCTTGACAGGCAGAGAGCCAGGGAGCAAGGAGGCCACCTCCACTGTCTGGGCCAGAGTGAGGACATGAACCTCGATGGCCTTGTAGGTCCCTTCCAACTCTGCTATTCTATGATATGATTCATACTGCATTCTATTGTATTCTGATGCATTTCATTGTTTTAATCTATTTCCAGTTGTTATGTAAGACGCCTTCAGTGCCATGTTTTGGTAGAAAGGTGAGGTATAAATTAAATAACGTTAAGAACGTAAGAAGTGCCCTGATGCTGGATCAGACCAAGGGTCCATCTAGTCCAGCACTCTGTTCACACAGCAGCCAACCAGCCTTCGGCCAGGGATGAACAAGGCAGGACATGGTGCAACAGCACCCTCCCACCCATGTTCCCCAGCAACTGGGGCACACAGGCTTACTGCCTTGAATACTGGAGATAGCACACAACCATCAGGGCTAGCAGTCATTGATAGCCTTCACCTCCAGGAATTGATCCAACCCCCTTTTAAAGACATCCTGATTGGTGGCCATCACTACATCTTGTGGTAGTGAATTCCATAGTTTAACAATGCGCTGTGTGAAGAAGGACTTCCTTTTGTTTGACCGGGATCTCCCACCCATCAGCTTCATGGGATAATGACCCCTTTGGGTTCTAGTATTTTGAGAGAGGGAGAAAAATGTCTCCCCGTCCACATTCTCCACACCAGGCCTAATTTTGTCCACCTCTATCATGTCTCCCCGTAGCCTCCTGTTTTCCAAGCTAAACAATCCCAGTTCATGTGACCTTCCCTCGTAGGGGAGATGCCAGGGCAAAACGAAAACAAAGTTGACACAAATCCCATCTCCTTTGACAAGGCGCTCCCAAGTTGGGGCCACCACAGGAAAGGTCTTCCTTTGAAAGTGTGGGCTCTCCCACACTAGAGGCCTTCAAGAGGCAGCTGGACAGCCATCTGTCAGGGATGCTATAAGGGTGGATTCCTGCATTGAGCAAGGGGGTTGGACTCGATGGCCTTGTAGGCCCCTTCCAACTCTGCTATTCTATGATTCTATGAAAGTACTTGCAGAAGGGCCTCCTCTGAAGATCTCAGCACACGGGCAGAGCAATAGATCCTTCTCGGGGCTTGGCATCCGGGCCGGCTTGTTCCCCCAGGATGTTTCTTTGAACCACCATCTGGGGAAGCGATGAGAGGCCTGAGCCCATCGTTACCTGAGATTTTAATCTTCTTCACTGTCTTGTTGGTGTTATTCGTCACGTGGACGTTGACGTTGATTGGTTCCCCATGGTAGTAGATCTAGAGTGAGCAAGCCAACGGCAAACCTGGTGATCCTGGAAGAGGAATCTCTAGGAAAGGAGCCCAGAGTTCTTGCCTGTGGCGTCCAGCTTCAAAGCGTCCCTCTCACGGTTCGGACCCGCCGGGCACTCCGGGCACACCCTTGGCGAGGGAACCCTGCTGCAGTGCCCAGGACAGAATCCTCTGCCCCACGGAGCCTCTGCCATGAAACTCCTGCCACCCAAGCCCTGCAAGCCACTCTGAGCCCAATCCTCAGGGACGTTCTCCCACCCAAACTCCATGGGGCCACCCAGTCCCCTGCTCCACAACTCAATCAGTATTAGGCCCGAACTGCAGCAGGCCGCCTCCCCACACAGGCTGCCGCCAATACCATCCCCAAACCTGAGCACGGAGGGCCACCGCCACAGCCCCACCACTTAGGGGGCTCTAGAAAGGCCCTGCAAAATACCTCTTTGTCCAGGGAAGCCTCCAAGTGCAAGGGCTTATCAGACATGAGGAACTGCCGGGTGGTCTCGGCCATGGGCTGCGGCCCCGGGCGCTCGGGGGCATATTGGACTTTGCGGATCACCAAGCGCACGGAGTTCCTGCGGAAACAGAAGGGAGCTGGTTTCAACAAGGAAGGGCAGCAGCTGACGCAGAAACTGAGGGGAATCCGAGGACAACGAAGTCAAGATACATTTGACGGGGCACGGAAGAAATTCATTGACTATGTGAATAAAGAAGAAGATGGGAAAACACCCTCATCGGCCTATATAGAACTATGGAAAACATAGGTGGATTCAGGTATTGAGATTGACTTCCGGATAGCCCTAAATTAAATTAAATTAAATTAAATTGATTTGAATTGAATTTAAATGGAATTAAATCAAATCAATCAATGTTAAACACCTTATATCCAAGCTTGAATAAATGAATAAATAAGTATATTTATTTATTTATTATTAATTACATTTCTATGAAACCTATGGCTGCGAGAGCTGGACCATAAGGAAGGCTGAGCGAAGGAAGAGAGATGCTTTTGAACTGTGGTGTTGGAGGAAAATTCTGAGAGTGCCGTGGACTGCAAGAAGATCCAACCAGTCCATACTCCAGGAAATAAAGCCAGACTGCTCACTTGAGGGAATGGTATTAAAGGCAAAACTGAAGTACTTTGGCCACATAATGAAAAGACAGGATACCCTGGAGAAGAGGCTGATGCTAGGGAAAGTGGAAGGCAAAAGGAAGAGGGGCCGACCAAGGGCAAGATGGATGGATGATATTCTAGAGGTGACGGACTCCACCTTGGGGGAGCTGGGGGTGGCAACGGCCGACAGAAAGCTCTGGCGTGGGCTGGTCCATGAAGTCACGAAGAGTCGGAAGCGACTGAACGAATAAACAACAAAAATGAAATATATATATATATATATATATATATATATATATATATATTTGTATATATATTTGTATGAGTATATATATATATATATTTGTATGAACTCTCAATGTACATAGGTTAGGCGATGTATTATTTGACCCCTGTAACCAGAGCTATGAAACAATAAAAATTGATAAAAATAAAAATAGGGAAAGGCAGCCTTCCTAAGCTGCTTACCCCCCCACCCCGGATGTGTTGGACTACAACTCCCATCATTCCCAGCCAGCATGTGCTGCCTGGGGTGATGGGAGTTGTAGTCTGACTCATCTGGAGGGCGCCAGGTTGGGGAAGGCTGGGTTAGACTATGTCCACGTGGCACGCCTGAAAGTGTTTCCATAATGGCTTAAATGCTACGTTTCCCCCAAAGGATGCTGGGATTGGAGGTGCCGTAGATCCCTTGGTAGAGAACTAGAAGACTTGGAACGGAAGAAGAGCCCGGCTGCTGGATCACACCAAGGGCTTTTTCAGCAGCAGCCCCACACCTCCAGAATGGGTTGCCATCAGGTAGGGTGACCCTATGGAAAGGAGGACAGGGCTCCTGTATGTTTAACAGTTGCATAGAAAAGGTTATTTCAGCAGGTGTCATTTGTATGCATATAGCACCTGCTGAAATGTCCTCTTCATCACCACAGTTAAAGCTGCAGGAGCCCTGCCTTCTTTTGTATCTGGTCATGCTAGGCAGGGCTCCTGCAGCTTTAACTGTGGTGATGAAGAGGACATTTCATCAGGTTCTATATGCATACAAATGACCCCTGCTGAAATTCCCTTTTCTACGCAACTGTTAAAGATACAGGAGACCTGTCCTCCTTTCCATAGGGTCACCCTACATCAGGGTCTGCCAGGCCACGTCACTGCAGGCTTCTAGCAAGGCCCTGAAGACTGACTGGTTTGCTCTGGCCTTCCCCTGATGCTGTTTAATCGGACTGTTCTGGCTTCTAGCCATAATCATGTTCTTTCTGATTTCCTGGTATTTGTTGTTGTTTTTATGATATGAATTTAGTTGTAAGCCACCTCGAATTTAGTTCTAAGCCACTTCCTGCCCTGAAAAGCAGCCTACTCATATTTCAAATAAAGAAATAATCTAGTCCAGTATCCTGTTTCTAACAGTGGTCAGCCAGATTCTTCTGGGAAGTCTACAATTTATTTATTTGTTAATTTATTACATTTTTATACCGTCCAATAGCCAAAGCTCTCTGGGCAGTTCACAAAAATTAAAATCATGAAGAGCATAAAAACAACCAACAATCTAAAAACACAAATACAAAATACAACATAAAAAGCACAAGCAGGATAAAACCACACAGCAGAAATTGATATAGGTTAAAATATGGAATTAAAACAGCCAAGTTAAAATTAAATTGATAGACTGTTAAAATGCTGAGAGAATAAAAAGTTCTTCACCTGGTGTCTGAAAAGATATAGTGTAGGTACCAGGCGAACCTCCTTAGGGAGCTCATTCCACAGCCGGGGTGCCACAGCAGAGAAGGCCCTGCTCCTGGTAGCCACCTGCCTCACTTCCTTTGGCAGGGGGTTGCGGAGAAGGACCCCTGAGGATGACCTTAGGGTCTGGGGAGTGGGTACATATGGGAGGAGGCATTCCTTCAAATAACCTGGCCCCAAGCCATTTAGGGCTTTAAATGTCAATACCAGCACTTTGAATCGGGTCCTGACCTGGACTGGCAGCCAAAGAAGCTGGAAAAGGACTGGCGTAATGTGATCTCGCTGGCCAGTCCCGGTTAGTAAACGGGCTGCCCTGTTTTATACCAGCTGAAGCTTCCGGACCGTTTTCAAAGGCAGCCCCACGTATAACGCATTGCAGTAATCCAAATGAGAAGCTATCAGAGCATGGATCACTGTAGCTACAAGCAGGGCCCGGAGGCAACAACCCCTTCCCCACTGGCTCGTAGCACCAGGAATTCAAAGCCGTGCGACCTCCGGACGTTCAGTTTCCATTTGGCTTCCCTACACAGACGGTCATCTAGCGGTTGCCACCATACTAGAACGGCATCTACCTCTGTTGCCATCCAATCTCCTCCTTTCCCAGGATGTAAGTTCCTCGGGGCAGAGCCTCTGTGAACCACAATGCACATTGATAGCACTAAAGAAATAATAACGGCGACAGTAGCAACGCTGCTGCTGCAAACCAGGGCACCGGCCCTTGCCCACCTCTTGTGAATCTTCTCCTCCAGAGTCTCTGCGCAGAAAGCTTTGACCTCATAGTCAACACCGCAAGCCTGAGAAACAGAAGGAGGCAAAAGAGAGTGGATGTAGGCCGCAGCCTTGCAGCGTAAACATTCAGGGCTAAATAACCAACGTTACTGTTATGACTGTGGCCTTAGCTAGACCTCAGGATTATCCCAGGCAAATGGAGGGGTCATCCCTGCCTGCTCCCAGGATCCCCTGTGTGTCATTTGGATGCACAGGGATGATCCCGGGACGATCCCAGGATATAGGCTTGGTCTAGCCATGGCCTATGAGACCTTGGGCTCATCTACACCAAGCAGGATATTCCACTATGAAAGCAGTATATAAAAGGCAAGAGCCACACTACTGCTTTATAGTGGTACATAGCTTCCAAATCATGTGAGGTCCTGGTTCCTCTCTTTTCGGCCTTGGTTAGGCCTCACCTACAGTATTGCATCCAGTTCTGGGCACCACAATTCAAGAAGGACGCAGACAAGCTGGAGCGTGTTCAGAGGAGGGCAACCAGGATGATCAGGGGTCTGGAAACAAAGCCCTATGAAGAGAGACTGAAAGAACTGGGCACGTTTAGCCCGGAGAAGAGAAGATTGAGGGGAGACATGAGAGCACTCCTCAAATACTTAAAAGGTTGTCACACAGAGGAGGGCCAGGATCTCTTCTCGATCCTCCCAGAGTGCAGGACAGGGAATAACGGGCTCAAGTTAAAGGAAGCCAGATTCCAGCTGGACATCAGGAAAAACTTCCTGACTGTTAGAGCAGTACGACAATGGAATCAGTTGCCTAGTGAGGTTGTGGGCTCTCCCACACTAGAGGCCTTCAAGAGGCAGCTGGACAGCCATCTGTCAGGGATGCTTTAGGGTGGATTCCAGCATTGGGCAGGGGGTTGGACTCGATGGCCTTGTAGGCCCCTTCCAACTCTGCTATTCTATGATGCAGCATTATTATTATTATTATTATTATTATTATTATTATTATTATTATTATTATTTAGATACCGCCCCATAGCTGAAGCTCTCTGGGCGGTTTACAAAAGTTAAAACCAGTGAACATCAAAAAGAAATATACAAAATGTAAAACCATAAAAAGCGTAAAATACAAACAAAACCAGACAAAATCCATTTAAAACAACTATTCTGGGGTAAGTTAAAAAAACTCAGCCTATGCTGTTAAATGCTGTTAACTGCCTGGGAGGAGAGAAAAGTCTTCTGGTGCAGAAAAGATAACAATGTTGGCGCTGGGCGAGCCTCACTGGGGAGATCATTCCAGTCGGGGGCCCACCACCGAGAAGGCCCTCTCCCTGGTTGCCATCCTCAAAGCTTCCCTTGGCGTAGGCACTCAGAGGAGGGCCTTAGATGTTGAGCGCAGTGAGCAGGTAGGTTCATGTCCGTCAGGTATTGTGGTCCCAAGCCGTGTAAGTGGTACTGAAGTGCGCTGGCTACTGTTGGGGCCCATGGACACATCTAAACCAAGCAGGATATTGCACTATGAAAGTGGTATGAAAGCGGTCTATGGTCTGTGTCCATGGGCCCCAACAGTTGTCAGTGCACTTCAATTCTGCTATAAAGCAGTCGTGTGGCTTCTGCCTTTTATAGACCGCTTTCATAGGGGAATATCCTGCTTGGTATTTATGAGCTCCTTCGCCTCACGGTGCAGCCAACAATAAGCAGGGAAGTTCTTGTTTGGGGCAAAGGGGCATTGTTTTGGCTATTTTGGTTTCCCCTCTGCCTTGCAAGGCAATGCATCACCCATCAGGGCCTTCTAAGCAGCCTCCTAAATGAGGCTCCTCCAGCAACCTCTGGAGTTTCAAACAACATGCAACTGAGCACTAACTGAACAGCCTTGAAGTGCACTGAAGTGCATCCTGTGGTGGATTTTTAAAATTAAAACAAGTCTTATTAAAACAATGCCAAAAGAAAACTGACGGGAGATCGCCCTAAAAGGATCCATTAAGGCCAGGGGACAAGAATCATAGAATAGCAGAGCTGGAAGGGTCCTACAAGGCCATCGAGTCCAACCCCCTGCTCAAGATGCTTGTCCAGCTGCCTCTTGAAGGCCTCTAGTGTGGGAGAGCCCACAACCTCACCAGGCAACTGATTCCACCGTCGCACTGCTCTACAGAAGGAGTCTGTACCTTCCTTGTAGGGATGTGGGAAGCTGGCATCGCTGAAGCTGGCAAGGTTAGATCTGAACAGCACCCCTCCCCACAACCTCCATTTCTGGGGGTCCCACCTACCCACACGACATGCCTTTTTTCTTTTTTTACCTTTCCTGTGTCCTCGGGTCCAGGCTGCAGCGTCACAGAGCAGGGAAGGTTGGGAGGGATCTGAAACGGGAAAAACAGCCTTTGAATAAACGACCCCACAATGCCGACCAATGAAGCCAGGGCCCCGTTTGCACGGCATTTTAACAAGCCCCGAATGACATGCCAAAATGGCATTTCCTGCACCGTTC
Source organism: Elgaria multicarinata webbii (assembly GCF_023053635.1). Lineage (NCBI taxonomy): Eukaryota > Metazoa > Chordata > Lepidosauria > Squamata > Anguidae > Elgaria > Elgaria multicarinata. The sequence continues at coordinate 139,426,633 of NC_086175.1, forward strand.
ACACATGCTTGGGGGTCGTTTTCAATGTGGCAAGATTGCCTTTAAGTTTCTCGACATTGAGAGCCAGTGTGGCGTAGTGTCTAAAGCGTTGGACTGGGAGTCAGGAGATCTGGGTTCTAGTCCCCACTCGGCCATGGAAACCCACTAGGTGAGTTTGGGCCAGTCACAGGCTCTCAGTCCAACCCACCTCACAGGGCTGTTGTTGTGATAAAATCAGAGAACCATAGAATCATAGAATAGCAGAGTTGGAAGGGGCCTCTAAGGCCATCGAGTCCAACCCCCTGCTCCATGCAGGAATCCACCCTAAAGCATCCCTGACAGATGGTTGTCCAGCTGCCTCTTGAAGGCCTCTAGTGTGGGAGAGCCCACAACCTCCCTAGGTAACTGATTCCATTGTCGTACTGCTCTAGAATCATAGAATCATAGAATAGCAGAGTTGGAAGGGGCCTACAAGGCCATCGAGTCCAACCCCCTGCTCCATGCAGGAATCCACCCTAAAGCATCCCTAACAGAGGGTTGTCCAGCTGCCTCTTGAAGGCCTCCAGTCTGGGAAAGCCCACAACCTCCCTAGGTAACTGATTCCACTGTCATACTGCTCTAGAATCATAGAATAGCAGAGTTGGAAGGGGCCTACAAGGCCATCCAGTCCAACCCCCTGCTCAAAGCAGGAATCACCTTAAAGCATCCCTGACAGATGGTTGTCTAGCTGCCTCTTGAAGGCCTCTAGTGTGGGAGAGCCCACCACCTCTCTAGAGGAGGAGGAGGATTATGTTTGCCGCTTTGGGTTCCTTGGAGGAAAAAAGGCAGGATATAAATGCAATAAATAAATAAATATTGGTAGGAGATTCAGGACAGATAAAAGGAAGTCCTCCTTCACACAGCACATAGTTCAACTATGGAACTCACTACCACAAGATGTAGTGATGGCCACCCATTTGGATGGCTTTAAAAGGGGGTTGGACAAATTCATGCAGAAGACTCCTATCAATGGGTGGAATGGGGGGTGGGGGAGAGAGAAAGAGAACCTCCAGTATCAGGGGCAGCCTGGCTTTCCGTACCAGTTGATAGGAATGCGAGCAGGATGGGGTACTTGCGCTCATGCCAAACTTGTGGGCTTCCCAGCGGCGCCTGGCTGGCCACCGTGGGAACGCAGGATGCCGGAAGGGATGGATCCGATCCAACGGGGATTTGCTTAAATTCGTATGGCTTTATGCCTAATGGAGTGTGAGGTCAAGTTAATGAAGCCAGGGATCGTTTCCCAAAGAAACTGAACCCGGACGGAGCTCTCCGAGTGGGAATTGCTGCGGATCCTCCTGGAACCTGCGACTCAGGCGAGCGGCCACTGGATCTATAGTGCGGGAAGGCCGGAGCTCAGGGCTAGAACAGCCGCTTTGAATGCAGAAGGTCCCAGGTTCAAGCCCCAATCGAAGGATGTGGGGGGAGCGTTCTCTGACGGAGACCGTGGACAGCCGCTGCCAGTCAGAGCCAGGGCCGGCATCAAGGCTTGGCACTGACAGGCAGCTGCTAATGGCCCACTGACAAGCAGCCCCGGACTTGCTTCTCCTCTTCATCACTGGAAACAAAGCCCTATGAAGAGAAACTGAAAGAACTGGGCAGGTTTAGCCTGGAGAAGAGAAGATTGAAGGGAGACATTAAAGCACTCTTCAAATACTTGAAAGGTTGTCACACAAAGGGGGGCCCAGGATCTCTTCTCGGAGTGCAGGACAAGGAAAAATGGGAGGATCGAGAAGAGATCCTGGCCCTCCCCTGTGTGACAACCTTTCAAGTATTTGAAGAGTGCTGTCATGTCTCCCCTCCATCTTCTCTTCTCCAGGCTAAACAGGCCCAGTTCTTTCAGTCTCTCTTCGTAGGGCTTTGTTTCCAGACCCCTGATCATCCTGGTTGCCCTTCTCTGAACACGCTCCAGCTTGTCTGCGTCCTTCTTGAATTGTGGAGCCCAGAACTGGACGCAATACTCTAGATAAGGCCTAACCAGGGCCCAATAGAGGGGAACCAGTACCTCTCGTGATTTGGAAGCTATACTTCTATGAATGCAGCCCAAAATAGCATTTGCCTTTCTTGCAGCCGTATCGCACTGTTGGCTCATATTCAGCTTGCGATCTACAACAATTCCAAGATCCTTCTCGTTTGTAGTATTGTTGAGCCAAGTATCCCCCATCTTGTAACTGTGCATTTGGTTTCTATGTCCTAGATGTAGAACTTGGCCTTTATCCCTATTAAATTTCATTCTATTGAAGCACACTGGTCACTTTTGGAGCACATGACGCGTTCCATGTACCACTTTGATAGCATTATTTCCTGGTTTTTATTCCACAATATCCTAACAAAGGTGGAAGAACCCGGGATGGCTGCCCACACCACCCGCAGTCCTTGGGATCGTCCCGGGATTGTGGGAAAAATGGGGCTAAAAGGGCCTGCTTATATCCTGGGGCAAAGGGGGGGATCATCCCTCCCTGCTCCAGGGATCCCCTGTGCATCATGCGGTTCACAGGGACAATCCCGGGACGATCCCTGGGATATCGACTGGTGCAGACATGCCCTCGGTGTCCTTGTAGCGCTGAAAAGGCCAGAAAGTGCTCGAGCCTCTTCTGGGCAGCACTGGAAGTATTTGGTTTTACTTATTCCTTCCCGCACATTTCGATGTTTTGGTGTTGTTTGAAATAGCAGAAAAGCCTGCAAAACTTGCTTCGCTCACCACGTTCCCCAACCTAGCATCCTCTAGAGGGGTTGGACTACAGTTCCCATCATCCCAAGCTAGCAAGCCCATTGGCTGAGCAGATGCAGAGAGCCAACTTGACCTATCTAAAAATATTTGTCCTTTGCGTCCGGCCTCAACGAAGCAAGTCGTGCCTCAACCGCGTCGCTTCTGCTGGAACATCTTTTTCTAAGTCCCCTCATGCTCAGCAGCACGCGACCCGGCTGTTCCTCTCTCTGGCGCCACGCAAGGCCAGAATAAATGGAGGTCATTACCAGAACGCTTAAGCCGCATTGTGTGGGAACGGACTGAGATTGCGATGCCCTCGGCAGAAAACGATGTACGAGCTCAGGGCTCCGGCTGCGCAAACACTGACCAAACACCCTGGAGTGAGATGCCGCTGGCGCTGCGGAGGCACCTCCTGGGCAAAAACAGTGCTGAGGTGGCGATACTGGAAGGCGCAAACAGCAGTGACAAAAGTGGGCGGCCTCAACGCTGGCCGGAGCACCGCATCTTGCCCTGGTCTCCCCCTCCCGCCCACTCATGGAAGTGCTGTTAGTCGTCACACCAACCAACGGACTTCTGATTTGACCATGCTGAAATATTGTCAAGAATTCCCGATCCTCCCAGAGTACAGGACACGGAATAACGGGCTCAAGTTAAAGGAAGCCAGATTCCAGCTGGACATCAGGAAAAACTTCCTGACTGTTAGAGCAGTACGACAATGGAATCAGCGACCTAGGGAGGTGGTGGGCTCTCCCACACTAGAGGCCTTCAAGAGGCAGCTGGACAACCCTCTGTCAGGGCTGCTTTAGGTTGGATTCCTGCATGGAGCAGGGGGTTGGACTCCATGGCCTTGTAGGCCCCTTCCAACTCTGCTATTCTATGATTCTATGACTTGATGCAGGAGACCTGAGAGCAGTCTTCACATGCAATTTTTTTTAGAACAACAACTTGAAATGCAGCCATGGAGGGCTGTGGCATTGATCCACAGTGCCTTGTGGATGAAGTGTGGCAAGTGGAACGCTTAACACTTTTCCTGTGGGCCAACTTTCTAATAAAAAACCACCGTTCCAAATGCCTTCTCATGTGTATGTGTGCGTATGTGTGTAGGTGGAGTGGTGGTGTCCCTGCAACTTTTCCCCATGAGGAGAACATAAAACAGCCAGCCTGCCCCTATCCATCACATCTAGTTTGGCTCTTATCGGACTATCCTTTCATGAGTGGCTACGTGGACTAGCTTGACCTGGGGTCTGGAAACAAAGCCCTATGAGGAGGGACTGAAAGAACTGGGCCTGTTTAGCCTGGAGAAGAGAAGATGGAGGGGAGACATGATAGCTCTCTTCAAATACTTAAAAGGTTGTCACACAGAGGAGGGCCAGGATCTCTTCTCGATCCTCCCAGAGTGCAGGACAGGGAATAACGGGCTCAAGTTAAAGGAAGCCCAATTCCAGCTGGACATCAGGAAAAACTTCCTGATGGTTAGAGCAGTGCGACAATGGAATCAGCTACCTAGGGAGGTTGTGGGCTCTCCCACACTAGAGGCCTTCAAGAGGCAGCTGGACAACCCTTTGTCAGGGATGCTTTAGGGTGGATTCCTGCATTGAGCAGGGGGTTGGACTCGATGGCCTTGTAGGCCCCTTCCAACTCTACTACTCTATGATTCTATGACCCTCAGAGGCAGCTGCAGCAGCGGCGCCACCCTCAGGCACATGGTAACTTTGGCCATTTTCACATGGGGCCAAGGTCATGAAAAGATCCCATGATAAAGTCGTCGCCCGCTGAGGATTTCAACACTTCGGCAACGGGTGTAGGACTCCACTCTTGGCTGCTATATTGGTAGGGACGGTGCCACCGACTGGATTCAACAGCACTTGCCCACATGTGGCACGGTTCCACCCCCGGCAACCCTTTCAGCCATGTTTGGATGAGGCCTGAACCTTGCCCAGGGTGGCATGGCAGAGAAGGGAAGGGTAGGGCGGGCGGGCGAGGGGGCGAGGCGGAAAGCAAAGAAGGAAGGCTTCATACCTCGAAGGTAAATGGGTAGGCGTGCTCACCGAGCTTCTTAATCAGCCGTTCCTGGAGACGTGTCAGGGGTTTCTTCTCCTCCGGGACTGGGGGGAACGCCTGGATGTTGGCTACGAAAAGGTCTTTGCGAAAGGTCAGGCCCAGGACGTCCAGGTCCTCGCGGCCGTAGCGGAAGGCGCATGTCAGCGTCACGAAAACTGTACGGGAGAAGGCAGAAGGCATCAGGAGAAGGAAAGTTGGGAAGGAAGGAAGCTGGCAGGGAGAAATTCCTTGGCAATCGCTTTAAATGGCCCTACATTTTCGTACGCTTCGATCCTGATTGTAAGTCGCCTTGATTCTCTTTCTGAGAAAGGTGTCTAATAAATGCAATAACTAAAGCAATTCTTCGTTTGTTTATTTAAACCAGCCTTCCTCAACCTGGGGCGCTCCAGATGTGTTGGACTGCATCTCCCAGAATGCCCCAGCTGGCTGGGGCATTCTGGGAGTTGTAGTCCAACACATCTGGAGCGCCCCAAGTTGAGGAAGGCTGGTTTAAACTAATTATATGCTGCTTGATATCATCTAATCTCTGAGCGGTTTAACGTAAGGAATACCTAATTCCAACTTAAAATCCTACGCAAAAACTATATAAAATGATAAATAATTAAACGTACAAAATAATAAAATAAAAATACTGCAGAAACGGCAAAATGAATATTAATGTTAATTGCAAGGGGCCTCCAGCAGGTTCGTGGCATGTGCCCCTAGCCATTCCCTTTCATGGCTTGTTTTCAATGCGTACTGCCAAACAGAGTAAAAAGTTACCTTTCCTTTCTTTTAAGTAGTCCGGATCAACCAGCACAACGCCATCTGCAAAAGGAGTAAAGGCAGAAATAAGGCCCTTGCATAGGGGAACCATATGGAAAGGAGGACTGGGCTCCTGTATCTTTAACAGTTGTATTGAAGGGGGAATTTCAGCAGGTGTCCTTCGTGTGCATGCAGCACTTGGTGGAATTCCCTCTTCATCACAACAGTTAAAGCTACAGGAGCTATACTAGAGTGACCAGATACAAAAGAGGGCAGGGCTCCTGCAGCTTTCACTGTTGTGATAAAGAGGGGTTTCACCAGGTGCTGCATGCATACAAACGACACCTGCTGGAATTCCCCTTTCAATACAGCTGTTAAAGATACAGGAGCCCTGTCCTCCTTTTCATAGGGTCACCCTAATTTTCCTACAAATAACAACAAACACCATTTAGAAATCAACGCATCACTGATACTTCTGTTCTGCCCAGTTCGTCTGTCTGGCTATCATGCTAGGGCTCCTTCTCAGTCCCCCAGCATGGCAACCACAATAACTGTGGTTCCGCAGGACCAATCCACGTGACTGGTTGCTGCGGCGATTCCAAACTGCACGGAGATCAGAGAAACTGGGTCAGCTGACACACACATACACACACACCCCGATACATGGGAAGGCAAACAAGCCTAAGCGATTGTGCCTTGAATATGTGGAACCAAGGGGGCTTGTGGACTCTAAAACCAGGGACAAAAGACATCAGAACCAGGGGCCGGTGGGGGCAAAAGGCCTTAGCTTAAGCCAGCCTTCCTCAACCTGGGGCGCTCCAGATGTGTTGGACTACAACTCCCAGAATGCCCCAGCTGGTTGGGGCATTCTGGGAGATGCAGTCCAACACATCTGGAGTGCCCCAGGTTGAGGAAGGCTGGCTTAAGGAGTCCGATTCCAAAGACGTAGCATGTACTCAGAGCCGATTATACATCCCATAGCGCCATCGAGGCAGGCATGTGCTGAACAGGACACACCACTGCCCAAAGAGCTTTTCTCTTGAATGGGGATGTTGTTGCAGGGACCGGGGATGGGGGGACGGGGGGGGGGGGACCGGGCAGGCAAGAAGGCCGCTCAGTAGATTTGGCTCTCACTTCAGTTGTGGGAGAGGAGGGCTCAGGGCTTCAGCCAGGGGAAACGTGGGCTACACAGGAAGATTTGGAGAGAGGCGGCATCACGTAGGATAGGAACGTACAGAGGAGGAAGGCAGAAAGCATAGAATCATAGAATCATAGAATAGCAGAGTTGGAAGGGGCCTACAAGGCCATCGAGTCCAACCCCCTGCTCAATGCAGGAATCCACCCTAAAGCATCCCTGACAGATGGTTGTCCAGCTGCCTCTTGAATGCCTCTAGTGTGGGAGAGCCCACAACCTCCCTAGGTAGCTGATTCCATTGTCGCACTGCTCTAACAGTCAGGAAGTTTTTCCTGATGTCCAGCCGGAATCTGGCTTCCTTTAACTTGAGCCCGTTATTCCGTGTCCTGCACTCTGGGAGGATCGAGAAGAGATCCTGGCCCTCCTCTGTGGGACAACCTTTTAAGTATTTGAAGAGTGCTCTCATGTCTCCCCTCAATCTTCTCTTCTCCAGGCTAAACATGCCCAGTTCTTTCAGTCTCTCTTCATAGGGCTTTGTTTCTAGACCTCTGATCATCCTGGTTGCCCTCTTCTGAACACGCTCCAGCTTGTCTGCGTCCTTCTTGAATTGTGGAGCCCAGAACTGGACGCAATACTCTAGATGAGGCCTAACCAGGGCCGAATAGAGAGGAACCAGTACCTCACGTGATTTGGAAGCTATACTTCTATTAATGCATGGGGATGATAAAGGGGCAGGTCTTCTTTGGGGACATGATGGCGGTGGAGGAGGGAGGCTCACAGGCAGTCGCGGAATGGCAACTAAAGCCAGGCAGACTGCAGGGCGTGTTGTAGATCATAAGCTGAATATGAGCCAACAGTGTGATGCAGCTGCAAAAAGAGCAAATGCTATATTTATTTATTGCATTTATATACTGCCCCCCATAGCTAGAGCTCTCTGGGCGGTTTACAGAAATTCTAAAACTGAGATAAAAACAAGTATACAAAATTTAAAACTCTAAAACACAGAACATACACACATGAAGCATTAAACACTGTTAAAATAAACATGTGGGTGATTAAGATGTGCCGCCATATGCCTGGGCAAAGAGGAGAGTCTTAACCTGGCGCTGGAAAGATAGCAGCGTTGGTGCCAGGCGAGCCTCGTCAGGGAGATCGTTCCATAGTCTGGGGGCCACCACCGAAAAGGCCCTGTCCCTTGTTGCCACACTCCGAGCCTCCCCCGGAATAGGCACCCAGAGGAGGACCTTAGATGTTGAACATAGTGACCGGGTATATTCACGTCGGGAGAGGCGTTCTGTCAGGTATTGTGGTCCCAAGCCGTGTAAGAATAGCTTTCAAATCACGCAAGGTACTGGTTCCCCTCTATTCGGCACTGGTTTGGCCTCATCTTGAGTATTGTGTCCATTTCTGGGCACCACACTTCAAGAAGCATGCAGACAAGCTGGAGCGTGTTCAGAGGAGGGCAGCCAGGATGATCAGGGGTCTGGAAACAAAGCCCTATGAAGAGAGACTGGAAGAACTGGGCATGTTTAGCCTGGAGAAGAGAAGATTGAGGGGAGACATGAGAGCACTCTTCAAATATTTCAAAGGTTGTCACACAGAGGAGGGCCAGGATCTCTTCTTGATCCTCCCAGAGTGCAGGACACGGAATAATGGAGTCAAGTTAAAGGAAGCCAGATTCCAGCTGGACATCAGGAAAAACTTCCTGACTGTTAAAGCAGGACGACAATAGAACCCATGACCTAGGGAGGTTGTGGGCTCTCCCACACTAGAGGCCTTCAAGAGGCAGAAGGACAACCACCTGTCAAGGATGCTTTAATATGGATTCCTGCATTGAGCAGGGGGTTGGACTTGATGGCTTTAGAGGCTCCTTCCAACTCTTCTAGTCTATGATTCTATGGAGAACTCTGGATGGCCCTGCAACATCTCTCCAGTATCCCTGATCCAAACTTTTTTCTGAAGGTCCAAACCTCAGCACTTCAACACCGGGTGTCTTGCGTTGGAATACTGGTATGCACGGACAGGAGAGAACACTGGCATGCAGAAAAAGGACTCAAACGTCCTAAAACATCCAGTTGCAAAAGTTAGCTAGTCTCTTGCAGGGGCGGGCAACCTGTATTCCTCCAAATGTGGTTTCAACTGCAATACCCACGATCCCTCCCCATTGGCTACGCTGCCTAAGGCTGATGAAAGGTGCAGCCCAAGAACACCTGGAGGGCCACAAGAGGGCCAGCCCTGGGTTAGTGGGACACCATCATCACAGAAGCCACGGCTCACAGGTGTCAGGATGGCAGGTTCTGAAGGACAGTTGAGCAAAGGAAGTTAATTCAAAGTTAATTTGAATCATGGGAACATTCAGTGATAATTCTGATCCCAAAACCAGATAAAGATTTGACTAATCCCGATTCTTATAGACCTATTTCTTTAATAAATCAGGATGCTAAAATTTTTACATCTATTATGGCCAAACGATTAAATAAATTCTTGGCAGAATATATAGGAGCAGATCAATGTGGGTTTGTGGTAGGAAGACATATGCATAATTTAGTGGGTAGAGTTTTAAATGTAATAAATGTAATAAAAAAAGCAAATATTAAGGCAGGTATTATGGCATTAGATATTTTTAAAGCTTTTGATTGTGTGAGCTGGCAGGCACTAAAGAGTATTATAGATAAATTGGGATTTGGAAATAAATTTAAAAATGTAATAGAACAGCTATATTCCCAAAATACGGCGGTAGTGGTGGTAAATGACGGACTTACTGAAAAGATACGACTAGCCAGAGGAACAAGACAAGGATGTCCGCTCTCGCCGGTCCTTTTTGTAATGGTTATGGAAGTTTTGGCGAAGGCACTAAGGGAGGATAAAGAATTAGAAGGAATTGGAGAGGTAAGGGAAATAAAGCTAAACATGTTTGCGGATGATACTTTATTGACCATTAAGAATCCATTAAGAAAATTAGAAAGAATTAAATATCAGTTGAGGGAATTTGAGGAAATTACAGGGTTAAAAATAAATTGGTCTAAATCAGAGATGATGTTGTTTAACTATACTAAGAGGGAAGAAAAGGATTGGGAAGTTAAGGGAATGGAATTGAAAGTTAAGAACGAGATTAAATATTTGGGAATTAAAATTACAAAAAATCTAGAGAATTTAGAAAGGGAAAATTTAACGAGGTTAAAGAAGGAGGTACTAGAGAAATTGGAAAAATATAAAAGATTAAATTTATCTTGGTTTGGGAGAATAGCTTTGATAAAAATGAAGATATTAGCTAAAATTAATTTTGTATTTAGGATGTTACCTATAAAAATATCAGAAACCGAGACAAAAAGTTGGCAAAATATTATTAATAAATATTGTAATGGAGAAAAGAGAGCAAGAGTGAATAAAAATAATTGGTACCTAAGCCAAAAAAAGGGGGGAATGGGTCTCCCAAACATAAAATTATACTACGTAGCAAATAGATTAAGACATGTTGTAGAAGCAATTATGGGAGTAGGAGATTTATATTGGATGGAAGAAAAAATTATAAGTAAGGTAGAGATGAATCTGGAGAATGTTTTTTTTAAAGATGGAGGAAGAAAGTGGGTTGGAAGTATAGATAATCCACTCCTGAGGACTCAATGGGAAATTTGGAGTAAATTTAAAGGGAAGCTGCTTCCGAGCAACTCTCCCTTAGCACCGATAATAATGTTAAAGAATTTCCCAGAGGATCTAAAGGGTAGATTATGTAAAATATTAAAAGAGAAAAATAAAATAAAATTAAAGGATTGGGTAAGAGATATTAAAACAAGAGAAGATATGGAAAATTTGTTAAAGGAGAAGAAGCTATCTTGGCTAGAATATGGTCAATTAGAGCAATGGAATAAAAAGTGGATTAAAGATAATAGAATGTGCAGAAAGATGACGAGGTTTGAAGAATTAGTAGTAAGTAAGGAGAAAGGAAAAGGAAGTAGTATAGTTTCAAAAGGATTAATGAGTGAAATATATAAAATATTGTTAGAGAAGGAGTTTAGAGAGAATACAGAGAAAATGATTTGGGAATCAGATTTGAAGATACAAATAGGGCGACAGAGCTGGGAGGGACTATGGAAACAAAGAGTGTTGAGAAGTTTATCAGTAAGAATAAAGGAGAATTATTTTAAAATTTTATGGAGGTGGTACCTAACCCCGGTTAGATTGAATAAGATAAGTGATCAACATTCAGCAAATTGTTGGAGAGGATGTGGGGAAAAAGGAACGTATTTACATATGTGGTGGCAATGCAAATATGTACAAAGATTATGGAAGATGGTGTTTTCAGAAATTGAAGAAATAGTGGGAATGAAAATAGAACAAACACCAAAAATAGCATTGCTGTCACTATTTGAAGATATAAAGTGTGGAAAAGGAACTATAGAGCTGATATCGAGTTTGTTGGTTGCAGCACGATTGATGATAGCTAGGAACTGGAAGATCCAAGGGGAATATTCTATTGAGGAATGGTATAAAGTAGTATGGGACATAGCCATTAATGATAAACTGACATGTAATATTAAGTGGAGAAAAGGCGTAACTAAAATAAATGAGTTCGAAGGAATTTGGAAACAGTTCCTAGTGTTCGTGTTTACTAAGGGAAGTGGGAAACCACCAGCAGAAGAAATGATTAGATTTTGGACTCAAGAATGATCCCGAGGTGGGGGGTGCACATTTATGTTAAGAATGAAGATGTTGTAGAGTGATAAGGCATATGTAATAGTTTTTGATATTTGTACTCAACAATTATTCAATATGTATGCAGCAGATATTTGATGTATTTTTTTTCTTATTGTGTTAGTTTCAGTTATATTTTGGAAATGTTTATCTATGTTTATATAGTGTTGAAAATGAATAAAAATTAAAAAAAATAAAAAATAAAATCAGGTTTAGAAACCAAAAAAAAAAAATAAAAAAAAAAATCAAAGTTAATTAATTTCTTTGCATGGGGAGGAGACCAGGGTCAGCAGTGCAATATGGCTGCAAGAAAGGCAAATGCTATTTTGGGCTGCATTAATAGAAGTATAGCTTCCAAATCACGTGAGGTCCTGGTTCCTCTCTATTCAGCCCTGGTTAGGCCTCATCTAGAGTATTGCGTCCAGTTCTGGGCTCCACAATTCAAGAAGGATGCAGACAAGCTGGAGCATGTTCAGAGGAGGGCAACCACGATGATCAGGGGTCTGGAAACAAAGCCCTATGAAGAGAGACTGAAAGAACTGGGCATGTTTAGCCTGGAGAAGAGAAGATGGAGGGGAGACATGAGAGCACTCTTCAAATACTTGAAAGGTTGTCACACAGAGGAGGGCCAGGATCTCTTCTCGATCCTCCCAGAGTGCAGGACATGGAATAACGGGCTCAAGTTACAGGAAGCCAGATTCCGGCTGGACATCAGGAAAAACTTCCTGACTGTTAGAGCAGTACGACAATGGAACCAGTTCCCTAGGGAGGTGGTGGGCTCTCCCACACTAGAGGCCTTCAAGAGGCAGCTGGACAGCCATCTGTCAGGGATGCTTTAGGGTGGATTCCTGCATGGAGCAGGGGGTTGGACTCGATGGCCTTGTAGGCCCCTTCCAACTCTGCTAATCTATGATTCTATGATCTACACCAAGCAAAGTATGACACTTCGAAAGCCTTTTGAAAACTGACTGTGCCATGTGTCCTGGGCCCCAACAGTTGTCACTACTGCTATAAACCATTTAAGAACAATAGTGTAGATCCTGCCCAAAGGGAAAACCAAAGGGATGTTCAACTGGTGTCATCAGCTCCAGCTAGAGCAGAAGGAAGTGTGCGGTAAGGGTGAGTCAGACTTTGCAAATTCCCGGGGAGGAAGAAAAATGGCAATCAGGAAAGCATTTTGTTCCCTGTTTAATGTGCAATCAAAGGAAGGGCAGCAATGAAATACTGAAACAAAACAAAACACCCAACATCAGCAACAAGCAGCCACGGGACTGGAGATAATGGGGAACCAGAGTCTCCTGCTGTTTTCCATAATGAATCCGAGGGAGCTGAGAGCACCGTGAACACAGAGCGATACGCACCACAATGCGAGAAAATCTATTCTGCGGTTTTTTAAATGTATTATTACATTCATATCCTGCCCTTTTTCCTCTTGCAAGGAACCCAAGACATGGTCCTCACATGGTCCTCCTCCTCCTCCTCCTCCTCCTCACTCCTCCAGAGCGCAGGACACGGAATAACGGGCTCAAGTTAAAGGAAGCCAGATTCCGGCTGGACATCAGGAAAAACTTCCTGACGGTTAGAGCAGTATGACAATGGAACCAGTGACCACGGGAGGTGGTGGGCTCTCCCACACTAGAGGCCTTCAGAAGGCAGCTGGACAACCACTTGTCAGGGATGCTTTAGGGTGGATTCCTGCATTGAGCAGCGGGTTGGACTCAATGGCCTTGTAGGCCCCTTCCAACTCTGCTATTCTATGATTCTATGATTCATTCCTCTCCGCTTTATCCTCACAACCACCTTGTGTATTGTGTTTGACACCAGAAGACGTGACAAGGAGTCAAGTGAGTTTCCACAGCCATGCCCTGGACAGTTTATTAAATATATAATGGCCTGTCTAGTATAGCATAAATGTGCAGGTGTCGTTGTTTGGTTCCTTAGAGAGGCCCCACATATATTGGGCAGCTTCTGTAGGCTTCTCACATGGGGAGATTCCTATCTAGCAGGCAACAATCCATATATTAACAGTTGCCAACAGTTATGTAGCAGCCTAATTTATTTATTTATTTATTTATTTATTTTTGCATTTATATCCCGCCTTTTTTCCTCCATGGAACCCAAGGCGGCGTACATAATCCTCCTCCTCCTCTCCATTTTATCCTCACAACAACCCTGTGAGGTAGGTTGGGCTGAGAGTCTGTGACGGGCCCAAAGTCACCCGGTGGGTTTCCACGGCCGAGTGGGGACTAGAACCCGGATCGCCTGACTCCCAGTCCGACACTTTAACCACTACACCACACTGGCTCTCTGCCCGTTTGCTTTGCTATTCTAATGCCGTGATGTTTTATTACATCAATGTGATGTTTTATTTCCCCCCTCCCCCATGCTGGAATGATGGGACCTCTTCGTCACAAAGAAGGTAATTTATTGCCTTTCTGCGATGTTTTGAACACGTCCTAGAATATCAGAAAAGGGTATAAAAGATTGGACTAAGGCCCAACCAATTTGGTCTCGCTCCATGGGGGGAAATGTGCACAACCAGCCTGGAGAATTTTGGTCCTAGGCAGGACATCTCCCACGCCAGCCGCTCAGCTGTGACGAAGGTGCCAGCTTCATCAGCTGTAGAGTTTGTCCGTTTATTCTGCATCCACTTTCTATCAATAAATTGCCATTCCTTTCACAAGTGGTCTAGTTTCATCTTGGTAATCCAAGGAAACTATTTTGACTGGGCTCAGAGTAGATCACGCTTCCAGATTAATACACCCTACAAGAACTTGTCCATCATGAGAAGATCCCAGAGTCTGCATCAGGTTTGTAATCTTTCCAGGACTGAGAAATGAACACACATGTAGTATGTTTGATACACAATACGTGATGGAATGCCTTTCCCGGCATGAACCTACTCGAACACCACATTCAACATCTAGGGTCCTCTTCCGGGTGCCTACTCCAAGAGAAGCTCGGAGCATGGCGACAAGGGAGAGGGCCTTCTCTGTGGTGGCCCCCCAACTGTGGAACAATCTCCCTGACGAGGCCCGCCTGGCGCCAACATTGTCATCATTTTGGCGCCAGGTCAAGACTTTTCTCTTCTCCCAGGCATTTAGCAATACGTAATGACCCTGGGTCTGGTTTCTTTGGCTCATCGTTTTTAAAGTTGTTTTAAATGTATGTGTATTTTGCTTGTTTTTTTGTGGTTTTTAATAATTGTATATTGTTTTTAAGTGTTTATCTTATGTGAACCACCCAGAGAGCTTTGGCTATGGGGCGGTATACAAATGCAAATAATAATAATAATAATAATAATAATAATAATAATAATAATAATGTTTGATCAATTACTTAGAATTGAACAAAGAGTTTTTCTCATTAACATAACCCTTACCCATATTGGAGAACCCCCTTCACGTGAAATTCTCATCATGCCCTCTTGGATCGTCCAGAAATGCCGTCTAGATTGTTCCATTCGTTCCCAGGGCTCAGAGGAAGTCAGTGTATAGTCGCCATTCACTGAGGGCAACCTTAAGTGGCGACTCTGCTATCAGAGAGTCTTTCCTATCTTCTGACCCAATGTAACGTTTGAATAAAAAGCCATCAAGGGCTGCACCCATGCACAGATCAGCCAACAAGATTCTTCTGTATTAATTAATTAACATCCTGCCTTTTTTCTGTTAAGAACATAATAAGTGCCATGCTGGATCAGACAAAGGGTCCATCTAGTCCAGCACTCTGTTCACACAGTGGCTAACCAGCTGTCAACCAGGGACCAACGAAGCAGGACACAGTGCAGCAGCACCCTCCCACCCATGTTCCCCAGCAACTGGTCCAAATGGACTTACTGCCCCTGATACTGGAGGTAGCACATAGCCATCAGGGCCAGTAGCCATTGATAGCCTTCTTCTCCAGGAATTTATCCAACCCCCTTTTAAAGCCATCCAAATTGGTGGCCGTCACTACATCTTGTGGTAGTGAGTTCCATAGTTTAACTATGCACTGTATGAAGAAGCCCTTCCTTTTATTCATCCTGGATCTCCCACCAATCAGCTTCATGGGATAATGACCCCGTTGCGTTCTAGTATTTTGAGAGAGAGAGAGAGAAATGTCTCCCTCTCCACATTCTCCACACCAGGCATAACTTTGTACACGTCTCCCCTCAGCCTCTTTTTCTCCAAGCTAAACAATCCCAGCTGTTGTAACCTTCCCTCATAGGGGAGATGCTCCAGCCCCTTAATGATTTTAGTTGCCCTTTTCTGCACTTTTTCCAGCTCCATAATATCCTTTTATAGGTGTGGTGACCAGAACTGTACACAGTATTCTAAGTGTGGTCGCACCATCGATTTGTATCAGGGCAGTACGATACTGGCCGTTTCATTCGCAATTCCTTTTCTTATCATGCCTAACATGGAGTTTGCCTTCTTGGCAGCGGCCGCACACTGGGTGGACATTGTCATCGAGCTTTTCCACCACAATCCCAAGATCTCTTTCTTGTTTGGTCAACGCCAGCTCAGATCCCATCATATTATACTTGACGTTGGAGTGTTGTTGGTTTTGCCCCAATGTGCATATTATGGAACTGAAGGTGGCATTGATGGGGTTCCCAGGCAGTCTCCCATGTGGACACCCAGCGTTGTGTCATGAGCCTCCTGACCATGCCCTGGAGTGAAGGACACTGGTCCAAAGCCAGGAGGAAAGGGTGCATCCGTTAGTGTGTGTGTGTGGGGGGGCACCCTAGTGCAACTTTTCTTGATCTTGCTAACTCAGCACCAGTTGCTCTTTAAGTTGTACCCAACCCTGCACAACGTCCACTTACCGACTGGATCAACAACATCTATATGGTCCACAAAGTCCCTTTTTCCAAGGTACACGGTGAGCTGTTCAGATGAGACAAAAACACAGGGCATGTGTCAGCAGCCAACGATGCACAGCCACGAGCTGAATAAAAATCCAATTTAATAGACTTACACACACACCCCTGCAATGCTCTCATCCATTCAATCCTATTCTGCACTTGTTCAAACAAAAGTGAAACTGTCCGAGTGACTGTTTGGGCATTATCAGAACATCAGCTTTGCTCAGCTTTGTCAACACTAAAGTTTTAATTCCTTCCCTTCAAACACAGCCAATCTCTTGCTCAATGCTGATAAGGATATACGGGCATTTCATTTCTGTTGGCAAATCGTGCAAACATGTCCCGTTCACAACCCCCGGATGTAAGCAAGAGTGGAACCAGTTATTTAGGGAGGTGGTGGGCTCTCCCACCCGAGAGGCCTTCAAGAGGCAGCTGGACAACCCTCTGTCAGGGATGCTTTAGGGTGGATTCCTGCATTGAGCAGGGGGTTGGACTCGATGGCCTTGTAGGCCCCTCCCAACTCTGCTATTCTATGAGGGCCAATCAACTGCGGCCCGGTCTACACCTTGTGTCAAATCATTATGATGTAGAATAAAAAGTAGGATCTAACTCTTTAAGGCTTTAAGGTGGATTCCTGCATTAAGCAGGGGGTTGGACTCGATGGTCTTAGAGACACCTTCCAACTCAACTATTCTATGATTCTATAATGTTATGATTCTATGACTTTTACATGAAAAGCTCGCATTTTCCCAAACTTGCTTTCCCATCCCAATAAATAAATAAATGCAGACTTCAAAAAATGTGCATCCCCCCCCCCAAAAAAATTGCATGTTCACACCTTGGCCTGTTAGGGAAAGTGTGCATTTTGGGTATTCTCTTCTAAAAATGTACATTTCCCCTGCTCAAAATGTGTGTGTGTGTCCCGCAGTCAAAGGAAATGAAAAACAGAGCGAAATCAAACACAGGAAACAAGGTGAGCCAAAATTCAAGGTGGAGTTCGGAGCAGCCCGCTTGTGTGCTCGGGCCTAGGGACGTCTTGTACGCTACCACTGACGTCCTGTCAAATTATGCCAAAGTAAGTAGCACATGATTAACGAGGAGGCAGTGGTGGTCTAACCTTGGACAGGTTTTTTTTGCTGATCCTTCCCCCAAAATAAACTTTGATGCAAAGGAGAGCAGCTAGGGAAAGCCGACCTATGTCGAGGGTTGACCTACGCTAAGCCCATCTTTGGATAAACTTGTAGCTGACAGATGGCCCCAAGCAGCTTATGGGGGAATTTAGATGATCCTGCATAGTGCTGTGTTGTACCATCCCTGGCTTCGAGCGGCTCATCCATCTTATGCAGCATTTAGAAAATATTTACCAGGCTTTGGGGGTGGGGTTAATAGCAGGTTTCCCCCCCTTCCCATTCCACAGTGGCTCAGACCTAATTGCCTAGTGTTCCTGCTAGGGTTGGGTGCTCTCGTGGCAACGAAGGAAAGAATGCTTGCAAACGCCACCGAGGTCACGCTCTGCCACCTGTGGACCCCACCTCTGGCACAGGTTTGGGGGGTGGATGATGAATAGGGCATCAGTAAAAGTGTGTGAGACATGGGCTTTCTGATTGCACATAGCTTCACTCCCATGTTTCAACCATGTTCATTTATTTAGTCATTGGATTTGTATATCACACAACTGGTAGAAGCTCTCAAGGAGATTCACAGTGATAAAAAATCAACACAACATCAGCAAAATCCCCCCCCTCCGAAATCCAACAATAAAAGTATCAAGGTAATACAGTGTTAAACTTTTAAAATATGAACAGATGAAAGATTAAATGGCTGATTGTAGAGGAAGGTCTTAACCAGGCATCTAAACATTAAAAAATGATGACGCCCAGTAGATCACCCTGGAAAGTGCATTCCATGGATGGGGGCCACTACTGTTGTGAGTGGAAGCCCCCAAAGAAGACGATCTCAGCAATCAGGCAAGGACATAGGGGAGTAGGCACTTCTTCAGGTGGTCTGGTACAAAGTCACTTAGGGTTTTAAACCTCAGCACCAACACTTGGAATTGGGCCCAGAAACTACTGACAGCGTGTAATCCTGTTGTCTGAAAACACAGCTACTATGCACGGACTCAGAATTCTCTCCTGACTTAGAGCCATGTTAGCAGGCATATGAGAAAGGTAGACATTAATCGGCTAGATCACGGGTGGCCAACCAGTGATGGATTTTGGCCCCCAAAGCAGTTTCACCCAGCCTGCAGTGGTCATACCAAATTTTAACCCAGATGTGGTCCAAACTGTTTGCTCATGGATTTAGGCCACAGCTAGACCTAAGGTTTATCCTGGGATCATCCAGGGTTCGCCCCTGCCTGAGCACTGGATCCCCTGTGTGTCACCTAAATGAACAGTTTGACCCCTGGACGATCCAGGGATAAACCTTAGGTCTAGCTATGGCCTCAGTTTTGATGAAACAAAGCAATGAGTCTTCTTGGTTCAAGGACATTTTATGATACTGCAATCACATGAATGTTCTGGAAAGGTGAAGGACCCCTGCCCACCTACCTCCTGAGCGGACCTTTCAAGGAGCACAGTGGCTCCCTAGTCTCACTTCTCCTACTGGAGAGCTGCACTCTATATCTGGATAATACTCGGTACATTATTAAGGCAGATTATCCATAGGGTTATGGGTCCTAGGAAAGTATCAATGATACTTTCCTAGGTGTGAGACACCATCCGTGATTCAGTTTTAACATTAGTTCCATATTTTTGATGGATATTGTTTTAAATGGACAAAGCATTCCAGTCTTTCCCCCTCTATTTGAATTCCTAAATCTGTTTCCCGCACCATCCGAAGTGAATCGTTTCTGAGCTTCATATATAAATTGGAGGCCAACTCTTTGGATGTTCTTTTATATCCCACCACCTCCCATTCAAATGCCGTTAGGTTCCTGGTGGCCGCTGATTGTATTTCCGAGAGAATCGCTTGTGCTTGTGCGATTTTTATCCATTGTCCCCTCTCCGGGCCTAATTTTTCTATCAATTGCTCCTGCAGGGTAACTCAAAAAAAAGCACGAAGAGAAATGGCCGAGGTGGACATAAAAAAAGAAATAGAATGGCTTCAAGATAATTATAAGAGGTTGGGATCAAAGGAGATAGATCAGCTACTGGAGAGAAAACGCAGGGAACTAGAGGACTTAGGAATTAATCAAACAGCATGTAATATGCTCCACCGAAGACAAATTTTTTACGAATTTGGAGGAAGAGGAACACAAATAACGGCTGATAGATTACCGGGGGGGGGGGGGGATTCAGTTTTTGAGGGAGAAAGGAGATGAAAAGATATTTGATTCAGAGCAAATCTGAAGCAGATGTGCCTGGTGGAGGCAGGGCTGTCTGTCAAAGCCCACCTCAGACCACCTGCAGGGTGTCTATACAACACCGCTTTGCTAGCTGATTCCTCCCTAAACCCTGCAGCATCACTGCTGTGAAGTGGAATCGATACTGTTACAGGACAGGAGTGAGCGTGAGCTTCCAGGCAGGAAAAATTGCAGTGCTTGTTGTCAGACAGCGGAAAGGGGAGCAAATATCGAGCGACCCGAAAACTGCAGAACCCTCCCCCCGCCGCCCCTGGCAAGTCTGCACAACTTTGAAAGCCTGAAGCAGCAAATAGAATCATAGAATAGCAGAGTTGTAAGGGGCTTACAAGGCCATCGAGTCCAACCCCCTGCTCAATGCAGGAATCCACCCTAAAGCATCCCTGACAGAGGGTTGTCCAGCTGCCTCTTGAGTGAGGGAGAGCCCACAACCTCCCTGGGTAACTGATTCCATTGTCGTACTGCTCTAACAGTCAGGAAGTTTTTCCTGATGTCCAGCTGGAATCTGGCTTCCTGTCACTTGAGCTCGTTATCCCGTGTCCTGCACTCTGAGAGGATCGAGATGCTGCTACTCTTCAGATAATTACCGTGATATTTATTTATTTATTTATTTATTTATTGCATTTTCTATACCGCCCAATAGCCAAAGCTCTCTGGGCAGTTCCCCATGACGGTCATTACTAGGCTTGTCGAGCCTGTTCCTTGCCCTGCATTCTTGCCCCTACCCTGCACTTGGATCCACCCCTCGCTAGGGCCACTTTCTTAATCTGAATCGAAGCCCCCACTGACAGACAAAGAAAAAACTGTGAGAAGAGAAGATTGAGGGGAAACATGATAGCACTCTTCAAGGACTTGAAACGTTGTCACACGGAGGAGGGCCAGGATCTCTTCTCGATTCTCCCAGAGTGCAGGACACGGAATAACGGGCTCAAGTTAAAGGAAGCCAGAGTCCGGCTGGACATCAGGAAAAACTTCCTGACTGTTAGAGCAGTATGACAATGGAACCAGTTCCCTAGGGAGGTTGTGGGCTCTCCCACACTAGAGTCATTCAAGAGGCAGCTGGACAGCCGTCTGCCAGGGATGCTTTAAGATGGATTCCTGCATTGAGCAGGGGGCAGGACTCGATGGCCTTATAGGCCCCTTCCAACTCTACTATTCTATGACATCAGAGCAATGAAAAAAAATCATGGTATGATTACACTGTGAAGCCTGATGTGGCTGCAAGTTGGCAGCCACATCACGTAAACCATGGGGCACAACTGCGCAGCCACGACAAGGTGTACAGAGCTCATAGACAAGCCCCTGGAGAGCGGGTGTGTGTGCTTCTAGGACAACCTTCCCCCAACCTGGAGCCCTCCAGATGCGTTAGACTACAAATCCCAGATCCTCCTGCTTATGCCAGATGGGGATGATGGAGTTTATAGTCCAACACACCTGGAGTGCACAGGCTTTGGGAAGCATCACCTGTCCCTATGCACAGGAGCGTGCCAAATCACTCAAGCCCACTTTCTGTTGAGCTCGACACCCGTTGGCAACAACCCAATGATGGATTCTCTCTCTGGACCAACTTGGCCTCATCTACACCAAGCAGTATATTCCACTATGGAAGCAGTATATAAAAGGCAGGAGCCACACGACTGCTTTATAGCAGTATTTAAGTGCACTGACAACTGTTGGGGCCCTTTGACACATCTACACCAAGCAGGATATAACACTACGAAAGTGGTATGAAAGCGGTATATGGTCTGTGTCCATGGGCCCCAACAGTTGTCAGTGCACATCAATACCGCTATAAAGCAGTAGTGTGGCTCCTGCCTTGTATATATCACTTTCATAGTGCAATATCCTGCTTAATGTAGATTAGGCCAGGATATAGCACTATGAAAGTGGTATGGAAACAGTATATGAGAGGCAGAAGCCTCACCAAGGAGGACGTAGCGGTATGAAAGCAGTATATCAGTGGTTCCCAAACTTTGTCAGGTCACCGCCCCCCTAGTTCCACAAACTCATGCCCAGTGCCCCCTACCCTACACTATAAAAACCATTATTCAGAATAGCCGTTTTCAACGACCCACTAAGGAAGATAATAACAATAAAATTCAAAACAGTAACAATTAATTTAATATCTATTCAAAATCTGAAGCACCCACCGCAGGCTTGCTGAGGGAGGGAGGGAAAAGAGAGCGAACGCCTTTGTTTTGCACCCGGCGTGGCAGGGCACACCAAGCAGGGTATGTCTCTTCATTAGCGTTTTGGTGCTTTTGAAACATTTGAATTCACCGTTAAAAGGACTCTTCTTAAACGGTATTAATACATGTGTGGATTCTTCCCCTATATGGCTTGGGACCAAACTACCTTCTCCCATAAAAATGTCTCTGAGTTTTAAGACCTTCTGGAGAGGTGCTTCTCGGAAAAGACCACCTCGAGCGCCCCCCTGCTGCCCCCTTGCCTCTTAACGACCCCCTATGCAATCCCACCGCCCCCAAGGGGGCAGTATCGCCCACTTTGGGAACCACTGCAGTATATGGTCGGTGTCAACGGGCCCCAACAGCTGTCACTGCACTTCAATACCGCTACAGAGCAGTCGTGTGGCTCCTGCCTTTTCTATACCGCTTTCGTAGTGGAATATCCTGCTTGGTGTAGACCTACCCTTGGTTTCCTTGCAACGCTGAAAAGGCAAGGAACTGCTAGATCCTCTTCTGGGCAGCGGGAGAGACCTTCCACTCCTTTGTCCCATTTCCATCCCTCAACACAAAAGAGTCACAACAGTCACCCAAACCCTCCTCGGAGCGCGCCAGAGAACTTGGGGAAGAGGAAGCCGGGTGGTGAACCCTGAAAACAACGCCCAGCTCCTGCGCCAAGCCAAGATTTGTGGCAACCCCATCCCCATCCCAGGCGTTCACGCAAACATCTGCAGTTTCCACATGACCTATTCTCATCTGACTGAAACACAACACGCGCACGTCTTCTGAGACAACATCCTGGTTTATTTTATTTTTTTATCATTGACACACACTTGCTCGCCTTACGGCTGCAATGCTCTTCTCGTCACACTTCCCTTTTCTTATCGTCGACCGTCTCCCTCTATATTAAGTTCTGCGGTTTGCTGAGCATCCCTGGCTGCTCATTTGCTCGTGTTTCGCTCTTCTTCGTCATCTTCCTGCTCTGTGGTGTTTTGCCCACCCAACCCACCCTGTTCCTCCACCCCACAATCTCCCTGCTGGACTCAATTTAAGCTTCTTTTGGCAGCTCCTGAATGCTCTGGCTTCTGTTTCCTTTCGGCTCTCCAATCTCTTTCCTTGTTTATGCGCTAGTGATCCTTTGCTCCTTGTCAAATTTAAAATCTCATCTGTTCTCTCTGCTTTGCAACCTTTTCCACCTGTTATTCCGAGACTCTGGATTTCCCCGCGGCTGCCTCCCTGGCGCAGAAGTTCTTGGTCAGTTTAATTTTCCTGGCCTTTACTCCTAAGTTGCTCTTTCGCTATTTCTCTTCCCTATCTTGTTTCTCTGTTAAACGGTAGGCCAACAGCAAGCGTCTGTTGCAGATTTATTGTACGGGGCTTCGTTTTGAAGCACTTTCAAAATTAATAGCAGCAGCAGCAGCCACACAGAATTTAAGTAGCTCTACTTGCGTGCACACAATTTTTCGTCTGCTATCTCCGTAGGCACTTGCCGGCCAACACCTCCCTCCCCTAAGAGACACACCATTTTCTTTTGCCTTTATTAACCAATGCACATCTTTTCCCCAATGTTATCCTGAATTTTCCACACTTGTTCACCTCTGTCTGACTTATTTATTTATTGCATTTTTATACCACCCAACAGCTGAAGCTCTCTGGGTGGTTCACAAAAATTAAGACCATTCAAAGTATAAAGTGAATGGACTCAACTGCGGTTTGTTAAAATTTATTAAGAAGGCTTGTAAATCTAGAGGTCTTCAAGAGGCAGCTGGACAACCCTCTGTCAGGGATGCTTTAGGGTGGATTCCTGCATTGAGCAGGGGGTTGGACTCGATGGCCTTGTAGGACCCTTCCAACTCTACTATTCTATGATTCTATGACTACTATAGAGAAAAAACTGTCACATCATACAGCCCCTGACGAAGGGTCCTCGGACCCGAAACGCTAAGCAACATACAATTTCTGTAGCAAGTTTTAAACTAAGAAGATTTACTTTCTCAGAGTTTGGATTACAATAAAAAATTGTTTTGATATTTCAAGCATGTGAACTGAATCATAGAAACATAGACAAGTAGAGTTGGAAGGGGCGTAAATGGCCATCGAGTCCAACCCCCTGCTCAGTGCAGGAATCCACCTTAAAGCATCCCTGACAGATGGTTGTGCAGCTGCCTCTTGGAGGCCTCTAATGTGGGAGAGTCCACCACCTCCCTAGGTCATAGGTTCCACTGTCATCCTGCTCTAACATTCAGGAAGTTTTTCCTGATGTTCCAGCTGTAACAGTATATAAAAAAATAACCCCAAGCTTGACGTGATTGAACGTTCAATTATTATTATTATTATTATTATTATTATTATTATTATTATTATTAATTTATATAGCACCATCAATGTACATGGTGCTGTACAGATAACACAGTAAATAGCAAGACCCTGCCGCATAGGCTTACTATGTCAAAGCTTT
This sequence comes from Elgaria multicarinata webbii, assembly GCF_023053635.1. Classification (NCBI taxonomy): domain Eukaryota; kingdom Metazoa; phylum Chordata; class Lepidosauria; order Squamata; family Anguidae; genus Elgaria; species Elgaria multicarinata. The sequence continues at coordinate 139,450,838 of NC_086175.1, forward strand.
TTGTGCAAAGCATGTGTGTGTGGGGTGTTTTTTTTGCCCTATGCCTACCTACAGAGAAAGAAAGCCTATTCCACTCCAGGAGCCCAGCTGTCCTCTTTTGGCCTGCCGGCCGGCCTCCTCATCTTCCCTGCCTGCCTCCACCTCCCACTCTGGCTTCTCATATCAGCCAAAGGAAGCACCGATGCAACAGTCAGGGCTTCTGCAGACTCGCTGGAATCCCAGGCGCTGCTCATTAGCTCCGACACCACAATACATCCAATTAAGTTATTGAATACGCCAACATCTCAAGCACATTTTGAGTGCTCTGGCTCTGGAGCCAGTGGTGTGACTCAGCCCACCCACCCCTGGCAGCAGAGGAACTGGGGAAAAACAACTCCAGATAAACAGCCTCGCCCAGTGACAGATCTGCAAGGCAAGGGCAGCTAACGGGTCTTTGCTGCAGATGCCGGAGGGGAAAAGGGGGTCTGCTGGCTGCCGTGAGAGATGGGGAGCTTTTCAAACCGGGTGCACCCTGAGCCCCGGGTGCAAACGCTCCGCACCGAAGCCCCATTTCCCTCTAGCAACTCAATCAAGCTTTAGAACGTTGGAAGCTTATCCTCAGTCAGACTGTTGGTCTCTCTAGCCTGCGATGGTCAACACTGACTGGCAGCGTTTCCGGCAGGATTCCATCCCAGCCCTACCTGGAGAAGTTGCCAGGGATTTGGCAACAGCAGCAATGCAAAAACACAAATTTAAACACCAAGTTAAAATTTATTTATAGACTGTTAAAATGCTGGGAGAATAAAAAGGTCTTTACCTGGCGTCTAAAAGCATATAATGTAGGTGCCAAGCGAACCTCCTTAGGGAGCTCATTCCACAGCCGGGGTGCCACAGCAGAGAAGGTCCTGCTCCTGGTAGCCACCTGCCTTTGGCAGGGGCTCGCGGAGAAGGACCCCTGAGGATGATCTTAGGGTCCGGGCAGGTACATACGGGAGGAGGCGGTCCTTCAGATAACTTGGCCCCAAGCCGTTTAGGGCTTTAAATGTTAATACCAGCACTTTGAATCAGGCCCGGACCTGGACTGGCAGCCAATGAAGTTGTAAAAGGACTGGCGTGATGTGATCTCGCCAGCCAGTCCCTGTTAGTAAATGAGCTGCCCTGTTTTGTACCAGCGGAAGTTTCCGGACCGTTTTCAAAGGCAGCCCCACGTATAATGCATTGCAGTAATCCAAACGAGAGGTTATCAGAGCATGGATCACTGTAGCTAGGCTATCTCTGTCCAGATAAGGGCGCAGTTGGTATATCAGCCTAAGCTGATAAAAGGTGCTCTTTGCCACTGAGTTTACCTGTGCCTCAAGTGACAGTTCTGGATCCAAGAGCACCCCCAAACTACGGACCCGATCCTTTAGGGAGAGTGCAACCCCGTCCAGGACAGGGCAAACATCACCTCGCCGGACAGATGAACCACCCGCTAACAGTACCTGGAGCCCAACAGTTCGTCTGTGAAGACGAACTCCTAGTGGATGCAATCAAATATTGGTAAGTGCCTATAGTAAGGCATATTCAGGGGCACTGAGGGCAGCAAAAAAACAATATTTTGCTGCCACTATTAAATCTTCAATTTGCCACCCAGCGGAGCTTTTTAGAGTTGTCCGGGGGCTATTACGTGCTGGCCCCAAGGACATGGTAGAATCATCTGAGGCCTGCTGTAATGAATTTGCCAGGCACTTCCAGAATAAAATCTTTTGCATCCGCCAGGACTTAGACTCCAGTGTTATAGCAGGTGAATCTAGTGAGGTGTCCAGAGTACAGTCTTGTCCTGTAATCTTGGATGAGTTTCAGTTGGTACAGCTCGAGGACGTGGACAAGGTGCTTGGACAGGTCCGCGCGATCACCTCTGTACTGGATCCTTGCCCCTCTTGGCTAATAAAAGCTAGTAGGGATGGAACAGCCGGCTGGGCCAAGGAGGTGATTAATGCCTCTCTATGAGAGGGAGTGGTCCCAGACCGTCTGAAAGAGGCGGTAGTGAGACCACTCCTGAAGAAAACTTCCTTGGACCCGGAAAATCTTAGTAATTACAGGCCGGTAGCAAATGTTCCATTCCTGGGCAAGGTCCTTGAGTGGGTGGTGGCGGGACAGCTCCAGACACTTTTGGATGAGACTGATTATCTGGATCCATTTCAGTCGGGTTTCAGGCCTGGTTTTGGCACGGAAACAGCCTTGGTCGCCCTGTATGATGACCTATGTCGGGAGAAAGACAGGGGGAGTGTAACTCTGTTGATTCTCCTTGATCTCCCAGCGGCTTTCGATACCATCAACCATGGTATCCTTCTGGAACGTCTGGCTGAGCTGGGAGTGGGGGGCACTGCATTGCAGTGGTTCCGCTCCTACTTAGCAGGACGGCTCCAGAAGGTGGTGCTTGGGGGACACTGCTCGGCTCCGTGGACTCTTCGGTATGGGGTTCCGCAGGGGTCGGTCTTGTCCCCCATGCTGTTTAACATGGACATGAAACCGTTGGGTGCGGTCATCCGGAGTTTTGGAGTGCGCTGTCCTCAGTACGCTGACGACACGCAGCTCTTCATCAGGTGTGACTGTGGATGTGCTGTCGCTTGGCTGCGACAATGGACTGGATGAGGGCTGATAAACGGAAGCTCAATCCAGACAAGACTGAGATGCTGCTGGTGGGTGGTTCCTCTGATCGGATGGGGGGTGTTCAACCGGTTCTGGATGGGGTTGCACTCCCCCTGAAGGAGCAGGCTCGTAGCTTGGGGGTTCTCCTAGAACCATCTTTGTCACTTGAGGCACAGGTGGCTTCGGTGGCACGGAGTGCCTTCTACCAACTCCGGTTGGTGGCCCAGCTACGCCCCTATCTGGACAGGGATAACCTAGCTTCAGTTGTCCATACTTTGATAACTTCCAAATTAGATTACTGCAACGCCCTCTACATGGGGCAGCCTTTGAAGACGGTCCGGAAACTGCAGCTTGTGCAGAATGCGGCGGCCAGATTGATAGCTGGAACAGGAAGATTTGAGCATATAACACCGATTCTGGCCCGCTTGCATTGGGTGCCTATATGTTTCCGAGCCCAATTCAAGGTGCTGGTTTTAACCTATAAAGCCCTACATGGCTTGGGACCAGAATCCCTGATGGAACGCCTCTCCTGACATGAACCCACCCGTAAACTGCGCTCAACATCTAAGGTCCTCCTCCGAGTGCCTACTCCGAGGGAAGCTTGGAGGATGGCAACAAGAGACAGGGCCTTCTCGGTGGTGGCCCCCCGACTGTGGAATGATCTTCCCGATGAGGCTCGCCTGGCGCCAACATTGTTATCTTTTCGGCACCAGGTCAAGACCTTTCTCTTCTCCCAGGCATTTTAACAGCATTTAATAATGTTAAGTTTGTTTTAATGGACCCCAGAATGGTTGTTTTAAATGGATACTGTTGTTGTTTTTATACTGTTTTTATGTTTTTTTTAAATTTTGTATACTTTTAATGTTTACTATTTTTAATTGTTGTAAACCGCCCTGAGAGCTTCATTGATAGCTGGAACAGGAAGATTTGAGCATATAACACCGATTCTGGCCCGCTTGCATTGGCTGCCTATATGTTTCCGAGCCCAATTCAAGGTGCTGGTTTTAACCTATAAAGCCCTACATGGCTTGGGACCAGAATCCCTGATGGAACGCCTCTCCTGACATGAACCCACCCGTAAACTGCGCTCAACATCTAAGGTCCTCCTCTGGGTGCCTACTCCGAGGGAGGCTCGGAGTGTGGCAACGAGGGACAGGGCCTTTTTGGTGGTGGCCCCCAGACTATGGAACGATCTCCCTGACGAGGCTTGCCTGGCACCAACGCTGCTATCTTTCCAGTGCCAGGTTAAGACTTTCCTCTTTGCCCAGGCATATGGCGGCACATCTTAATCACCCACATGTTTAGTTTCTTAACGGTTTTTAATGCTTTATGTGTGTATGTTCTGTGTTTTAGAATTTTAAATTTTGTATACTTGTTTTTATCTCAATTTTAGAATTTCTGTAAACCGCCCAGAAAGCCCTGGCTATGGGAGCGGTATATAAGTGTAATAAATAAATAAACATTCAGCTCCTGCCACACTTGGAAAGAAACTCTGAGAAGCTCGCCATAAAAGATGTGTGCGCGCACGGCGCAGGGCTGGGTGTGGAACCGTTTCTGGCAGCTATATAGCTCTGGGAATTACTAATCAAAGAAGGAGCATTACAGTCTGATTTTGATGGTTTGCAATCCATGCAAGACGGTTAGCTGAGCCTGGCTCCTCCCTCAGCCCTGAGTTTTGGCATCTCATGGAGAGAAGGGGATCGTCCTGTTCTGCTTTGGCTTTCAAGCTGTATGGGGAGGAGGTGGCGACCAGGTGAGCTTCCTGTTGCAACAAGGCCAGGAAGTCTCCATCTGGGTCAGCGGCCTCTGCCTACGCCGGTGATGGGTGTGCCTCTCGCTGAACAGTGATGTGCAATACGACCTTCTCTCTCTCTCTCTCTCTCTCTTTCTCTCCTCCGTCTACCTGACAGTTTTCTCCAGACCGGAAAGCGACACAAAGCGACATGGCTGGGACAGTGACTGGAGGATTATCCCCCACAAAGCTGGCCACTCCTGAAGTTCAGGCCATCACTAATCAGGTGAGGAAACCCCGTTCCCAGCTCCCCACAGAGGTGGGGGGAAAGTTCTTTGGCTGTGCCAACACCTTCCCTCTTCCAAACCACCCACGTCAGCCTGCTGATTCCCAGCTGATTTTCCTGCTCCTTCAGCAAAATGATTGCCATTAGGAATCCTCTTCCCTTCAGGCTTCCCAAAAGACAGGTTGAGAGCCAGCAACTGGAAATGGGGTTTCGCCAAGACCCACGGGCCTGAGGAAACTCTGTCAAGGCCCAGGCAAATCCCTTGGAATGCACACGCACAAGACCCAGGGGCTTCTTCGGAAAAATTCTCTTCTACCCCCGTCCCCTCGAGGCTCCGGTCTCCAAGTTGCTTCCAGTTCTCTGTGTTGTGCCTTTCTTAGGAAACGTGATGGGGGTGGGGGAGTAGCAGAGTTGGAAGGGGCCTACAAGGTCATCAAGTCCAACCCCCTGCTCAATACAGGAATCCACCCTGAAGCATCCCTGCCAGGTGGTTGTCCGGCTGCCTCTTGAAGGCCTCTAGTGTGGGAGAGCCCACAACTGTTGGGCTGAGTACTTAGGTTGCTCCGTGCTGGCTTCTCCCTAGGTAACTGTTTCCATTTTCGTACTGCTCTAACAATCAGGAAGTTTTTCCTGATGTCCAGCCGGAATCTGGCTTCCTGTAACTTGAGCCCGTTATTCCGTGTCCTGCACTCTGGGAGGATCGAGAAGAGATCCTGGCCCTCCTCTGTGTGACAACCTTTTAAGTATTTGAAGAGCGCTATCATGTCTCCCCTCCATCTTCTCTTCCCCAGTCTAAACACGCTCAGTTCCAGTTTGAGTGTCCAGCTGGTTATGGGACTGAATCAACTATGGTTGCCCGATGGGTGACCTTTATCGAGAGAGGGGCGAGGGGAGTGTGACCCTGCTAATTCCACTCGGTCCCCCAGCTGGACAATCATCCGTCAGGGATGCTTTAGGGTGGAGACCTTTTTATTCCCTCAGTATTTTAACACTTAATTTTAACTTAAATTTAAATTTTACTGTTCTAACGCTGTATTTTAATCTTATATCAATTTTGCTGCATGGTTTTATCCTGGTTGTGCTTTTTATACTGTATTTTGTATTTGTGATTTTAACCTGTTGGTTGTTTTATTATGGTTTTAATTTTTGTGAACCGCCCAGAGAGCTTCGGCTATTGGGTGGTATAAAAATGTAATAAATAAATAAATAAAAATTATATTTTAAAATTTTTATCTCTTATTGTTCACCCCTTTAGAATTGGTTTAGGTGTGGAGTGGTATATCAATATGTAAATAAATAAATAATAACCAGCCTCCTGCCTGCCTTCCAGGTGAAGAGCCAGTTGGAAGAGAGAGCAAATGCGAAATACTCCATATTCAAGGCAGTTTCGGATTGTACGCAGGTGGTCGCCGGCACGAACTACTTCATCAAGGTCAGTGGCCGAAGTGGGTGAGCCAAGCAGGGCCAGACCCTGCCCTCTGCCCCAGCCTGTCCCTCTTTCTAGCAGCCATCTTTTGCACACGCTTGTCCTGTGCTGGAGGACTCCACATGCCAGGCAGCTTCCCTGCCTGCCCTAGAATCATAGAATAGCAGAGTTGGAAGGGGCCTACAAGGCCATCGAGTCCAACCCCCTGCTCAATGCAGGAATCCACCCTATCCCTGACAGAGGGTTGTCCAGCTGCCTCTTGAAGGCCTCTAGTGTGGGAGAGCCCACCACCTCCCTAGGTAACTGGTTCCATTGTCATACTGCTCTAACAGTCAGGAAGTTTTTCCTGATGTCCAGCTGGAATCTGGCTTCCTTTAACTTCAGCCCGTTATTCCATGTCCTGCTTTAAGCAATGCTGCTTCAGCTTTTTGAACTTAAAGGTCCCTGGATTTCTCCATCAGGACCTTCTTAAGGAAAGTCGGCATGGAACTGGAAGTCTCCAGACCAACCCACTAAAGCGCAGTGGGTTGATAAAATTTGGGACACTGCAGCAGCAATCAAGGAATTCGAACTCGGATAATAATTTTATGGCACCATGGTTGCCATTTATCTTCTGTGTTGGATCTCTTCAAACTTTTGATAAAGGTCCAACCAGGTACAATTGCCAATATGTTTTCTGAATAATACACACGTACACACAAAATGGCACACAGTTGCACAAGCTCCTTTTATGTGTTTTCTATCTTGCATTTTCACTTTCAGGAGGTATTGAGCTTCTACTTAAGACTGTTTTCCGGTAGACGTTCCATAAGCGTAACAGTTATAGATGAAGATATATAATTAGCGAATTCCTTGTTTTAGTGATTTTCATTTAATATGTATGCTCTTCATGTTGTTGTTTTGCCTTTATTTTATTAACTTTATTTAAAACAAAATTTTGTAATAAAAAAAAATCCCAATCTGCCCCCAACGCCCCCACCTACGTATCCAGGTCCCCCCTCCTCTGGGGGCTCCAGACCCTGCCCTTAGGGGGCATTCCATTTGGTTCAGATTAAAGAAGTAGTTCCGGAAATTTTTGTTCCTGCATGACATTAAAACTTCAGGTGCTCATAGAGCCGCCTTTTCTGGTTGGGATCCTAAGCGTGGTGGTGGGCTTCCCTAAGTGGCAGGGTTATGGGGGGTGGGGGGAGGTCCTAGTATTTGGGAAAAGGTCCTCTGAATGTGCCTTAATTTCACCTGAGACCCTGATTTCTGAGCTTCATCCTGGACAACCTGAAGTAAGGATAGAGATGGGGACACCACTGAGCTGGGCTCCTGGAGTGGAATAGGCTTTTCTTCTCTGTAGGTAGGCATAGGTTACGCCCCCATGCTTTGGGCAAAAAGGCTTGACGTAATTGAACATTCAATCATGTCAAGCTTGGGGTTATTTTTTTTATATACTATTACAGCTGGACATCAGGAAAAACTTCCTGACTGTTAGAGCAGTACGACAATGGAACCCATGACCTAGGGAGGTGGTGGGCTCTCCCACACTAGAGGCCTTCAAGAGGCAGCTGGACAACCATCTGTCAGGAATGCTTTGAGGTGGATTCCTGCATTGAGCATGGGGTTGGACTCGATGTCCTTGTAGGCCCCTTCCAACTCTACTATTCTATGATTCTAGGTATGCTTTAGGGTGGATTCCGGCATTGAGCAGGGAGTTGGACTCGATGGCCTTGTAGGCCCCTTCCAACTCTACTATTCTATGATTCTAGGTATGCTTTAGGGTGGATTCCTGCATTGAGCAGGGAGTTGGACTCGATGGCCTTGTAGGCCCCTTCCAACTCTACTGTTCTATGATTCTAAGAGGAGCTGGACAACCATCTGTCAGGGATGCTTTAAGGTGGATTCCTGCATTGAGCAGGGGGTTGGACTCGATGGCCTTGTAGGCCCCTTCCAGCTCTACGATTCTATGATTCTAGGTATGCTTTAAAGTGGATTCCTGCATTGAGCAGGGGGTTGGACTCGATGTCCTTGTAGGCCCCTTACAACCATTCTATGATTCTATGATTCTGTGATCTGTGAGCAGAGGAACTGCAAGTTCCCACTCAGCTGAGGCTCCCAGGATGATGGGTTTGGCTTCTAGGGAGATGAGCCCCCAGGTCTGTTCAGAAGTCGAATTCTATTGAGGGAGGTCTCATCTTGTGATGTCGTTCACCCATGTTTTTCCCATCTCACAGGTCCAAACAGGTGATGGCGAGAGAGACTACGCCCACCTGCGGGTGTTCAAGGCCCTGCCAAGCAGAGGGGGCGGAATTGAGTTCGTTGGCTACCAACTGGGCAAGACCAAGGATGACCCCATCACCTATTTCTAGCCACAGAGCGCCGTCTCTGCAGGGAGTCACAGGGCATCAATAAAGGGAATGTATCGGAAGCCTTTACGCCTGCCTGTTGTCCAGGAAAGCTAATGCCGTAATAAACGTGTTACTGCTGAAGGTGTTTTTTTGCTGCAACAGACTCACAGGGCTGCTGTTGCCGCTTTACCTCTGCAAATTATCGGCGTCTCTTCCATGGTGGCCAGACACAGCCGCTTCACCAAGCTGCCCTTTGTACTGAACAGTTGCTCCCCACAAAGAGAACCAAGGGGAGGACTGAACTTAACACAAAGCACAGCAGGAGACTCCAGTGGGGATGGGAGACACTTTACTCTCTCTCTCCCTGGGGGTGGCAGGGGTGTGTGCAATGCCAGCTCCGGTGTTTTAAGGCCCTGGGCAAGACACCCTCAACAAGGCCTCTCCCTTGCGGAGTCTATTTTTCCATTGCTGTTCTCACTGGCTGCTCTGGCTTCTCCTCCACTTTATCATCCCACCCACGTTCAACTGATTCTGGATGGGGTTGCACTCCCTTTGAAGGAGCAGGTTCGTAGCTTGGGGGTTTCTCCTAGAACCATCTCTGTCGCTTGAAGCTCAGGGGGCCTCGGTGGCACGGAGTGCTTTCTACCAACTACAGCTGGTGGCCCAGCTACACCCCTATCTGGACAGGAATAACCTGGCTTCAGTTGTGGAAACTGGAAATTAGATTACTTCCTAATCTAATTGAAAGGTAACCTCCAAATTAGATTACTGCAATGCCCTCTACATGGGGCAGCCTTTGAAGACAGTTCGGAAGCTGCAGCTTGTGCAAAATGCAGCGGCCAGATTGATAACTGAAACAAGGAGGTTCAAACATATAGCACCAATTCTGACCCGCTTGCATTGGCTGCCTATACGTTTCCGAGCCCAATTCAAGGTGCTGGTTTTAACCTATAAAGCCCTACATGGCTTGGGACCACAATACCTGATGGAACGCCTCTCCCGACATGAACCTACCCTACACTGCACTCAACATCTAAGGTCCTCCTCCGAGTGCCTACTCCGAGGGAAGCTCAGAGGGTGGCAACAAGGGAGAGGGCCTTTTCGGTGGTGGCCCCCCGACTGTGGAACGATCTCCCCGATGAGGCTCGCCTGGCGCCAACGTTGTTATCTTTCAGGCGCCAGGTCAAGACTTTTCTCCTCTCCCAGGCATTTAACAGCATTTAACAACGCTAAGTTTGTTTTCTAATGGACCCCCAGAACTGTTGTTTTTATGTTTCTGATGATTTTTAAGTTTTGTATACTTTTTTAATGTTTACTGTTTTTAACTTTTGTAAACCGCCCAGAGAGCTTTGGCTACGGGGCGGTATATAAATGTAATAAATAAATAAATGTTCCCCAGCAACTGGTGAACATAGGCTTTCTGCCTCTGACACTGGAGGTAGCAGAGTCATCAGGACTAGCAGTCATGGATAGTTTTATCCTCCAGGAATTTATCCAACCCCCCTTTAAAGCCATCCAAATGGGTGGCCATCGCTACATCTTGTGGTAGTGAGTTCCATAGTTTAACTCTGCGCTGTGTGAAGAAGTCCTTCCTTCGATCTGTCCTGAATCTCCCACCCATCAGCTTCAAGGGACGATGACAGGTTATTTCCCTTGTCTGAAAGCAAGCCAGGGAAAGGACCCAGGAGTCCCGACACTTTCCCACACTCCTCAAACTCCCTCTTTCTTCGTGGGCAACTGCTCATTCATCTAGCGGGTGTTGCTTGGCTCTTATCCCACCAACCTGCACTTCTTTGTGTCCATCGCAGACCCATTATTGGTTGAGGGAAAATGTTCAACAAGCAAAATAATGCACCTTAGCTGCCCCTGCCAAATTAAGTGAACATCACAACTCCTTTGTCTCAAACAAATGCTGTCAAAAAAAGTGTTAAGCTTTGCTGAAGACACTCAGCTCTTGCTTCACTGGAAAAGAACTTGTTCAAGGTGTCTCGGGAAAAGTGTGTGCAGATGGGGCTGGGCTCAGGCGTCTCCGACCCTGGCACCCTTCGCTTTGGGATGCTTGCTGATCAAAGGAAGACGACAGCAGTTTGATTTTGATGCTTTGCAAACCCATTCCCTGAGTTTCAGCCTCTCGTGCAGAGAAGCTGATCGTCCCGTCCTGCTTTGGCCTTCAAACTGTGAGGGAGAAGTTGGCGAACAGCTGGCCTTCCTGTTGAAACAAGGCCAGGAAGCGTCCCCTCTGCCTCAGCTGCTGGGAATGGGGCGCGCCTCTCGTTGAACATCAATGTGCAATGCGACGACTCCCTCACATGACGGCAGCCTGACACACATGGCCGGGGAGGAGAACCTCCCCTCTACCTGACAGTCTTCACCAGAATTGAAAGCAAAAGGCAGCAGCTCCAGGCCAAACAAGGAAGAGACATGGCTGAGACAGTGGTTGGGGGATTATCCGAGCCTGAACCGGCCACTTCTGAAGTTCAGTCTATCGCTGAACAGGTGAGGAAAACCCCTTCCCAGCTCCCCACAGAGGTGGGGGAAAGTTCTTTGGCTGTGCCAACACTTTTGCTCCCCAAACTGCCTCCGTCGGCTTGCTGAATCCCGGCTGTTTTTCCTGCTCCTCTGACAAAATTATTGCTATTAGGAATCCTCCTTCCCTTCAGGCTTAACAAACGTCAGATTGAAGGCCAGCAACTGGAAATGCGGTTCCCCCAAGCGTCACAGGTCTGAGGAGACTCTGCCGAGGCCCAGGCGAATCTCCCAGAATGCCAACGTTCCCCGCTGGCCGGGACAAGCCCCAGGGAGTCTTCTGGCCAAACTTTCTTCTCCTCCTCTTGAGGCTCCAGCCTCCACGTTCCTTCCTGCTCCCTGCAAGGTAACAACCAGCCTCTGTTTTGCCCTCCAGGTGAAGAGCCAGTTGGAACAGAAAGCGAACGCAGTCTACCCCACGTACGAGGCGATTTCATTCCGTGAGCAGGTGGTTGCTGGCACGAACTACTTCATCAAGGTCAGTGGCCGGAGTTGGGGACCCAAGCAGGGCCAGACCCTTGGGGGGGTGAAGGTGGGAAATGGGTGCCCTGGAAACACCCACCATGTGGCTGCTAGACTCCAGGAATGAGCTTAGAAGTGCCCGATTCCTTCCGCTTCGGAACCTCAGGCCGTTTTGAGACATTCTTGGGAAGACCGAAGGGTCCCATTGGCCTCTTTTTAAAATTTATTTATTTATTTATTTATTAAATTTTAATTGTTGTAAACTGCCCAGAGAGCTTCGGCTGGGGGGCGGTATATAAATGTAATAAAATAAAATAAATAATAATAATAAATAAAATAATATACCGCCCAATAGCCAGAGCTCTCTGGGCGGTTCACAAAAATTAAAAACATTCAAAGTATAAAACAACAGTATTTCTCCGCTGTGGCACCCCGGTTGTGGAATGAGCTCCCCAGAGAAGTCCGCCTGGCACCTACACTGTACTCCTTTCGTCGCCAGCTGAAGACCTTTTTATTCACTCAGTATTTTAACACTTAATTTTAACTTAAATTTAAATTATACTGTTTTAACTCCGTATTTTAACCTTATATCAATTTTGCTGTGTGGTTTTATCCTGGTTGTGCTTTTTATATTGTATTTTGTATTTGTGTTTTTAGATTGTTGGTTGTTTTATGATAGTTTTAATTTTTGTGAACTGCCCAGAGAGCTTCGGCTATTGGGCGGTATAAAAATGTAATAAATAAATAAATAAATAAAATAAAACCATAGTATAAAATACAATATAAAAGCTCAACCAGATAAAAACAGCAGCAATCCAAAATTACACATTTAAAACACCAAGTTAAAATTTATTTATAGACTGTTAAAATGCTGGGAGAACAAAAAGGTCTTCACCTGGCGTCTAAAAGCATATAGTGTAGGTGCCAAGCGAACCTCCTTAGGGAGCTCATTCCACAGCCGGGGTACCACAGCAGAGAAGGCCCTGCTCCTGGTAGCCGCCTGCCTCACTTCCTTTGGCAGGGGCTCGCGGAGAAGCACCCTTGAGGATGATCTTAGGGTCCGGGCAGGTACATACGGGAGGAGGCGTTCCTTCATATAGCCTGGCCCCAAGCCGTTTAGGGCTTTAAATGGTAATACCAGCACTTTGAATCGGGCCCGGACCTGGACTGGCAGCCAATGAAGCTGGAAAAGGACTGGCGTGATGTGGTCTCGTCGGCCAGTCCCTGTTAGTAACCGTGCTGCCCTGTTTTGTACCAGCTGAAGTTTCTGGACTGTTTTCAAAGGCAGCCCCACGTATAACGCATTGCAGTAATCCAAACGAGAGGTTATCAGAGCATGGATCACTGTAGCTAGGCTATCTCCATCCAGATAAGGGCGCAGTTGGTATATCAGCCTAAGCTGATAAAAGGAGCTCTTTGCTTCTGAGTTCACCTGTGGCTCAAGTGACACGCGTGTTCTCTGTCCCCCTTTCTAGCAGCTCTTCTTCGCACACGTTTGTCTTGTGTTGGAGGCCGGGCTCCACACGCCAGCCAGCTTCCCTCCACCACCGTGAGCACGGTTCTGAGTTTGTACCGTCGGGTGGGTGAGGGGCAGCAAAGAGTGGGCTTATTGCACAGTTCCCTCGGTCAGGCTGGGCGGAACCTAGGGACATCAGAGACTGCCTTATTACTGGGTCAGACCTTTGGTCCAGCTAGCCCAGTTATATTAGCCTGTGAATGCTGCTTAATTTGACCTTGGAACCTGATTTCTGAGTTCCGTCCTGGACCATATAGGTTATAATAGAGATGGGAACACCTCTGACCATCCATGAGCAGAGTAACTGCTGCTTCCCACTCTGCTGTGGCTCCCAGGACAACGGGAATGACTTCAAGGGAGGCGAGGCCCCATACCTGTTTGGAAGTGGGTCTCTGTTGAGGGAGGTCCCACCTGGTGATATCCTTCTCCCGTGTTGCTCTCACTTCACAGGTCCGACACGGTGATGGGGAGAGAGACTACGCCCACCTGCGCGTGTTCCAGGCCCTGCCGTGCTATGGGGGCGGAGTTGAGCTCTCTGGCTACCAACTGGGCAAGACCAAGGATGACCCCATCACCTATTTCTAGCCACGCAGGGCCGTCTCTGCAAGGAGGCAATAAAGGGAATTTACCGGAGGCATTTATGCCTCTCTGCCATCCATGAAAGCCGATGCCATAATAAATGTGTTACTCTTGAAGGTGCCACAAGACTCTTTCCTGTTTTTGCTGCAACGAACTCACAGAACTGCTGCCGCAGCTTTTCCTCTGCAAATTATCAGAGAGTCTCTCCCCGGATATTAAGAAGATGAGAACATAAGAAGAGCCTTCATGCTAGATCAGACCAAGGGTCCATCTAGTCCAGCACTCGGTTCATACAATGAACAAACAGCTGTCAATCAGGGAACACACAAGCAGGACATATATCATAGAATCATAGAATGATTCTATGTGAACCGCCCAGAGAGCTCCGGCTATTGGGCAGTATAGAAATGTAATAAATAAATAAATAAATAAAAATAAATAGAATAACAGAGTTGGAAGGGGCCTACAAGGCCATCGAGTCCAACCCGCTGCTCGATGCAGGAATCCACCCTAAAGCATCCCTGACATGTGGTTCCCCAGCAGCCTCTTGAAGGCCTCTAGTGTGGGAGAGCCCACCACCACCCTAGGTCACTGATTCCTCTAACAGTCAGGATGTTTTTCCTGATGTCCAGCTGGAATCTGGCTTCCTTTAACTTGAGCCCGTTCTTCCGTGTCCTGCACTCTGGGAGGATCGAGAAGAGATCCTGGCCCTCCTCTGTGTGACAACCTTTTAAGTATTTGAAGAGTGCTCTCATGTCTCCCCTCCATCTTCTCTTTTCCAGGCTAAACAGGCCCAGTTCTTTCAGTCTCTCTTCACAGGGCTTTGTCTCCAGACCCCTGATCATCCTGGTTGTGACGCTCCAAACACTGTCAGCGGAAGGCAGGTCCCCGCTGCACCCAGGTTCTGCGCTGCTCGTCACCTGGCTTTTGGCTTCTTTGCTGGAATACTCTGCTCTCCGCATCTGCCCTCCCCCTAAGTAATTCCCTGTTGCCCTCCAAACGCCATGCTGTTGCCCCAAGCAGCTATGTTTCTCCCTGTCTCCCCAAGCAGGCTCCTTCATGGCTTCTCTGCAAGCAGAAATTCAGTAGCTCATCCTTCCCCCAACACTGCATTGCTCTTTACGCTTCCAAAATAATGCACATTGGCTGCCCTCACTAAATTAAATGAACGTCACAGTCTCAAACAAATGGAACGTCCACAAAGATTTAAACCGGAGGCCTTGGTGAAGACACACAGGTCTTGCCCCTCTTGGAAAGAAACTCTGAGACGCTCCCCATAAAAGATAATAACATAAAAACATCAGAAGAGCCCTGAGGCTGGATCAGACCAAGGGTCCATCTAGTCCAGCACTCTGTTCCCACAGTGGCCAGGCAGCCATCAGCCAGGGACCAACAAGGCAGGACACGGTGCAACAGCACCCTCCCACCCATGTTCCCCAGCAACTGGGGCACACAGGCTTATTGCCTCGAATACTGGAGATAGCACACAACCATCAGGGCTAGTAGCCATGGATAGCCTTTGCCTCCAGAATTTATCCAACCTCCTTATAAAGCCATCCAAATGGGCGGCCATCACTACATCTTGTGGTAGTGAGTTCCATAATTTAACTACGCGCTGTGTGAAGAAATCCTTCCTTTTCTTTGTCCTGGATCTCCCACCAATCACTTTCTTGGGATGACCCTGGGTTCTAGTATTTTGAAAGAGGGAGAAAAATGTCTCCCTGTCCTCATTCTCCCTACCATGCATAATGTGTGTGCACGGCACCGGGGTGGGTGTGTTACCGTTCCTGGCAGCTTTATAGCTCTGGGATGCTTACGGATCAAAGAAGGAGCACTACAGTTTGATGGTTTGCAATCCATGTAAGATGGTTAGCTTGGATTCTCTCTCAGGCTTCAGTTTTCGCCTCTCATGGAGAGAAGATGATGGTCCCTTTCTGCTTTGGCCTTCAAGCTGCGAGGGAGGAGTTGGTGAACAGCTGGCCTTCCTGTTGCAGCGAGACCAGGAAGCGTCTCCTCCAGCTCAGCTGCCTCCGCTGGTGATGGGGTGTGCCTCTCGCTGAATACAAATGTGCAACAGGATCCCGAGTTCTCCCTCACGTGACGGCAGCATGACACACATGGCCCCAGATGGAAAACTCCCCTCCGCCTGACAGTCTTCTCCAGAAGTCAAAGCGAAAGGCGGCAGATCGAAGCCCAAACGACGAAGCGACATGGCTGAAAGGATGACTGGAGGATTATCTGACCCTGACCAGGTCACTTCTGAAGTTCGGGACATCGCTAATCAGGTGAGGAACCCCCTCCCGCAGCACCCCACAGAAGTAGGGAGAGGGCATGCAGCTGGGTCCGCCTGCTGAATCCCGGCTGTTTTTCCTCCCTCACCGGCAAAATGATTGCCATTGAGAATCCTCCTTCCCTTCAGGGTTCCCAAAAGTCCGGTTGAGAGCCAGCAACTGGAATTGGGGTTTCTCCAGCCTCACGGGCCTAAGGAAACTCTGTCAAGGCCCAGGAAAATCCCCTGGGAGGCCTACGCTCCCCTTAACCCAGACAACCCCCCAGGGATTCGTTTGCCAAATTCTCTTCTACCCCCCTTGAGGCTCCGGTCTCCAAGTTCCTTCCAGCTCTCTGTGTTGCGCCTCTCATAGGAACCCTACTGGAGGAAGCTGGAGGGAAGAGCTACAGGGACTCTGGAAGGATATGCATTATCTGGGCTAATTCCAGTCTGGGTTTCAATCTGGTTATGAGACCAAATCAGCCTTGGTTGCCCAGATGGATGACCTTCATCGAGAAAGGGGCAAGGGCAGTGAGACCCTGCTAATTCTGCTCAACCTCTCATTAGCTTTTGATGTCATCGACCATGGAACCCCCCTGGATTGACTCTGTGGGATGGACATTGCATTGTAGTGATCCTGGTCCTACCTGGAAAAGGAAAGGAACCTCTCGTGCAAGCACTGAGTCATTACTGACTCTTGGAGGGACGCCAGCTTTCGCTGACGTTTTCTTGGCAGGCCTTATAGCGGGGTGGTTTGCCGTTGCCTTCCCCGGCCGGGCCGAATATTGGGTGACCATTCCTCGGTCCCTTGGCAGTTGAGTGGAAGGGCCCTGCAGGGTACCAGATGGTCCCCAATGGTGTTTAAGATCTATATTAAGCCCCTGGGAGCATCTGAATCAGGTGAGGCTGTGCAAGTCCTGGATCCGTGCCTAGGTTCGGTGATGGGCTGGATGAGGGCCAATAAACCTTATAGGTCCCTTCCTACTCTACTGTTCTATGATTCTATGAAACTGATTCTTGGCAAGTCTGAAGCCCGGTGGGTGAGTGGTTTTCAGGTCCAGTAGATAGGGTCATTGCCTATTCTGGATGCGGTTGCATACCCTGTGAAAGATCAGGTCCGTAGCCTAAGGGAACACCCAGATCCATCACTGTCACTGTCAGCTCAAGTGGCCATGGCAGCTCAGAAGGCCAGCTTTGGCTGGTTGGCTAGCTACAGCCTCTCCTGGGCTGTACAGTCTTCACAGTGTTAAATTGGCACCACTCCGCTGCCAAAGGCCGTGGTATCCCAGGTGCAGGGTGGCAGCAAGTTATTTACACAAAGGGAAGCAGGGCAGGCTTCCCAGTGTTCATAAGGCTCACCAGGCCCACCCCTTCCCCCTTCCTCGGCTTCCAGAAACCAATAGGCTGGAGCGCTGGGCTGAAAACAACAGAATGAAATTTAATAGGGATAAATGCCAAGTTCTACATCTAGGAAATAGAAACCAAAGGCACAGTTACAAGATGGGGGATACTTGGCTCAGCAATACTACAAACGAGAAGGATCTTGGAATTGTTGTAGATCGCAAGCTGAATATGAGCCAACAGTGCGATGTGGCTGCAAGAAAGGCAAATGCTATTTGGGGCTGCATTAATAGAAGTATAGCTTCCAAATCACGTGAGGTACTGGTTCCTCTCTATTCAGCCCTGGTTAGGCCACATCTAGAGTATTGCGTCCAGTTCTGGGCTCCACAGTTCAAGAAGGACGCAGACAAGCTGAAAGAATCCCCTGCTCAATGCAGGAATCCACCCTAAAGCATCCCTGAGATGGTTGTCCAGCTGCCTCTTGAAGGCCTCTAGTGTGGGAGAGCCCACAACCTCCCTAGGTAACAGATTCCATTGTCGTACTGCTCTAACAGTCAGGAAGTTTTTCCTGATGTCCAGCTGGAATCTGGCTTCCTTTAACTTGAGCCCGCTATTCCGTGTCCTGCACTCTGGGAGGATCGAGAAGAGATCCTGGCCCTCCTCTGTGTGACAACCTTTGAAGTATTTGAAGAGTGCTATCCTGTCTCCCCTCAATCTTCTCTTCTCCAGGCTAAACCTGCCCAGTTCTTTCACTCTCTTCATAGGGCTTTGTTTCCAGATCCCAGATCATCCTGGTTGCCCTCCTCTGAACATTAGGGGTGGGTGGCTCCTGACAGTTCCAGATGGGCCTATGGGCTGAATAGGGTGCACCTGGAGAAGAGCCTTCAGTGTGGTAGTCCCTTTTCTATGGAACTCCCTGCCTCTGGAGGCCAACACTGTGTTGTTTCCAGCACCACCTAAAAATAGCTCTATTCCAGGAAGCCTTCCTTGGAATTTAAAAACACACTGTTTTTTTTAAACAGAATAAACTGAATATGATGCTTTATACTTTTTATATTTTTTAATTTTTACCTCTTATTGTTCACCCCTTTAGAATTGGTTTAGATGTGGAGTGGTATATCAGTGTTGGAAATAAATAAATAAATAATAACCAGCCTCCTGCCTGCCTTCCAGGTGAAGAGCCAGTTGGAAGAGAAAGCAAATGCGAAATACTCGTATTTCGAGGCAGTTTCGTTCCGTAAGCAGGTGGTCGCCGGCACGAACTACTTCATCAAGGTCAGTGGCCGGAGTGGGTGAGCCAAGCAAGGCCAGACCCTGCCCTCTGCCGCAGCCTGTCCCTCTTTCTAGCAGCCGTCCTTTGCACACGCTTGTCCTGTGCTGGAGGACTCCACATGCCAGGCAGCTTCCCTGCCTGTCCTGCTAGCAGCTTTTCATTGCTTGCTTTCGGTACGTACCGTCAGGTGGGCGAAGAGCAGCAAGGGCTGGGTTTATTGCATAACAGATCCCCTGGGCAGGCCGGGTGGGAACACAGAGTCATCATCAGCTGCCGTAAACGGAGTTGGGCGCTTGGTCCATCTCGCCCAGTACAGTCAACACGGACTGGCAGCAAGGGCTCTTCAGGCAGGATTCCTTCCTAGCCCCACCTGGAGATGCGCCCGGGAATCGAACATGCGCCCGTATGTGTTCAAAGCAGGGGTTCAACCGTTCAGTTCCAGTCCACATGAGGGAGGTGTGAGCAAAGGTTTCATCAAGGCGCTACCTCTCCTTAAACTGCTTTTTTCCACAAAGGGAAAGGGCCAAGGCCTAGCGGTAGGACAGGGCCCTCTTCACGCAGAAGGCCCCGGTTCAGTCCCGAGCAGCCTAGAAACACACCTGACCATCCATGAGCAGAGTAACTGCCGTTTCCCACTCTGCTGTGGCTCCCAGGACAACGGGAATGACTTCAAGGGAGGCGAGGCCCCATACCTGTTTGGGAGTGGGTCTCTGTTGAGGGAGGTCCCAGCTGACAGGTCCCTGCTTTTGACGCCCTCTGCCATGTTGCTCCCACCTCGCAGGTCCGACACGGTGACGGCGAGAGAGACTACACCCACCTGCGCGTGTTCCAGGCCCTGCCCTGCCATGGGAGCAGAATTGAGCTTTCTAACTACCTTCTGGGCAAGACCAAGGATGACCCCATCACCTCTTTCTAGCCACAGAGCGTCGTCTCCGCAGGGAGGCAAAGGGAGGCAATAAAGGGAATTTACCGGAGGCAATTATGCCTGCTTGCCGTCCATGAAAGCAGAAGCCGTAATAAACGTGTTACTCTCGAAGGTGCTGTTAGACTCTGTGTTTTTGTTGCTGCTGCAGCCCTGATGCAAATTATCGGAGCCTTTCGCCCCTGGAGAACAGCCGCTCCACCAAGCTTTCCGACGGAGAATCAAGGGTAGGACCGCACTTACCCGAAAGCACAGCAGGAGACCCCAGTGTCGATGGGGAGGGGGACCTGGGGCTCTGCTAGACCTACCGCCTAATCCGGGCGGGAGGAGCGGCGAGACCGTGCTACAAGTAGCGTGGGCTGTCACGCCTTGCTAGACATGGACGCCACGGGGGAAAGCAAAGCCCCGTCGCGTCTGCCATTTTTAAAAAAAACTTTTTAAAGGGGCCGGACGCAGAAACGCTCCTGCGCTTAGGTAAGGCCCTTTTAAAAACAAAAACAAACAAAAATCTCCCCGATCCCCCATCCCTGGCCATGAGTCCCCCCCCTCCCGCCGGCTTCGTTTCCCCCCCATCCGCACCAGCTTCATCGCCCGCCCGCCAGCCCCCTTCCCCCCTGCCTCTGATCTCCCACACACACACCTCCCCTGGGCTCTGATCTTCCCCCCATACCTCCCCCGGGCTCCGCCGCTTCTCCCGGCTACTCGCGAGTAAGCGCGGTAGCCGGGAAAAGCAGCGGAACAAGCTAGACGCCCTCAGTCTTGGGTTCAGCCCGAGGCCGCGGGTAATACCGGGCCAAAAGAGGCTCCGGTTAGCCTGGGCCGAAGGAGGTTTCAGCCTTGGCTGTCCCCGGGATCCCCTGTGCGCCATCTGGACGCACAGAGGTGAGCCTGGGGTCAGCCCGGGCTGAAACCTCTGTCTAGCAAAGCCCCTGTTCTCTCTCTCCCTCTCTCTCCTTCCCCCTGGGGGACGGGGTGGAATGCCAGCTCCAGGGTTTTGAGTCCTTTGTGAGTCTCTCTCTTTTCATTCCTGTTGTCGCCAGCTTCTCTTGCTCCTCCAAGGAGAGATCCGGTGCCAGTGAGCAAGCAGCCCATAAGAACACGACAACAGCCCTACTGGACGAGACCCAGGGTCGATCCAGCCCAGCGATCTGTTCACACAGTGGCCAACCAGCTGCCCACGGGAAACCCACAAGCAGGAGATAGAATCATAAAATCAAAGAATAGCAGAGTTGGAAGGGGCCTACAAGGCCATCGAGTCCAACCCCCTGCTCAAGGCAGGAATCCACCCTAAAGCATCCCTGACAGAGGGTTGTCCAGCTGCCTCTTGAATGCCTCGAGTGTGGGAGAGCCCATAACCTCCCTAGGGAACTGGTTCCATTGTCGTACTGCTCTAACAGTCAGGAAGTTTTTCCTGATGTCCAGCTGGAATCTGGCTTCCTTTAACTTGAGCCCGTTATTCCGTGTCCTGCACTCTGGGAGGATCGAGAAGAGATCCTGGCCCTCCTCTGGGTGACAACCTTTCTAGTATTTGAAGAGTGCTCTCATGTCTCCCCTTCATCTTCTCTTCTCCAGGCTAAACCTGCCCAGTTCTTTCAGTCTCTCTTCATAGGGCTTTGTTTCCAGACCCCTGATCATCCTGGTTGCCCTCCTCTGAACACGCTCCAGCTTGTCTGCGTCCTTCTTGAATTGTGGAGCCCAGAACTGGACGCAATACTCTAGATGAGGCCTAACCAGGGCCGAATAGAGGGAAACCGGTACTTCACATGATTTGGAAGCGATACTTCTATTAATGCAGCCCAAAATAGCATTTGCTTTTTTTGCAGCCATATCGCACTGTTTGGAACGTTCTGCTCTCCCCCAGCCCCTGTTGGAGTTCACTGTTGCCCTCCAGAACTCCATTTTGTTGCCCCAAGCCGCTAATTCCAAGAACCCACCTAAGACTCCTCCTGCCTCTCTGGCCAGACTCTTTAATGGCTACTCTGCAAGCAGAAATTCAGCAGTTGATCCTCCTCCCATCACTGCATTGCCGTAGTGAAGTGAAACCGCGTCAACAGAATTTCTGGCTTGCCGACTGACAAAGTCGCAGGTGCCCTGCCAGAGGAAACGGTAGTGAATTCAAAACTCTAAGAAATCAGGAGGATCTGAGTCAAGATTTGCAGATGACACAAAATGTGTCAAATTTGCAGATGACACAAAATTGGGTGGGATAGCTAATACCCTGGAAGACAGAAACAAACTTCAAAGGGATCTTGATAGGCTGGAGTGATGGGCTGGAAAAAACAGAATGAAATTTAATAGGGATAAATGCCAAGTTCTACATTTAGGAAATAGAAACCAAATGCACTTGGCTCAGCAATACTACAAACGAGAAGGCTCTTGGAATTGTTGTAGATCACAAGCTGAATATGCCAACAGTGCGATATGGCTGCAAGAAAGGCAAATGCTATTTGGGGCTGCATTCATAGAAGTATAACTTCCAAATCGTGTGAGGTACTGGTTCCTCTCTATTCGGCCTTGGTTAGGCCTCATCTAGAGTATTGTGTCCAGTTCTGGGCTCCACATTTCAAGAAAGACGCAGACAAGCTGGAGCGTGTTCAGAGGAGGGCAACCAGGATGATCAGGGGTCTGGAAACAAAGCCCTATGAAGAGAGACTGAAAGAACTGGGCAGGTTTAGCCTGGAGAAGAGAAGATGGAGGGGAGACATGATAGCACTCTTCAAATACTTGAAAGGTTGTCACCCAGAGGAGGGCCAGGATCTCTTCTCGATCCTCCCAGAGTGCAGGACACGGAATAAGGGGCTCAAGTTAAAGGAAGCCAGATTCCAGCTGGACGTCAGGAAAAACTTCCTGACTGTTAGAGCAGTAGGACAATGGAACCAGATACCTAGGGAGGTTGTGGACTCTCCCACACTAGAGGCCTTCAAGAGGCAGCTGGACAAGCATCTGTCAGGGATGCTTTAGGGTGGATTCCTGCAGTGAGCAGGGGGTTGGACTCAATGGCCTTGTAGGCCCCTTCCAACTCTTCTATTCTATGATTCTATGATTCTATAAGAAGCACTCAAGAGAAATGTGGCAATCTCGGCCAAATGAATTTTGCTTCTTATGGATTTGCAAAAGTAAGGATTTCTCGGGATGCAAAATGTGAGTGTGAGGGGGGGGTTCCACGGCCACCTCAGCTTGCTTACAGAACTCTGTAGCTCCTGTCCCTTCTTTCAAAGTGAATTCCATTAACCTCCCTAAGGAGGAGGGGGGGGGGAAGCCTTTTTACCATTTTGATCCAGAGATTCCAGAGTCAAGGCAACCAAATGGCAACAGTCAGAAAGAGCCGGCAGACCAATGGAGTCTTTTATTGCCATCGCAGAACTGAATAATTAAAATGCTAAAAGCCATCATCGCTCCTGGCCTTGCTGAGTTTGCGAGACAACGCCTTCAGCCCTGGGCTGTCTCCTGGGCCAGGCTGGATCTTCATCCTCCCTCCTCTTACAGGAGCTCAGCGGGATGCGTATCGGGGCCCGGCGAAGGCACCGGCAGGCCCACTTAGCAAGGCTGCTTCTTGCTGGCACTTCCCCTCAGTCGGCAACACAGTGGCTGCCTCCTATGAAAGGCAGCCGGCATGAAGGCACTCAGCCTGCTGGCACGGTGACAGATGGAGGTTGCGGCAGCTCAGTTCATTGGCTGCTGGGGAGGAGGAGGAAGCCGAAGACTCAACGGAGAAGGGAAAGGCTGGGTTGCCACACGTCTCTGTGCCAGGACTTGGTTCCAAATGCTGGCGCATAGGTGCGATTCAGCAGGGATGTACAAAAGATTCATTTCTTTTTGGAAACCATGACAGCATGTTCCGTTCACAACTGCGAACACAACCCATCGAACTCTTTTTCTGTTTTCATCTAAGGTCCTACTCCGAGGGAAGCTCGGAGGATGACAACAAGGGACAGGGCCTTTTCAGTGGTGGCCCCTCAATTATGGAACAATCTCCCCGACGAGGCTCGCCTGGCACCAACATTGTTATCTTTTCGGCGCCAGGTCAAGACTTTTCTCTCCTCCAAGGCATTTAACAGCATATGCTGCAGGGGACGGGTTCTTAACTGACCCCAGAATAGTTGTTTTTAAATGAATATTGTCTGTTTTTAGGAGCCTCGTGTGGCGCAGAGCGGTAAAGCAGCAGTTTCTGCAGCTGAAACTCTCCCCATGGTCTGAGTTCAATCCCAGCGGAAGCTGGTTTCAGGCAGCTGGCTCGGGTCGACTCAGCCTTCCATCATTCCGAGGTCGGTAAAATGAGTACCCAGTTAGCTGGGGGAAAGGTAATAACGGCTGGGGAAGGCAACGGCAAACCACCCCGCTATAAGGCCTGCCAAGAAAACGTCAGCGAAAGCTGGCGTCCCTCCAAGAGTCAGTAATGAGGGTATAAGGCCTGTCAAGAAAACGCCAGTGGTGTCCCTCCAAGAGTCAGTAATGACTCAGTGCTTGCATGAGAGGTTCCTTTCCTTTTCTGCCTGTTTTTATGCTTTTTATGGTTTCAAATTTTGTATATTCTTAATGTTCACTGTTTTTAATCTTTCTAAACTGTCCAGAGAGCTTCGGCTGTGGGGTGGTATAGAAATGTAATAAGTAATAATATAATAATAATAATTTTAAGAAATGTCCGCAAATTCCCAAATGTTGGCTGGGGGATGCTGAAAGTCATAGCCCAACACATCTGGAGGGTAACAGGTTGGGGAAGAACCTGACAGCTGGCGAAGACAGCAGGGCTGACTTGACGGCACCGCGTTTTCGCTCCTGCGGGGTTGCGCTGGATAATCTGCACACCAAAGAGGGAGCACAGGGTTTTCGGAGGTCATTTGGGTACTGGATCCCCCTCTGCTGCCCTCTTCCTAGGTTACCTTCTAACAGAATAGCCTCCCGGATCGGCCAAAGAAGAAGGTCAGACGGCGGAAGAGCCGGGGTGACGTCGCTCCCACTGAAAAAGTCGAGATGAGTCCCTGATTTCTTTTCTGTGCAGCTTCACGGGAAAGCTCCATGCGTGTTATGTGCAGCAGATACCATTTGAATGCAGGCTTCCCCTCCTCAATACAGACGTACCTTTCTTGTGTCGTAGAAACAGTTCCTTCACACAGCGCACAGTTAAATTATGGAACTCCCTGCCACAAGACGTAGTGATGGTCACCAATCTGGATGGCTTTAAAAGGGGGTTGGATAAATTCCTGGAGGAGAAGGCTATCCATGGCTACTAGCCCTGATGGTTGTGTGCTGCCTCCAATATCTGAGGCAGTAAGCCTGTGTGCCCCAGTTGCTGGGGAACATGGGTGGGAGGGTGCTGTTGCACCATGTCCTGCTTTGTTAGTCCCTGGCCGCCGGCTGGTTGGCCCCTGTGGGAACAGAGTGCTGGACTAGATGGACCCTTGGTCTGATCCAGCACGGCACTACTTATGTTCTTAAGTTATTTCATCTGAAAGTGAAGGCACCCACCCAGGCCATGCCTCCACATTACCTGTCCTCTGTATTAACTGTTGACATTTTCAAAACATAAAGAGGGTTTGGTGCAACTACATTTTTTAAAAAAGTTTCATTATCCTACATTTATACAGGTGCCACGTCCTGTTTCTTTTCTGCATTTCTCAAAATGGCAGCCATTTTCCCACCCTCGGAACGCCTCAGAAATCATATCATTCCAGGACATTGCGGGTGTGAGTGTGTGTGGAGATGGTGGCCATCACAAAAACCGGTGGCCACCAGAGCCAGCTCCAACCCCCCAACCCCACAGAATGGGC
Source organism: Elgaria multicarinata webbii (assembly GCF_023053635.1). NCBI lineage: Eukaryota > Metazoa > Chordata > Lepidosauria > Squamata > Anguidae > Elgaria > Elgaria multicarinata. The sequence goes on from NC_086175.1 coordinate 139,475,881, forward strand.
ATTCTCAGAGGAAATGGCAGACGCTCCCACAGCACCACTGTTGCCAGTGACTTCACTAAGGAGGCGGAAGCAGCACACCCACAGATAAAGCACCCCCAGCACACACACACCCCGAATGTCCAGCCGCTGTTGCTGGCACTCCAAAGTCACCTCACCCCTTTAGCCCCACCTCCTGAACTCAAGGCAAAACTTCTACATCTTAGACTTTTGCTCAGACTTTCTAGTCTAGTGCGGCAACGAGGGACAGGGCCTTTTCGGTGGTGGGCCCCAGACTATGGAATGATCTCCCTGACGAGGCTCGCCTGGCACCAACGCTGCTATCTTTCCGGCGCCAGGTTAAGACTTTCCTCTTTGCCCAGGCATATGGCGGCACATCTTAATCACCCACATGTTTAGGTTTTTTAAATGGTTTTTAATGCTTTATGTATGTATGTTCTGTGTTTTAGAATTTTAAATTTTGTATACTTGTTTTTATCTCAATTTTAGAATTTCTGTAAACCGCCCAGAGAGCCCTGGCTATGGGAGCGGTATAGAAGTGCAATAAATAAATAAAATAAAATAATTTATGTTACTGACTTCAGTCAACACTTTAGGTTCATAGACCCTCCAGTGCAGATTTCACAATTTATTTATTTATTGCACCCGACTTTTCCTCACAGGAGACCAAGGTAACATACATTGCCCTTCTCTTCACCACTTTATCCTACCTGTGAGGTAGGCCAGGCTGAGAGTCAGTGACTGTTCAAAGTTATCCATTGAGCCTTATGCCCAATTTCATCCCAAGCCTTAAAGAGTACGCCCCGCTGGCTCTCAACGAACCAGCCCTTGACTTGAATAAAACCACGGGTCCATCTAGGCCAGTATTTCCAGCTCTGCCTGGCAGTGTCAAGTCCGGACGTCCCAATCGTGAGACTCCACTTTCATTAAAGCGCTTTCTGCTGTAAATTCAGTACTCAGCATTAAGCCTCTACAGTCCCCATCAAGGCCCGCAGATAACAGATTACAACGTAGCTCCTTGACCAGGATCAAAGGACTGAGAGTATCATCACACATGTTTTTTTCCCCTGGTTTGCCTCGGCATTTTTTACCTCCGTTTCATAAGCGCAGCAAGCGTTTCTCCTTTTCTCAATTGTCGGTATACCAGTGAACTCTCTTTTCACTTCCTTGCTCTCCCGCTGCTATTGCGCCCACCCCGCCCTTTTTTCTATCCCCCTTCAAACTCCAGCCATGAGTTTCAGGTTCTTTCAGGGTTGCCAGGGCAATAAAGTATTTCAGGCACAGAAGTTTATTTACAAGGAGACTACTTTATGAGAATAGTTTCAGCCCATCAGGTCTACTCTACATGAAGGTGGACTAGGCTGCGAAAGCTTCCTGCACGGAAGACCCTTCGGCGAAATCTAGGTGACCACCCACTGGGCACAAGTTCAGTTATACGTTATACGTGGGGCTGCCTTTGAAAACGGTCCGGAAACTTCATCTGGTACAAAACAGGGCAGCACGGTTACTAACACGGACTGGCCGACGAGACCACATCACGCCAGTCCTTTTCCAGCTTCATTGGCTGCCAGTCCGGGTCCGGGCCAGATTCAAAGTGCTGGTATTGACATTTAAAGCCCTAAACGGCTTGGGGCCAGGTTATTTGAAGGAACGCCTCCTCCCATATGTACCTGCTCGGACCCTAAGGTCATCCTCAGGAGTCCTTCTCCACGAGCCCCTGCCAAAGGAAGTGAGGCAGGTGGCTACCAGGTGGAGGGCCTTCTCTGCTGTGGCACCCCGGCTGTGGAATGAGCTCCCTAAGGAGGTTCGCTTGGCACCTAGGTTATATGCTTTTAGATGCCAGGTGAAGACCTTTTTATTCTCCCAGCATTTTAACAGTCTATAAATAAACTTTAACTTGGTGTTTTAAATGTGTAATTTTGCATTGCTGCTGTTTTTATCTGGTTGAGCTTTTATATGGTATTTTATATTATGGTTTTATACTGTTGTTTTATACTTTGAATGTTTTTAATTTTTGTGAACCGCCCAGAGAGCTCCGGCTATTGGGTGGTATAGAAATGTAATAAATAAATAAATAACATAAATAAATTATAGAATAACTGGACTGACATTGCTGCTGACTTCAGAGAGTGATCAATCATACATGTGGATTAATAACAAAACAGCCCTTCTCGTCCTAAGAGACTATAGCATTAGTCTCCATTGTTGTAATAAACAAGACATTACTTGGCATTTCCTTGGCACGGAGAAGACCCACTAATTGGGTTTCTCAAGGTGTTACGGCTCAGTCTGAGACTGAACCACTTTGCAATGTCAGCTTGTTCGGGTTTCCAGATAAGACACCTGGTGCTCCCATGAGGTCACTGTAACTGTGCTTTGATTCATCTTTACAGGCTGAAATAACAGTTTGCTAGCTTCAAGGCAGAAAAGCCATTCACCCAGAAGCCTTTGCAGGCAGCCACGGTTTTGCAAGCTGCCAGGCCATACACCCTCCAGTTTATTGGTTCTTGTCGTTGATGGACATTGTGATGGAGGTGGCAAACTGCCCCCTCGCTTATTGGAGGTCCTATGGCATTCCGAGGGAGCTTCGGCTATTGGGCGGTATAAAAATGCAATAAATAAATATAAATAAATAAATAACCAATACGCTTACAGCGCCCTCATTTTTAAAGATAAAGGGATGAAACTTGGGACTGTGAGAGCTCTTAAGTAGGGCTTTAGTCACGCCAAGTTTGAATCAGATCAGTTCATCCTTCGGGTTTTTAGGAGTTTTTAATTTCCTTCCCACCCATCCCCATCATTCCTTCCCATTAACACACACACAGACACACACCCCTCTCTCCCCAATTCTGCACAGGGGTGGTTTAAGGCAGAATCAGAGGTCCCGTTGATATCAACTGCATTTACATCCATGTCATACTAAAATCCGATGCATGCTTACCCTTGAGTAAACCCCATTGAACAGAGAGACACTTAGGGCGTTACTAGACGAGGCTGTAGCGCGCGTTACCTTCCGCAGTCACGTCGAGGCTTCCAGATGACGTTCACGAGGATCCGCCGTTATCCTGCGGTGAAGCCTCTTTATCTCGACTTTAAAAAAGTGAGTTCTAGTGCGCCTTTTCCTGCCATCCCGCGCTAATTCGGAGTACGTGTGGGAGGATGTGAGGTCACTGCGGTGCGCACTGGTCAGGAAAAGGCGTGCTAAGGGGAGTGGCCAGCGGCTTCGGTCAAGCCGCCTCCGCCATTTGCGCCCAGTCCGCCAGCTGGGGCAGCGCGGCGGAGCGGCTTTTTTTATTATTATTTCCACAGTGACAGTTTGCGCAGGAACGGAGGAACGGAAAAGTGGCTGGTGACTCCTCGCGGTGGGCAGCTACCGTGGCCGCATAATGGCGGTGCTGTACGCTGCCTGTTAGTGTGGGTACCAGGCTGGTAGAGGGCAGAGCTGTTTGTGGGCTGCTGCCATGGCTACAGCCAGATGTGGGTTGGCTCCTTGGGATGGGGCAGAGGGCACAGAGGCGGTCATCGGCGGAGAGACCTCAGAGGCATGATGGGAGATGTAGGCACAGAGTGCCCATGCAGACGATTGACCTCGGGTCATATTACACCCGCCACGACCCCCATCAGGAAGTGAGCACATCAATGTTGACCCTCAACAGCACCAGCAGCACTTCAGCTGGCACTGCCACTGCCGCCGCCGCTGCTGGCTCCGGCGCCGCCAGGGCCGGCGGCGACATCGCTGACGGCTATGCAAGTTTGCGGTTTTTCGGACTTGCGCAAACCGTGCAGCGAGCGAAAAAAAAAGGCGCGGCAATCAGGCCGGTGTGGCTGCGCAACCGTGCTCGCGGCAGCAGCAGCACAACCGGCGCAAACTTCCGCCACAAATCGAAGGACGGTGTGGATGATGAGGCGTCATGGCTGAACGGGAAAAGCCACTTTCACCGCTCCTCAACGATGGAACACCCGGTAGGTCTAGCCAAGCCCTTACTTCTGAGTAAACAGAAGTAAGACCTCAGAAGTAAGCATGGGGTTGCAGAGCACTTTCTAGTTTGCTGTTTTAGACTTTAAAAAAAAGCTTCTGAGTGACCACACTATTAAAAGTCAGTTCTATAGGTGCTGACTCAGAAGGAAGTCTCTCTCTGAGGCGGGGTGTCTGCAGGACAGACACAACATCATCTGAGTGCCACGCTCCAAAACCGCAAACCAGGCATGATGAGAATGTGATAAAAGTCTGGTGTGATGGAGCCCTCCATCAGCCTCAGGTTCAACTCACAGAATAAATCCAAACGGGTTTAAATTTCCAGCCAAATGTTTTCCAGGTTAAAAAGGCATTGCTTCCATCCACCTCTCCGGCCTGCTGTTCCGGTTTAAATACAGGGGCGTGGCGCTGAAGATCGTTATCAGATATGTTATCCTGGCAGTGAAACGTGGCTCATGAACGCAGCCCGCGCCGTGCCAGGAGCCCCTGTTCCACCCTCTTTAGTGGATGATGCATCTCAGGGCACGTCTCAGAAGCCCCCTCCCTTGCAGGGTCCTCCCCCTACTGCCCCGTCCCCAGAGACCTCCGTCAATGTCAGGTCTCCCAGAGGTGGAAGAGAGGCCATATCAGCACGCTGAGGCTCACCCCATCCCGGCTCGTAACCAGGTGGAAGGCCAGGTAGGCCTGAATTCTCAGGCGTCCGGCTTGCCACGGCTCCACAGCACCCCCTTCTGATTCAGAACCGGTGTCACAGGCTATCACTCCCTCGGACTGGGACAAGGTCTGACAGCTACATTTAAAACCCAACGTTTTTCCTCCGAGGAGCCCAAGGCGGTGTGCATGGTCCTCTTTCCATTTTATCCTCACAACAACAACCCTGTGAGGTAGGTCAGGCTGAGAACTGGTGACTGGCCCAAAGTCACCTAGTGAGCTTCCATGACCGAGTGGGGACTAGAACCCGGATCTGCTGAGTCTCCCTAACCACACTCTAACCCAGTGGTTCCCAAAGTGGGCGATACTGCCCCCTTGGGGGCGGTGGGATTGCATAGGGGGTCGTTAAGAAGCAAGGGAGCAGCAGGGGGGCGCTCGAGGTGGTCTTTTCCGAGAAGCATCTCTCCAGAAGGTCTTAAAACCCAGAGACATTTTTATGGGAGAAGGTAGTTTGGTCCCAAGCCATATAGGGGAAGAATCCACACATGTATTAATACCGTTTAAGAAGAGTCCTTTTAACGGTGAATTCAAATGTTTTAAAAACACCAAAACACTAATGAAGAGACATCCTCTGCTTGGTGTGCCCCACCACGCTGGGTGCAAAACAAAGGCGTTCGCTCTCTTTTCCCTCCCTCCCTCAGCAAGCCTGCGGTGGGTGCTTTGGATTTTGAATAAATATTCAATTAATTGTTACTGTTTTGAATTTTATTGTTATTATCTTCCTTAGTGGGTTGTTGAAAACGGCTATTCTGAATAATGATTTTTATAGTGTAGGGTAGGGGGCGCTGGGCATGAGTTTGTGGAACTAGGAGGGCGGTGACCTGAAAAAGTTTGGGAACCACTGCTCTAACCACTACCCCACACTGGTTCTCAATAAAGCAGCCTGTGACTGACTTAAGACCAAAGGTCCATCTAGCCCAGTATGGTGTGCTCTGCTTGGCAATAATACTGGGCTAGATGGAGTCAGATTCACTTGATCCTTCTACCTGGAGAGGATGCCAGAGATTGAAGCAGGCCCTCCTGCATGCCAAGTTGAGGGTCTGCCACTGACCTACGGCCTGTCCCTGGTAACTTGAAGAGCCATTACATGCAGAAGGGGGAAATGGTTCCGCTTTGGACCTGGGATTTTCACCGTGCAGCCTTTGATGGGAGATCCCTATGAACCAGCCTCCTGCGGAGTCAATCTGTGTTGCCCAGGACTGTCTGTGTCATCCTACTGGCAGAGGTTCATCACAAGACTTCCCCTGCCTGCTGTCTGGAGCCCTTCTAACCGGAGTGACACCAAACAACGAACCTGGAACCCTTTGCAGGAAAAGTAGGTCCTCTACCACCAATAGCAAGGGGGGGAAACCCACCACCGTCACATTGTTAAGGGCTAGGCGAGATAAGACTGTGAGAGCAGCAGGCTTATACATCAAGAGCCAGTGTGGTGTAGCGGCTAAAGTGTTGGACTGGGAGTCGGGAGATCCGGGTTCTAGTCCCCACTCGGCCATGGAAACCCACTGGGTGAGTTTGAGCCAGTCACGGACTCTCAGCCCAACCCACCTCACAGGGTTGTTGTTGTGAGGATAAAATGGAGAGGAAGAGGAAGATTATTTATGCCGCCTTGGGTTCCTTGGAGGAAAAAAGGCAGGATATAAATGCAATAAGAAATAAATAAAATAAAATAAAACAACAGGCCACTTTAAAAAGAACATGAACACTCTTTCCTAAGGTGGTTCACAGCAGGCCTTTTACCGTTTTTAATTTCCCCCGTTCTCCTTGTGCGTCTGATTTATCGGTTCGCTTTCAGCCTTCCTCAACCTGGGGCACTCCAGATGTGTTGGACTACAACTCCCAGAATGCCCCAGCCATCTGGGAGATGCAGTCCAACACATCTGGAGCGCCCCAGGTTGAGGAAGGCTGGCTTAAATGCTCTGTTTTCCGTTTGCTTTTTAACAGTTCAGTAGTTAGCCATGTTGGGGGGTGGGCGGGCTTTTGAGAACCAAATGACACCACATAAATGATTTTATAAATAAATACTGCAGATATTTCCATTTTCCATTTTACTGACTCCCCCACCCCACACACACACACTTTCTCACGCCAAAGAAATGCAAAGAATAAACAAAGAAGTTCAACTTACCTTCCCGTTGGGGCTGGCCTTCTTGAACACTCTGCAAAACAAGGAGGGAAGGGGAAACGGGGGTGAATAACATACGAGGCGCGTCTTACTCGGATTCAACAGTTGTTGACAGGTACACAAATCTAGAGGCCCCTTCCAACTCTACTATTCTATGATTCTATGTAGTTGTGAACTGCTGGCAGTACAGATGTTGTGGTGCTGCACAGCGGCAGGAGTGATTAAACCAGGCAACTCCTGGCTTCTGTACCACCACATTGTCACAGCAGACAATCATTTCTAAAGACCGTTTTATTTACTTAAAGCAACCTTTCTAGACTGCTTTTCGGTCAAAACAAACTTGCCCCAAGGCAGCAAAACAGAAGTTACAATCGATCCGTTGATAACATACATGGCCACGGAAAAACAAAGCAAACTAGTAAAGCCACAGTAAAAGGCAAACCAAGGATAAAGCCATAGAGAGCAATACTGCCTTGAGGCCCAGTATTGGGCAAAAGGCGGGATACAAATAAATATAATAAATAAATAAATAAATAAAACCAGCGAAACGAAACAAAACCACAAAAAGATGCAAGACCAGCAGTCAAATATTCACTACTCAAAGCTCGGGAGAATAAAATTGTCCTCCCCTTGTGCCTTCACACAAATAAAGTAGGTGCTAGGTAAACCTCCCTGGAGAAAGCAATCCATAATGAGTTGTCACCACTGAGAAGTCCATCTCCCCAGTCACCACTTGCCTGACTTCGAAACCCAGCCTCTGATGAGGACCTTTACAAACAAGGACGTTTACGTGGGATTTCTTAAGCACAGCCTGAAAGACGTGCATTTTTCTTTGCCTCTATGACAGCCTTCCTCAACCTGGGGCTCTCCAGATGTCCTGGACTGCATCTCCCAGAATGCCCCAGCCAGCTGGCTGGGGCATTCTGGGAGTTGTAGTCCAACACATCTGGAGCACCCCAGGTTGAGGAAGGCTACTCTATGATAGGGTGACCATATGAAAAGGAGGACAGGGCTCCTGTATCTTTAACAAGTGTCATTTGTATATATGGAGAACCTGGTGAAATTCCCTCTTCATCACAACAGTTAAAGGTGCAGGAGCTATACTAGAGTGACCAGATTTAAAAGAGGGCAGGGCACCTGCAGCTTTCACTGGTGTGATGAAGAGGAAATTTCACCAGGTTCCCCATATATACAAATGACACCTGCTGAAATTTCCTTTTCAATACAACTGTTAAAGATACAGGAGCCCTGTCCTCCTTTTCATATGGTCACCCTACTCTATGACCTCAAGGGCAGGCACTGGTGACTGGCATTGCTGCCCTAGAGAATACACAGAAGCTTTTTGTCCAGTAGAAAATGGAGGAAGTAACCTTTCTAACAACCCCGCCCCCCCCACAATTCTCTCAAAAGTCCAGTTCAAGTTGGATAGAGGCACTCTAGCTTCGGGATAGGGGAGTGGACATCCGTCAAATAAAAAAAATGCTAATAAAAAGAGAACAGAATGCTGAACTAGGAGGGCGTTGCTTTTGAATTGTCTTTCCTGTGGAAAGGACTACGCAAGCGCGCATGTCCTCAAAAGGATAACCAATGGCAGTTAAGTAGAAAGATACTAATGAATTTTTTAAACCCCTTTTTTAAAAAAACAATCCCCAAACTGGGTGGGGTACAGGATAGGCTGGGAACAGTGCTGTTTGCCAGCCTGTCGATGTCACAGACATTATCCAATATGCACTATCCATGCTGCAGTCGCTTGCCCGTAGCGCATGATTAAGTGCAGCGATGTTTATTTATTTATTTATTTATTTATTACAATTCTATACCGCCCAATAGCCGGAGCTCTCTGGGCGGTTCACAAAAATTAAAAACATTCAAAGTATAAAACAACAGTATAAAACCATACTATAAAATACAATATAAAAGCTCAACCGGATAAAAACAGCAGCAATGCAAAATTACAAATTTAAAACACCAAGTTAAAATTTATTTATAGACTGTTAAAATGCTGGGAGAATAAAAAGGTCTTCACCTGGCATCTAAAAGCATATAATGTAGGTGCCAAGCGAACCTCCTTAGGGAGCTCATTCCACAGCCGGGGTGCCAAAGCAGAGAAGGCCCTCCACCTGGTAGCCACCTGCCTCACTTCCTTTGGCAGGGGCTTGCAGAGAAGGACCCATGAGGATGACCTTAGGGTCCAGGCAGGTACATACGGGAGGAGGCGTTCCTTCAGATATCCTGGCCCCAAGCCATTGAGGGCTTTAAATGTCAATATCAGCACTTTGAATCGGGCCAGGATCTGGACGGGCAGCCAATGAAGCTGGAAAAGTACTGGCGTAATGTGGTCTCGTCAGCCAGTCCCTGTTAGTAACCGTGCTGCCCTGTTTTGTACCAGTTGAAGTTTCTGGACTGTTTTCAAAGGCAGCCCCACGTATAACGCATTGCAGTAATCCAAACGAGAGGTTATCAGAGCATGTAGCTAGGCTATCTCTGTCCAGATAAGGGCGCAGTTGATATATCAGCCTAAGCTGATAAAAGGTGCTGTTTGCCACTGAGGCCATAGCTAGACCTAAGGTTTATCCCTGGATCGTCCAGGGGTCAAACCTGTTGATCTAGGTGACACACACGGGATCCAGTGCTCAGGCAGGGGCGAACCCTGGATGATCCCAGGATAAACCTTAGGTCTAGCTGTGGCCTGAGTTCACCTGTGCCTCAAGTGACAGTTCTGGATCCAAGAGCACCCCCAAACTATGGACCCGATCCGTTAGGGAGAATGCAACCCCGTCCAGGACAGGGCAAACATCACCTCGCCGGACAGATGAACCACCTGCTAATAGTACCTCCGTTTTGTCTGGATTGAGTCTCAGTTTGTTAGCTCTCATCCAGTCCATTACTGTGCCCAGGCACTAGTTCAGAACAGCCACTGCCTCACCTGGCTTTGATGGAAAGGAAAGGTAGAGCTGTTCTTAAGAGTTCAGGGGAGTGGGTTCAGGTGGTGCTTCCTGAAGCTCCAGAGGGGGGAATGGTTCACCAGGAAGGGTCGTGCAACAGGAAAACTACACTGGGCATTCAACGCAACTCGGGGATGACAAAAGCCGAACTCTGTCAAATTTAGCATCGCTACGATCCCTTGCTTGGGGAACTGCTGTCTTTCGAGTGGGCCCCGGCTGCTCATCTTGCCACCCAGCACTGCCTTACCGCTTCGTAAAGTCTTCCGTAATCGTGTTCCTGGAGAATCCATTTGTCCCTTTGGAGCAGCCGGGGGATTTGTTGGCCAAAACTCCCTGCACCGCCTTCATCTGGGCTCAGCACGGCGACCGAGCAGCCAGCTCGGCACGGCGATGCGAGGGAGCGTCTCGAGAGTGCCCGGCTAGGTCCACAGAACCCCGAGGACGACTGATCCAGGCATCGCGCCTTCCTTGCTACAGCTGTTGGGAAGCACTGTTGTTTGACAAAAGCAAACAACCGCTTCCCAATGCACGGGCGTTCCAATGGTTTCCGGAGGCTCAAAGGGAGCGCAAAGGAAATCCAGCTATTATACGTCGCCCAGCTGCTTCCAGTAATATCAAAACAAATGACCCAACTGCAGCCCAAGCTGTGGCAGGTTGTTTCCAAGTCAAATGGCAAATCCGCACCCTTGCAGCTCCCCGTCAAGAACAGCTTTTCTCTCGGCTCTTTGCCTCTCCCGGTTCGGCTCTCAGATGTCTCCCTCCGGTCCTGTCTTCATGCCTCCGGACTGCTCCTCCCAAGTCCTCGCCTAAATTCCCCGAGCTCAACACCCCCACCAGCATCGACTCTTGGCCTGCTGCCCTCGTAGCACTTTCTCTGCTAGGCCTGAACTTCTGCTCTTCCTTTCCTTGGCTCTTCTGATCCTCTGAGGCCAGAACATAAGGAGATCCATGCTGGATCAGACCGAGGGTCCGTCTAGCCCAGCACTCTGTTCACACACTGGGCAAGCAGCTGTCGACCAGGGATGAACAAACAGGACACGGTGCAACAGCACCCTCCCACCCACGTTCCCCAGCAACTGGTGCACACAGGCTTATTGCCTCGAATACTACAGACAGCGCACAACCATCAGGGCTAGTAGCCATGGATAGCCTTCGCCTCCAGGAATTTATCCAACCCCCCTTTTAAAGCCATCCAAATGGGTGGCCATCACTACATCTTGTGGTAGTGAGTTCCATAATTTAACTCTGTGCTCTGTGAAGAAGGCCTTCCTTTTATCTCATGGAATCATAGAATCATAGAACAGAGTTGGAAGGGGCCTACAAGGCCAAGGCCAACCCCCTGCTCAATGCAGGGATCCACCCTAAAGCATCCCTGACAGATGGTTGTCCAGCTGCCTCTTGAATGCCTCTAGTGTGGGAGAGCCCACCACCTCCCTAGGTAACTGATTGCATTGTTGTACTGCTCTAACAGTTAGGAAGTTTTTCCTGATGTCCAGCTGGAATCTGGCTTCCTTTAACTTGAGCCCTTTATTCCGTGTCCTGCACTCTGGGAGGATCGAGAAGAGATCCTGGCCCTCCTCTGTGTGACAACCTTTTAAGGATTTGAAGAGTGCTCTCATGTCTCCCCTCAATCTTCTCTTCTCCTGAATCTCCCACCAATCAGCTTCATGGGATGACCCCGGGTTCTAGTATTTTGAGAGAGGGAGAGAAATGCCTCCCTGTCCACATTCTCCACACCAGGCATGATTTTGTACACCTCTATCAGGCCTCCCCTTAGCCTCCTTTTTTCCAAGCTAAACAGTCCAAGGCCAGAGCAGCACAGCCAATGAGAATGCAGGAAATTGGGGCAACTCAGCCAATCACTGGCCAGAGCAGGACCACCATGACCATCAGCAGATCCTTTGCTACTTTAGAACCAGGAGCCTTCCAAACTCTCCTGATCCAAATTTCTTACCTGCTCTTGTTCCCAAAGTGGGAAATGAATGACTCCCTGAAAGCTTCAGGCTAGAAAGATCCAAATATATTCTAAACAAATAAATACATCTTCAGTTAGAAGCAGGTGCTGTGAAAAGACCTCCTCTCTGCCCAAGACCCTGGTGCACCACTGCCAGTCTTGGCTAGATAAACCAACAGTCTGAGCTGGAATGAGGCAACTTCCTAGAATCATAGAATCATAGAATAGCAGAGTTGGAAGGGGCCTACAAGGCCATTGAGTCCAACCCCCAGCTCAATGCAGGAATCCACCCTAAAGCATCCCTGACAGAGGGTTGTCCAGCTGCCTCTTGAATGCCTCTAGTGTGGGAGAGCCCACCACCTCCCTAGGTAACTGATTGCATTGTCGTACTGCTCTAACAGTCAGGAAGTTTTTCCTGATGTCCAGCTGGAATCTGGCTTCCTTTACCTTGAGACTGTTATTCCGTGTCCTGCACTCTGGGAGGATCCTACACCTCTCTAGCCTTGTATTAGTTTTGTTTATTTCTTTACAGCATGTTTACTCAGCTCTTCAACTGAAAAAAGCCCCCACAGCTGCTAACAAAGTTTAATATTAGGAAGGTCCCTGCACTCAGGCTTACAATCTAGAAGACATGACACACAAGGAAAAGGGATAGGGAGGGATGAGGAAAAAGCAAAACTCCACCCCGATTCTTAGTTTCAAAGTTCTTGTAGGTGCTCATTCGCACAAGGAAAGAAGGTGCTTGCAGCTGCTCCTTTTCTGGCTGTTGTGTTGAGGCAGGTTGGCCTCCCCCTTGCCATCCTGCTCTTCCTGGAAGGCAAGGGGTGGAGTCCCCCCCCCCCCCCTAGAGATGTGAAGGCCCGGAAGAAAACCGAAAAATTCAGGACAAAACAGGTTTTCCCCATTTTTCCCCAAAAACGTTTTTGTTTTTTTTCCTGAAAAATTGGAAAAAATTAAGAAAAAATTGATTACGGAACATTTTATTTTAGCATGATGAATAAAATATTTAAGACATAAATGATTTTCTTTGTTACTAATGTCGATGGTTTCTTCTGTTTGTTTGTTTTTAATTGTTTTTTTGCCTGTTCCTCATAAAATGGCAAAACCAAAGAGGTTCCTTACAGTTCAGGAGCTCGTTACCCCCAAAAAAGTAAAAATGTAAAACAGTAAATTCAATTTGTAATAATTGTTTGAATACACTGTACTTTTAATATACTAAATGTGATAATTTTATGCCAGACCAACTTGTGCACAGTTACATGTTATGTTCTTAAAGTAACAAAATGACTTTCAATCTAAAAAGTGCTAAAGTTGCATTTTTCTTTCAATTTTTCCAAAAAAAACCATTTCCCCCTGGGAAAAAAACAAGAGAAAACTTTCTCCCACTCCCATGGCTTCAAAATTTCTGGAAATTTTAATCTCTTGTCACAGGATTGACCACTACTCTGACTGGAGGTGGGAGGGGCTGCCCTGAGAGTCTTTCCCATCACCTGCTACTTTTAACTGGATCACAGCCGAGACCTTCTCCATGCAAGGCAAGTGCTCCACTGCTGGGCGATGGTGCATGAAACCCAGGCCCTGCAGCCTGTCTCATCAAGGTCACACAGCAGCCTGGCTGCGCATTGCCAAACACATCCTTCCGGCTTGGAGGTCAAGCCTTCTGCTCTGTGACTGCAGCTTGCCAGCGTGAAGATTTCCAAGGCAGCGCCAGCGATGTCAGTTCACATTACCCACTGGGCGGAACACATGTACCTAGATATTCGCAGGCGTCCGTCACATTGCCGGACCCTGCAGGGTTTGGGAACAGCAGGACAAGTACCCAGCTGCTCAGAATGGCTAGGCTGACCATGTACATATGCGCAGGGGAGGAGCACAGAGCTTATTAAATTGCCAAGGAAAACGATGCACACAGAAACAGAGATCAGTGCAATACAGTTAACCTCTCCAAAGAGGGACCGGCCACTCCGGTGCCCTGGGTTTCCTTCCCTCTGTGATGGCAAAGAACCAAGAGATCCCCTAGGGCAGAAATAGGTAACCTTTCAGGCCTTGGGCACATTTGGCAATTTGGGAAACTGCCCTGGGCACCACCACAAAATGGTTGCCATAGAAGGCATGGCAAAGGACAAGTAACCTGCCCAAAAGACGGAGTACAATAAGCCCTGACAAACTGAACAATTCCTTTGAACCCACTGTTTTCAGCACCAACAGAATCTAATTCAGCCCTGGTTAGGCCTCATCTTGAGTATTGCATCCAGTTCTGGGCACCACACTTCAAGAAGGATGCAGACAAGCTGGAGCGTGTTCAGAGGAGGGCAACCAGGATGATCAGGGGTCTAGAAACAAAGCCCTATGAAGGGAGACTGAAAGAACTGGGCATGTTTAGCCTGGAGAAGAGAAGATGGAGGGGAGACATGAGAGCACTCTTCAAATACTTGAAAGGTTGTCCCACAGAGGAGGGCCAGGATCTCTTCTCAATCCTCCCAGAGTGCAGGACACGGAATAACGGGCTCAAGTTAAAGGAAGCCAGATTCCAGCTGGACATCAGGAAAAACTTCCTGACTGTTAGAGCAGTACAACAATGGAACCAGTTACCTAGGGAGGTTGTGGGCTCTCCCACCCTAGAGACATTCAAGAGGCAGCTGGACAACCATTTATTGTTATTAATATTATTATTTATTTATATAGCACCATTAATGTACATGGTGCTGTACAGAGTAAAACAATAAATAGCAGGACCCTGCCGCATAGGCTTACATTCTAATAAAATCATAATAAAGTAATAAGGAGGGGAAGAGAATGCACCAAACAGGCAGTATAAAAGTCAGAACAAAATCAAGTTTTAAAAGCTTTAGGGAAAAATTTTTTTTTAGCTGAGCTTTAAAAGCTGCGATTGAACTTGTAGTTCTCAAATGCTCTGGAAGAGCGTTCCAGGCGTAAGAAAAATGGCCGAAGAAAATGGACGAAGCCGAGCAAGGGAAGTGGACCATCTGTCAGGGATGCTTTAAGGTGAGTTCCTGATCCCAACAAAAGCTAGCAAATTCCAGAAGTCAGCAAACACACTGGCCCAGTAGGATTTATCTGGCTTCATTAGTGCAAGTAGACTCCATATTGGTTGCTGTCAGCCATTAGCTTGAGGCAAGAGCAACTTCTGGCCAAGAATGTGGAACAACCTGAGTAGGAATTGCACCAAGATAAGAAGATCCAAGCATCCACCAGACGGCTGCCGGGCCTTTATCCACCTGCATGCTAACAGGCCATTCTCCACCTTGAGTCTCAAGTCCACGGCGTACAGGTGGGCCATTATAATCCTGGAGGACGGCCAAGATGCATTAGCCGGTTTATTGCTTTGTGGGTAAACTGATATTTTAAAAGACGCTTCATTGGAAGGTCTTTCGAAGATTTTCATATCCAAAAGACGTAGAAACTCCTACCGGCTGGGTCGACGTCTCCTGCGGAGTGGACCAGGACCAGAAGCAACGGCTGCTCAAAACTATCCCACAATTCTGGTATTTGTGTGGACTGTTCAACCTGCTGCTATTAGAGAAAGGGATTTGTGGATGCATTTGGGTAGTTAGTTTGCTTTGGATTAGGGAGCAAATTAGCCTTTTATTTCTGGCTAAAGTCATAGAATCATAGAATAGCAGAGTTGGTCATTGAGTCCAACCCCCTGCTCAAGGCAGGAATCCACCTAAAGCATCCCTGGCAGATGGTTGTCCAGCTGCCTCTTGAAGGCCTCTAGTGTGGGAGAACCCAGAACCTCCCTAGGTCACTGGTTCCATTGTCGCACTGTCAGGAAGTTTTTTCTGATGTCCAGCTGGAATCTGGCTTCCTTTAACTTGAGCCCGTTATTCTGTGTCCTGCACTCTGGGAGGATCGAGAAGAGATCCTGGCCCTCCTCTGTGTGACAACCTTTCAAGTATTTGAAGAGTGCTATCCTGTCTCCCCTCCATCTTCTCTTCTCCAGGCTAAACATGCCCAGTTCTTTCAGTCTGTCTTCATAGGGCTTTGTTTCTAGACCTCTGATCATCCTGGCTGCCCTCCTCTGAACACGCTCCAGCTTGTCTGCGTCCTTCTTGAATTGTGGAGCCCAGAACTGGACGCAATACTCTAGATGAGGCCTAACCAGGGCCGAATAGAGAGGAACCAGGACCTCACGCGATTTGGAAGCTATACTTCTATTAATACAGCCCAAAATAGCATTTGCCTTTCTTGCAGCCATATCGCACTGTTGGCTCATATTCAGCTTGTGATCTACAACAATTCCAAGATCCTTCTCATTTGTAGTATTGCTGAGCCAAGTATCCCCCATCTTGTAACTCTGCATTTGGTTTCTATTTCCTAAATGTAGAACTTGGCATTTATCCCTATTAAATTTCATTCTGTTGTTTTCACCTGGCCTGCTGTGTTTCAACAAGAGTTTGGTTCTAAAATATAAGAGATGGAGTTGAGGCCCCCACTCAGGTTTCAGGGAATGCTCAGTGGCACAGCACAGAAGCGGGTGGCAGCGTTGGGTGGGTTGGGGAGGCAGTTTCATCAGTGGCCCAATACCTGCCTCTTGATGCTTCAGCTATAGACCTTGGTCAGGGAGAACGTATTCTCTTTAAGTCTGCAGCCTGCCTACCAACCCAATGTGATGCACCACCCAGCTTACCTTTCCTCCCTTTCGTCCAGGTATGTTCAGGGCAGGGCCACCAGATCCATGGGTCAGGCCCTCCTGACCTGTTCTACCTCACGGATCATAGAATCATAGAATAGCAGAGTTGGAAGGGGCCTACAAGGCCATCGAGTCCAACCCCCTGCTCAATGCAGGAATCCACCCTAAAGCATCCCTGACAGAGGGTTGTCCAGCTGCCTCTTGAAGGCCTCTCATGTGGGAGAGCCCACAACCTCCCTAGGTAACTGATTCCATTGTCGTACTGCTCTAACAGTCAGGAAGTTTTTCCTGACGGCCAGCTGGAATCTGGCTTCCTTTAACTTGAGCCCGTTATTCCGTGTCCTGCACTCTGGGAGGAGCGAGAAGAGATCCTGGCCCTCCTCTGTGTGACAACCTTTCAAGTATTTGAAGAGTGCTCTCATGTCTCCCCTCCATCTTCTCTTCTCCAGGTTAAACACGATCGTGGTGTCCCGGTATCGTGCTTCCCCGGACCTTGTCCCTCAGCTGTAGAATTCACTCCCCGTGCCACAGCAGCTGAACAAGAGTTTGGAGGTGTCCAAGAAAGGTTTGAAAACCTTTCTATTTGGGTTGGCTGGGTCTTCCTGCCATAAAACATGCTGATGTTTTTTGTGTTGCCTGCGACACATTTTATATGGGTTTTTAAGGTTTGATTGTTAGGGTTCTTTTAATTTCAGCTAGCTCTATAGGGTGACCATATTCTGGAAACCAAAAAGGAGGACAACATGGTTGGCATGTTAAAATTATTTTTAAAAAATAATTTTAAAACCTCAAACTTTTTTAAAAAATCCTAAAACTCGATGGATGGTCAGATCTGTTTCAGACTTGGCATAGCTAAAGTCCTTGTTAAGAGTAATCATGGTGCCAAGTTTCATCTCTTTATCTTGAAAAATGACGGAGTTATAAGCATTTTCGTTAATTCCCATTAGAGCTGCTCTTTGGGAAAATCCGGATTTCCCCTTCCCCTCCCCCTCCCGGATTTGACATCAAAAACCCGGACAAATATGGGCAAATCCGGTCATATGGTCACCCTACTTTTATTAGGATGATTGTATTTATTCCATTTTTGTAAACTCCCTGACCTGTTTTATCTTATGTACAGCGCTTTGTTGGTAAGCGTGATAACCGGGGCGGGGGCGTCCCCTCACCAAGTGTCCCCCTCGCCCCTCATTGAGGATGCAGAGCAGATGAAATGGCGGTCAAAGGGCCCCATCATCCTGGGGCCATGGCGAGGTCAGGGGCTGTGGCCAAACCTCCCGGCCTCATGTCGAAGGCCAGGCCAGAGCAGGGAGGGGGTCGTTTGCCCCCCACCCAGATGTAATTCTCCACCTTTGGTCTCTGCTGACTGCCAGTATCTCTCCAGGGGACTTTCCAGTCCTACCCGGAGATCTCTTCCTCAAGTAGAGCCTGCTTTCTCTCCCCGACTGAGCTACGGCCCAGATACAACCTGGGGCTTCCTTGCATGACTCAAAGAGTCTCAGACAGACACACACACACACACACACACACACACACCCTGCCCCGCTCCATCAGCATCTCTCAAATCTGTGGATGGCCGGCATGAAATGAAAATATGTTCCCCTTTCCTGGAAGAGGCTCATGTTTTAGTTATGGGCTCATGAATTTTTCATGGCGGCCTCCCCTCCCTCCCAGCTGCCCCCCACCCCACCCCCCAAAAAAATATTGCAGTGACTTTCGTAAATCATTAGCATGACCTGCATAGAAAATCAAAGGCACTCATGAGGTTTAGTACACATGAAAGCCAAAAGCCCCCCCATCCCACCCCACCCCCACTCCCGTAAACACACATATACAGCCTTCCCGCATGCCTGGTGAATGTGGAAACAGACGAGACAGAGCTCAGGGCCGGTGGGGGGGGAGAGAGACCACTCCAGAGGTACCAGCTGGGCCTGTGTCCATCCCAAGAGGGATGTCGAAACACTGTTGTTGTCATGACAACAGCAGCTTTTCCCCCTCCCCAGAATCTAATTAAGAGAAGCTCTTCAATACGCTAATCAGGAGGAAGATAAAGGCATCCTTGGGTGTGGAGGTGGAATGCGGGTGAGGAGGCTGTCCAAGACCCAAGGCTCTGTGCAAGCGAGAGAGCAGCTCCGGTTTTGGAAGGCCAGGGTGTGTGTGTGTGTGTGTGTTTACGAGAACAGGGATGGATGCCCAACAAGGAGGAATTCCGGGTCTAGCCTCAGGACAAAGAGCAGGCAAGTGCTTGGGGTGGGCAGGCAGGCAGGCATACATTTGTTTGTTTCTTTGTTTTATATCCTGCCTTTCCACCAAAAAATATGGCACTCAAGGCAGCTAAAAAATATAATACTTTGGGGGTGGACTAGATGACCTTCAAGGCTCCTTCCAGTTCTATGGTTCTGGGCCAGCTGAATGTTCAGCACACTCTTCAGATGCAGCCACACTGAGAAAACAAGCTCAGCTAAAAACTTTTCTTTTTTCTAAAGCTTTTAGAACTTGATTTTGATCTTACTTTTTATACTGTTAGTTTTACTGTACCCTGTGCCTGTTTGGTGCATTCTCTTCCCCTTCTTTTTGTTTTATTATGATTCTATTGGAAAGTAAGCCTATGCAGGCAAGGTTTTGCTATTTTATTGTTTTACTCTGTACAGCACCATGTGCACTGATGGTGCTATATTAAATAAATAAATAATAATAACATGTTGCAGCAGTCCAGACAAGATGTAACTAAGGCAAGTGTCACCAGAGCCAGAGCCAAAATTTCTAAGGACAGGTGCAGTTGGTGCATCAGTCTCAGCTGAGCAAAGGCACTCCTGGTCACCGCTGGGATTTGGTCATCCAGGCTCAAAGCTGGGCTCAGAAGCAGCCCCAGACTTCGCACCTGTGTTTGCAAGGGGAGGGCCACAGCACCCAGGAGAGGTCAACTCCCTCTTCCTTGATCAGGGATGTCTATAAGAACATCAGAACATAAGACATTCCATGCTGGATCAGACCAAGGGTCCATCAAGTCCAGCACTCTGTTCCCACAGTGGCCTAGCAGCTGTCGACCAGGGACCAAGAAAGCAGGACATGGTGCAACAGCACCCTCCCACCCATGTTCCTCAGCAACTGGGGCACACAGGCTTACTGCCTCAGATACTGGAGGTAGCACGTAACCATCAGGGCTAGCAGTCATTGGTAGCCTTCTCCTCCAGGAATTTATCCAACCCCCTTTGAAAGCCATCCAAATTGGTGGCCATCGCCACATCTTGTGGCAGTGAGTTCCATAACTTAACTATGCGCTGTGTGAAAAAGTCCTTCCTTCTATCTGTCCTGAATCTCCCACCAATCAGCTTCATGGGATAATGACCCCATTGGGTTCTAGTATTTTGAGAGAGGGAGAAAAATGCCTCCCTCTCCACACCAGGCATCATTTTGCACACCTCTGTCCTGTCTCCTTAGTCTGTGATAAAGGCCAGTCCCCAACAGGTAAGGGCAGACAGCTGCAGCGGATCCGACCCCCATCTTGCAGAAGATTGCTGAAGGAGGCTTCCAGGCCAAGGCCCAGAGGAAGGCCGAGTTCAAATGCTCAGGCGCGAAGCACAAGATGGCAAAGCAGTCGGCCAAACTGGACCAGATGGCAGGAGAGGCAGGAGGCGGAAGTGTTGAAGGCAGCAAAGCAGGAAAAGCTGAAGTCCACAGAGAAAAAGGAGAGAGAGAACCACCAGTTGTTCAGCTGAGTGCTGAAACCAGAAGTAACTTTCATCATCCATCGTGATTAGAAATAGACAATGAACAGGCCTAGAGCATGGTTGGGGAACCACTGAAAGAACTGGGCATGTTTAACCTGGAGAAGAGAAGGCTGAGGGGAGACATGATAACACTTGAAAGGTGTTGAAAGGACTTGAAAGGTTGTCACACAGAGGAGGGCCAGGATCTCTTCTCGATCCTCCCAGAGTGCAGGACACGGAATAACGGGCTCAAGTTACAGGAAGCCAGATTCCGGCTGGACATCAGGAAAAACTTCCTGACTGTTAGAGCAGTACGGCAATGGAACCAATTACCTAGGGAGGTGGTGGGCTCTCCCACACTAGAGGCCTTCAAGAGGCAGCTGGACAACCATCTGTCAGGGATGCTTTAGGGTGGATTCCTGCATTGAGCAGGGGGTTGGACTGGATGGCCTTGTAGGCCCCTTCCAACTCTGCTATTCTGTGATTCTATGTGATCCGACCCACAGAGCACTGGGTGGGGGTCATCTGGCTCCTCCACCCAATTTTACTTGTCTATCCCAACCAAAAAGTAGGATGTTCTTTCATTCATTCATTCTTTTCCTTTCCTTTCCTTCTTTTGCAGTCTCTGCCCCTATGCCACTTTCTTGAGGTGCCTCCATCAGCACGTCCATTAACACACGTTGTCCACCTCCAGCTGCAAGACTTCAAAGCCTTCCAGCCTGGCGTGCCTGTGCGGCCGCTGGGCCGTGCGTTATCTCGGTGCTTTAAATCTGACCTCTACCATTGCTCAAGACGCATTCATATTCATCAGAGGATGAGCCGGCGTGCCAATTATCTTAAGTAGTTGTTACAAACCAGAAACCAAAACAAAAAAAGACTAAGGTTGCAATGCTTCCCAGAGCCGTTACAGGGTTGCTCATCACAGAACTGTCAGCCAGCTGAAGCGACAGGGTGGATTAAAAAAAAGCACTGTTGGGGGCCTCGGGCATCTGTCGAGCCCCCAAAACTGATGATACTGGCTTGAAAATGGCAAGTTCCCCCTTCCCCAGTTTGGACCACAGTGGGCCATGCCAACTTCTTGCATTCCGTGCCCTGGGGCTAGACACCCTTCATGCACCTCCTTCCCTCAGTGAATCTACCTTCTCATCACCATGGTCTCCTCCTCCTCCTCCTCCTCCTCTTTCTCATGTTTCTGCCGTTTGTTTGCTTGAGGCCGTGTCTACACCAGCCTGATAGTCCAGGCTGTTCATAGAATCATAGAATAGCAGGGTTGGAAAGGGCCTACAAGGCCATCGAGTCCAACCCCCTGCTCAATGCAGGAATCCACCCTAAAGCATCCCTGACAGAGGGTTGTCCAGCTGCCTCTTGAAGGCCTCTAGTGTGGGAGAGCCCGTTATTCTGTGTCCTGCACTCTGGGAGGATCGAGAAGAGATCCTGGCCCTCCTCTGTGTGACAACCTTTCAAGTATTTGAAGAGTGCTATCATGTCTCCCCTCAGTCTTCTCTTCTCCAGGCTAAACATGCCCAGTTCTTTCAGTCTCTCCTCATAGGTCTTTGTTTCCTGACCCCGATCATCCTCGTTGCCCTCCACGTAGACCCCAGCATAACTTTCCAATGTATGTCCATGGAAGCATTTACATTTAAAATGGCTTCAATGAAGGCCCAGGGGGCATTTGTGCAAGAACAGCCTTGATATTTTGAAGGATTCCAAAGGAAGGTGCGCTTAGCCACCCATGTTCCTTGTGGACCTTCGTTCTGAAAAATTTAGGTCATCTAGAGGTGTCCCTAACTAAGGCCATAGCTAGACCTAAGGTTTAACCCTGGATCGTCCAGGGGTCAAACCTGTTCATCTAGGTGACGCACAGGGGATCCAGTGCTCAGGCAGGGGCGAACCCTGGATGATCCCAGGATAAACCTTAGGTCTAGCTGTGTCCTAAGAAACCTGTACTCAGGTACTGTTTGTGGGCTTCCCATAGGTCAGCCAGTGTGGGAACAGAACAGGCCTTGTGTCTGGCCCAACTGGACTCTTCTCATGTTCTTATGAACTGGCAACGTTGTATTTGGAATGATTTTTAGAGCATCGCTGTCAAATCGTTTTTAGCACTGAATACATTTGCTTTCTATGCCTTTGTACCTTAGGTCTCTATGTACGGTATGTTGGAAGAGCCTTTCAGGAACTGCAACGTTACGCCTGAAATATATGTGGAATCTCTTGAAGTAACACCTCCAAAACCAGAACCACTTTTGCAGTAGTCAATGGTTTGTGTTTCACTACTTGGCCTGACCCATAACCAGCAGAAGCAAAATAAATATTGCACAGAAAGCAAATGAAAGATCATATAATTTCATCTATAATAGTTGCTAACAAATGGCCAACGTTTCAGAAACCTTTTAACTGGTTGTAATCCGCACAGAGAACATTAGTTATTGGGCGGAATAGGAATGTACTAAATAAATAAAATAAATACTCCGAAAGTGCTTTCAATCGCCAATGACTTAGCTTTCTCACTCACTCTGTATCAGACTTGAAAGTTTGCTAGCTTTTCTTCAGTCCAGGTGCTCTGTGAAACTTGGCAGCTTGCATATTCCTAACCTAAATGCTCCCCCTGATACTAGCAATGCTGAAGGAAATACATCTTGAAAACACAACCTTTTTGTTTTGTTTTGTTTTTTGAAGTCAATTCAGGCTAAATTCAGGCTAAATCTGGTGCAGTTCGAAGCCCTCGGGTGCAGCAAAATATTTCAGGGCATATTTCAGAGAACATTAGTTATTGGGCGGAATAGAAATGTACTAAATAAATAAAATAGATACACTGAAAGGGCTTTCAATCACTGATAACTCAGCTTGAAAGTTTGCTAGCTTTTCTTCAGTCCAGGTGCTCTGTGAAACTCGGCAGCTTGCATATTCCTACCCTAAATGCTCCCCCCCTCCCCGATACTAGCAACGCTGAAGGAAATACATCTGGAAAGCACAACCATTTTGGGTGTTTTTTTGAAGTCAATTCAGGCCACATTCAGTGGTTATCTTGTGCAATTCAGGAAACACTTGACACATCACGTCACCATATTTCCGGGTACATTCATCAGCACACACTCTGTTCGCAAGGGGCCTAGGCTGCTTATGAATGACCAAAAAAGAGGACAAAAGAAGGTGTCAATTTGCATCAATTTGCATATGCTAGCTTATATGTACGACTACAAATTTAGCAAGAATTTACTACAGTTTAAATAGAAATAGAGTAAATCTCAGTAGGATGCGGAGGACTGTAACCATAGAATCATAGAATCATAGAATAGCAGAGTTGGAAGGGGACTACAAGGCCATCCAGTCCAACCTCCTGCTCAATGCAGGAATCCACCCTAAAGCATCCCAGACAGATGCTTGTCCAGCTGCCTCTTGAAGGCCTCTAGGGTGGGAGAGCCCACCACCTCACCAGGCAATTGGTTCCATTGTCGTACTGCTCTAACAGTCAGGAGGTTTTTCCTGATGTCCAGCCGGAATCTGGCTTCCTTTAACTTGAGCCCGTTATTCTGTGTCCTGCACTCTGGGAGGATCGAGAAGAGATCCTGGCCCTCCTCTGTATGAGAACCTTTTAAGTCCTTGAAGAATGTCATCATGTTTCTCCTCAATCTTCTCTTCTCCCAGGTAGACATGCCCAGTTCTTTCAGTCTCTCCTCACCTTACAACAGACTTTGGGTTCTCCTCCGGTGCAAATTCAAGGTGCTGGTAATGACGTTTAAAGCCCTAAACGGCTTGGGACCTCGATACTTGAGAGAGCGCCTCTCCTTATATATGCCTGCCCGAGATCTGTTGGAGGAGCCCTTCTCCGCATCCCACCAATGCAACATATACGTTATGATGGGACAAGGGAGAGGGACTTCTCTGTAGTGGCACCCCGACTGTGGAATGCCCTCCCCTGGGAGGCCCGACTGGCGCCAACACTGATTTCATTTCGACGCCAAGTAAAAACATGGCTTTTTAACAAAGCCTTTGATGGTTAAACTTACTAAGATGGCACATTGTTTTAACTGTTTTTACTGCTTTTAAGTTCTATATTGTTTTAACTTGGATCATGGTTAATTTGTTTTTAACTGTGTATATTTATTGTTTTATACTGTATGTTTTTATTTGTACGTCGCCCTGCGATCTTAGTGATAGAGGGCAGGATATAAATATAAAGGTGAAAGAAGAAAGTGCAAAAGCCGGGTTGCAGTTAAACTTCAAAAAGCCAAGATTATGGCAACCAGCTTGATTGATAACTGGCAAATAGAGGGAGAAAACGTGGAGGCAGTGACAGACTTTGTATTTCCGGGCGCAAAGATTACTGCAGACGCTGACTGCAGCCAGGAAATCAGAAGACGTTTACTTCTTGGGAGGAGAGCAATGACAAATCTTGATAAAATAGTTAAGAGCAGAAACACCACACTGACAACAAAGGTCCGCATAGTTAAAGCAATGGTATTCCCCGTAGTAACCTATGGCTGCGAGAGCTGGACCATAAGGAAGGCTGAGCGAAGGAAGATAGATGCTTTTGAACTGTGGTGTTGGAGGAAAATTCTGAGAGTGCCTTGGACTGCAAGAAGATCAAACCAGTCCGTACTCCAGGAAATAAAGCCAGACTGCTCGCTTGAGGGAATGGTATTAAAGGCAAAACTGAAGTACTTTGGCCACATAATGAGAAGACAGGACACCCTGGAGAAGAGGCTGATGCTAGGGAAAGCGGAAGGCAAAAGGAAGAGGGGCCGACCAAGGGCAAGATGGATGGATGATATTCTGGAGGTGACAGACTTGATCTTGGGGGAGCTAGGGGTGGCAACGGCTGACAGAAAGCTCTGGCGTGGGCTAGTCCATGAAGTCACGAAGAGTCGGAAGCGACCGAACGAATAAACAACAACATACATATTTTAAGTAAATAAATAATAAATAAATAAATTGCAAGTTAACATCCATGGCGATGGGCAGGCTGTCTCTCAGGAAAGCCGGCCTGCCATTATGGGCCTTCTTACTGAGGAAGCCCGGAGAAGCTTTGGGCGAAAGCATTTGGCAGTCACAGATACCTCCTAGAGCAAAATCCCATCTCCGCAAGGCATGCAGCCCCTTTTTGGGGGTGGGGGGGTGTAGAGTAGTAGTAGTAATTTATTAATGCTTAGGCCATAGGCCATTCGCATACAGAACAGATACACTATGAAGAAACAACAATATAAAAATACTACATATAATCACAAACAGATCACACATAATAAAAGAATAAAATTCAATACAATTAAAAGCATAATTTGAATATAAAATTTGTAGTTAAATAAGAGCATCTCCAGCACAGTTTATTACTGCAATCTCAGTAATAAATCTTGCCCGGATTTTCATTGCTGCCAGGGCAAAAAGAGCTACTTTGTGCGTTACCCTAGAGTCAGTGTCAGACAGGAGATAGAAAATCTTTTCTGAAGTGGTACTGAAGTGTAGTTGATACAGAATAGATTCCAAAAATTTGGTTCTTGGTTCAGAGTATAAAGAACAGAAGAGCAAATAATGAGGCAGATCCTCAATTTCTGGGGCCCCACAAATACACAGACGGAGGGCCAAAGGGGTGCGCTGGTAGAGTTCATTTCCCATGCACAGAGAGAAAAGAGGTTTCGGGCAATCGACATTTAATAACCAAAATCCATTTCCCACCAGGCTTTGCTAACTGAACATAGCAAAGAAGAGGGCACAATTCCCCGGGGGGGGGGGGGCAGCTTTTCTGAAGTCTAAACATGCACAGGCCAGGCCCTGTAATCGTCTTTTGGCCTCCATGTTTCAAAAGTCTTTTTTCTCATTTTTTTCTCCTGCCCACAGACATACACACACACACACACACACAAAAGGGACAATAGCATTTCATGCATCTGACGAAGTTGTTTGAGGCTATGAAGGCTTGTTCTACGTGCCACAGAAGTCTCTCTTGTTTCTGGCTCCGTCTCTCGCTCTCTCAAATGCCCGACTTCCTCCACTCTCTTTCGCCCCAAAGCTGCAGTAATCTGATGTCTGAACCCTCCTTATCAGATTTACTGAGTTTAAAGAAATTTGCCAGCCAGAAATTCAATCCTCTGCTTGATGTGCCAGATTTGCATCACGCTTCAGGGGGCGGGAGCAGCAAGGAGCATCTCTGCCCGCAAAGAGACGGCCAGGACCATAAATCAAAACTGCGGATTACCGTCCACCGCAGGTTCATTTCACAGCTCCCCCCCCCCCCCCCCAGCAAAGAAGCAAGGAAAACGCGAGAGAGATAACGTCAGCAGCAGGCTAGCAGCAGAGCGCTTACGGCAAGAGAGAGTTTGCACTGCGTACCGGGGAGAATTCAAAGAGGGAAGGAGGCTTGGAAGACCAGGATGGGCCAAAGCCCTCAGCCACGGCCTCCTGACAGCCAACATTTGGGGAGAGGTAGAATCATATAAT
Organism: Elgaria multicarinata webbii; assembly: GCF_023053635.1. Taxonomy (NCBI): domain Eukaryota; kingdom Metazoa; phylum Chordata; class Lepidosauria; order Squamata; family Anguidae; genus Elgaria; species Elgaria multicarinata. The sequence goes on from NC_086175.1 coordinate 139,502,379, forward strand.
CATAGAATCGTAGAGTTGGAAGGGGCCTATAAGGCCATCAAGTCCAACCCCTGCTCAATGCAGGGATCCACTTTAAAGCATCCTTGGCAGATGGTTGTCCAGCTGCCTCTTGAAGGCCTCTAGGGTGGGAGAGCAAGGAAAACAAGGGCTCCTGAAACCATCATTTTGCAGTATGGGGCAATACATCAGCAAAGCTGCAAAGCGCCACAAGGCTTGAGATACATTCCACTGCTCCGTGAATTTCATTCTGGGGCTCTCCTAAGGAAGCGTGAGAAATGTGCTTCAGTTCACCTTAGACCAGAATTTACCCAGCTCGACCTTCTCAGAATCGAAGCAGCCAAATTCTGTACATTTTCAAGCTTGTGATGTGATTCGCAGAACAAACAAACAAACAGAAAAGCATGCATTACGAAAAATGCACAAACGTATTGGATACGACTTGTGCGAGGATAACAGCAGGGTTTCTGGATGTGGGAGAAGCTCTGTGCTAGCGGAAGGCAGGTGGGTCCCAAACTACCTTGCCACCTGAGGTAAGAAGCCGCTGCCTGCCACCTTCCGTCCTGACAGCTGACAACTCGCCCGAAGTCTTGGGGAGACCTTTTGTGAGACTTCGGGCAAGCAGGGCCACAGCAGAAGAGTAGCCGGCAGGGCTCGCAAGAGATGGCTTTAAAAGGGGGTTGGATAAATTCCTGGAGAAGAAGGCTATTGATGGCTACTAGCCCTGATGGCTCCAATATCCAAGGCAGTAAGCCAGTTGCTGGGGAACAGGGGCGGGAGGGTGCTGTTGCACCATGTCCTGCTTGTTCATCCCTGGCCGAGGGCTGGTTGGCCACTGTGGGAACAGAGCGCTGGACTAGATGGACCCTCGGTCTGATCCATCCTCAGGGCTCCTCTCATATTCTTATGTTCTTAAGTTACTTAATAATAACTAAACTGGACTGGAACCACCATTTCCAATAAGCTTTGAACATCCTAGGCCAGCCTTCCTCAACCTGGGGCGCTCCAGATGTGTCGGACTGCAACTCCCAGAATGCCCCAGCCAGCTCCCCAAGACTTCGGGCGAGTTGTCAGCTGTCAGGACGGAAGGTGGCAGGCAGCGGCTTCTTACCTCAGGTGACAAGCTGGCTGGGGCATTCTGGGAGTTGCAGTCCGACACATCTGGAGCGCCCCAGGTTGAGGAAGGCTGGCCTAGGCGGACATAGGTCAAGCATATCCAGCTGTAAATGCTTTCTCCACATCCTTGGAGGATCAGCTGCAGACAAAAAAACTATTTATTTATTACATTTCTAGACCACGCAATAGCTGAAGCTCTCTTTGGTGTCACCATCATTGCAGCACAGGCATTTAGGAGGGAAGAACTGGCACAGGACCCTCGGCCGGATCCAGCGTGGCACTTGGGATGTTCTTAACCTGCTGGAGGTGGTGTTGGTGCCCCGCCCTGGCAGAGGGAGCAGAACAATTCACCACGCCTCTCCCTCTCCGCTGCCGGAATGGTTTGCCTCCGTCTGCCTAATGAGAAAGCCGGCCCTGATGGAATGACGCCATTGGGTCCAAGCCAAGCGAGAGACCTTGGCTGGAAGCATTCACGGTGCGTTTTCCAGGCATCCGTTGGCATCTCGACTGGATCGGAGTTAGGAAAAAATGTTTTGTTTCTGACTTGAACCCCACGCTTCTCCCGCAAAAATGAATAATGGAATCATGGACATGACTAGGAGGGGCGATATCCCGAGGATCGCATCCACATGATGCACAGGAGATCCCCGGAGCAGGGAGGGATGATCCCTCCCTTTCCCTGGGATATCACCCTACCCTTTTATTCCGACTGGTCCCGTGGTCTCGTGTGGCTGGGCATCCCGTTTTTGTCCCCTCTCCTCGCAGAACTGTCACTTGAGGCACAGGTGAACTCAGTGGCAAAGAGCACCTTTTATCAGCTTAGGCTGATATACCAACTGCGCCCTTATCTGGACAGAGATAGCCTAGCTACAGTGATCCATGCTGATAACCTCTCGTTTGGATTACTGCAATGCGTTATACGTGGGGTTGCCTTTGAAAACGGTCCGGAAGCTTCAACTGGTACAAAACAGGGCAGCCCATTTACCAACAGGGACTGGCCGGCGAGTCATTACGCCAGTCCTTTTACAACTTCATTGGCTGCCAGTCTAGGTCCGGGCCCGATTCAAAGTGCTGGTACTAACATACAAAGCCCTAAACGGCTTGGGGCCAGGCTATCTGAAGGAACACCTCCTCCCGTATGTACCTGCCCAGACCTTAAGATCATCCACAGGGGCCCTTCTCCGTGAGCCCCTGCCAAAGGAAGTGAGGCAGGTGGCTACTGGGAGGAGGGCCTTCTCCGCTGTGGCACCCCAGCTGTGAAATTTGCTCCCCAGAGAGGTCCGCCTAGCACCTACACTGTACTCTTTTCGTCGCCAGTTGAAGACGCTTCTTCCTGTATAATATTGCCAGGATTCGACCATTTTTGTCTGTCTCTTCTGCCAAGACTCTCGTTCACGCACTGGTCATATCTCGGTTGGACTACTGCAACCTTCTTCTCTCTGGCCTTCCTTCGTCTCACATCAGTCCGCTGGTCTCTGTCCACCACTCTGCCGCTAAGATCATCTTCTTGGCCCGCCGCTCTGACCATGTCACTCCACTTCTGAAATCTCTTCATTGGCTTCCAATTCACTCCAGAATCCAATATAAACTTCTCCTGCTGACCTTCAAAGCTCTTCACGGTCTAGCTCCTGCCTATCTCTCCTCTCTCATCTCACACTATTGCCCCGCTCGGGCTCTCCGCTCCTCTAATGCCATGCTTCTCGCCTGCCCCAGGACTTCCACTTCCCTTACTCGGCTTCGTCCTTTTTCTTCTGCTGCCCCTTACGCCTGGAACGCTCTTCCAGAACACTTGAGAACTACCAACTCAATCACAGCTTTTAAAACTCAGCTAAAAACTTTTCTTTTCCCTATAGCTTTTAAATATTGAGGTTGTTCTAACTCTATACTGTTAGCTTCACCCTACCCGGTGCCTGTTTACACTTCCCTGTGCCTGTTTGCATTCTCCTTCCCTCTTTATTGTTTACTACAACTTTATTAGATTGTAAGCCTATGCGGCAGGGTCTTGCTATTTACTGTGTTATCTGTACAGCACCATCAATAATAATAATAATAATAAGACCTTTTTATTCTCTCAGTATTTTAACACCTAAATTTAAACTTTGCTGTTTTAATTCTGTATTTTAATCCTATATCAATTTCTGCTGTGTGGTTTTATCCTGGTTGTGCTTTTTATATTGATTTTGTAGTTGGGTTTTTAGATTGTTGGATGTTCCATTATGTTCTTAATGGTTTTAATTTTTGTGAACCACCCAGAGAGCTTTGGCTATGGGGCGGTATAAAAATGTAATAAATAAATAAATAAGTAACAGTAAGGAGCCAGGAACCAGGCACGGAGGTCCTCAGGAACGCCGTGCCCGTTGGGGGTGGGGTGGGGGGAGCAGGACTATTTCTTATTCAAAAAAAACCCTTACCTTTGCGCAGGTAAAAAAATAAACAAAATGGCGGGTGTGACGTCCTACGTCCTCCCGGGACGTCGCGCGCCACGTGTAGACAGAGGGCGACGATCCCAGAAGTAGGTAAGTCCGGGATCGCCCCCCCCTTTTTACCCTCTACACCCATAGGTGTAGACATGCCCCCTGTGGCACGGACACAGATCACGGGAGAAACTCCCGTGCAATTTCCCCACCCTGGATGTCAGGGTGGGTCAAAACTGTACAAGCGTGGTGCAAGATCAAGCCACCCTGCTCCTACAGGCGAACATTTGTAGCATAATTAATGAAAACGTGGAACTGTTTTAACTCTGTATTTTAATTTTGTCTCAATTTTGCTGCGTGGTTTTATCCTGGTTGCGCTTTTTATACTGTATTTTGTATTTGTGCTTTTAACCTGTTGGTTGTTTTATTATGGTTTTTAATTTTTGTGAACCGCCCAGAGAGCTTCGGCTATTGGGCGGTATAAAAATGTAATAAAGAAATAAATAAACCAATTGGCCCCATTCGTTCAGTTTACATTCATCATGCCATGTGCAACAAAAAGGTACGAACGGGTTTATTTATTTATTTATTGCATTTTTATACCGCCCAGTAGCCGAATCCCTCTGGCTGGTTGTTTCCATCACTCTGTTCATCGCCTGCTGTCATTGCCTGTGGCAAAAACCACGGTTAAAGAAAGAAACCCTAAAACACACACACACACACACACAAATGCAATGAAATGAATGCTAATTAAATGAATGAATAAGGATATGAATCTGGTTTTCGTGAATGAATGAGGAAACAGATGGAATTACAAAATGGAAGAATAATAATCTTGCAAACCCTAATTCTTAGCACTAATTAGATCTCGATGGGGCCAGAAAATGATGCTGTCAGGGAAAGGAAGAGGAGGCCACCAGTCTATATTTCTAATATTTTATCCACAGGCTGCAATGCAGACATCTTTGGGTATCTACCATCTTTACCATGGCCTTTATTTTGGTTTTCCAACTGGCTGGATCGCTGTACAACTCAGCGGCCCCCACCTTCACCCCAAGAACATGCCAGACAGATGTCTGCCTGATGCCTGAGTTTTTATCACTTCTGGGTCTCTTTTACCTGAATGTTATAATTTTCAGCCACAGCACTAGAATGGAGTTCTTGCGGTGATCTTGTCAAAAGGAAAAGCGAAATAATAGAACAGTCCACTGCAATTACACTCCTCCCATCAAAAGCCTCCCATCAACATCCTTCAAAAGCTGTTTCATTTCAAGAAAGCCATGCATTTCACTTTGATTTTTGCTTTCAATTCCATTTTGTTGGAAACTCTTCAGTATCTGCAGTAGAATAATCAGGGCTATGTACGTTCTGTGGCCACATCGCACACAAAGCATCAGTGGGGAGGCAGGTGCAGAAATCAACATTCCTGGAAAATCTGCTTTTAAAAACCCGGCATGTTTCTAGCTCTTAAGGTTGTGGAAAGAGACTTGAAAGTGTCTCCTGAAATCCCAGGAGCTCGTGGGGGAGGGGAGTGTTGGGGGAGAATTCCTAGGGTCTAAGGGGCGGGGCTTCCATGTTCTGCATAGCTCTTTGCTCCTCCCCCTCATTAGCAGGGGAAGAAAAGATTATGCAAAACATAGAATCATAGAATAGCAGAGTTGGAAGGGGCCTACAAGGCCATCGAGTCCAACCCCCTGCTCAATGCAGGAATCCACCCTAAAGCATCCCTGACAGAGGGTTGTCCAGCTGCCTCTTGAAGGCCTCGAGTGGGGAGAGCCCACCACCTCCCTAGGGAACTGATTCCATTGTCGTACTGCTCTAACAGTCAGGAAGTTTTTCCTGATGTCCAGCTGGAATCTGGCTTCCTGTAACTTAAGCCTGTTATTCCGTGTCCTGCACTCTGGGAGGATCGAGAAGAGATCCTGGCCCTCCTCTGTGTGACAACCTTTTAAGTATTTGAAGAGTGCTATCATGGTTGCAGAATCATCTTTTCTGGGTACAGAATTTTAAGTGCCAAACATATTCCGCCCTTGAGTACGTTAAGGAAAATTCCAAACAGCCTGGCTGTGTTTCTTCTTTTTTGCACAACAACTAAGACCAGCGATACATCAAATCCATCTCTGGGCAGCTGACAGCTGACACAGAAAGGGATAACCGGAGGAAGGAAACGGAGTCGTGCAATCCATTATCGATTAGCCATTTTTCTTCCCCAGGCTTTTTATTTTATCGATTCAGTAAGCCGAGAAGTTTGGCACGGCAGCCCTTGGCTTCAACGTGTAGCCACAAACGTCACCACTGGAAGTCAGGGATGGAATGAGGCCAAATCTTCTTTTTGCTCACATCCTGGAGCCAGGGAGATTAATTAGCATCGGAGAGAGAGAGAGAGAGAAGCCCAGCCTGCAGATTAGAGACGTGAAAGAGTGAGGGGTGCGGTGTGTGGTGTGTGTGTGTGGGGGGGGGTTTCTTGCCCTTCACCAACGGCAACTCTTTCAGATCCAGTTCAGAATAGCGAAAAGGGCTGAGAAGATTTTTCTCATGGCTCACAAATGGTGCCTTTTCAAGGAATAGGATGCTCTTGTTCTCCAAATGAGAAGAGCTCCCTGATGGAGAAGATCAGCTTTCACTTAATAACTGGGATCCCTCCGCCCCCCGCCCCCCTTAGCAAAGCAGTGGCCAAGAGAAGGCTATTGAGGCAGGCTATTGAGAGCGGCCTGTGACTTGCCTCTCCTAGAAGGGGCAAACTACTTAAAATCATCTAACATGCCTCTTTTTATGCTCTTACTTTTCTTTTAGGGCCTTGCTAGACCTACCTCAGAATCCGTGTGGGAGGAGCAGCCAGCCCGTGCTAGAAGTAGCGCGGGCTGTCGCTCCTTTCCACACGTCAGATGCGACGGGGAAAGGAAAGCCCCGTCGCGTCCTCCGTTTTTTAAAAAAAGTTAAAGGGGCCATGTGCGCAGGAGCGCACCAACGAAAAGGTAAGTCTTTTTAAAAAAATATAAAGGGTTCCCCACTCCCCCCTGCCCCGATTTCCCCCCACAATGTCTGATCCCCCCCGCTTGCCCGTCCGCTCGCCCATCCGCTCGCCATGTCCGATGCCCCCTCCTCCACCACCACCCCGGCCACGATCTCCCCACCCTGGCTCCACTCTCCCCCCCACCCCATCTCTCCTGTCGGGTCCTCTCCTCTCCCCCTGGCCCCCATCTCTCCCCCCCCGCGCGATTCCCTCGTCCCCGGCCCGATGGGCACAGCGCTGTGCCCAGTGCGCGACTTCTCCCAGCTACTCTTGAGTAAGCTGCGTAGCCGGGAAAAGCCAAGGAACCAGCTCAGCCTAGGGCTGCAGAAAAACCGGGCCAAAAGTGGATCCGGTTATCTTGGGTCAAGGGAGGGTTTAGCCCGGCCTGACCTTGGGATCCCCTGTGTGGCATCTGCACGCGCAGGGGTGAGCCCGGGTTTCAGCCCGGGCTAAATCCTCATCTAGCAACGGCCTGAGTCTCACAAGTTTGCCTTCTGGGAAATGAGTGCTTTGTGACTTTGGTCTAATCTACACCAAGCAGGATATTGCACTATGAAAGTAGTATATAAAAGGCAGGAACCACACCAAGCAGGATATAGCGGTATGGAAGTGGTATGAAAGCGGTATATGGTCTGTGTCAGCTCAGGTGGGAAGTTTCCAAAGGGCCAGGCCCATTACACAGAGGCCTTAGCTAGACCAGGCTATATCCCGGGGTGACAACCGGAACCGTCCCTGTGCGTCCACATGACGCACAGGGGATCCCGGGATCAGGGAGGGATCATCCCTCCCATGCCCTGGGACACAGCCCTAGCCTTTGGCCCCGCTTTTTCTGCGGTCTCAGGCTGATCCCGAGACCGCGGAGCGTGTGGCCCGGCTCCGTGTGATTACTCGCGCGGAGCCAGGAGCTGCACCCATTGGGGGTAGGGTGGGGGGAGCGGGGGAAATCAATTTTTTTAAAAAAAAAAAAAATGTTAGCTGTTCGAGCACTCCTGACTCTTTAAAAATAAAAAAAATGGTGGGCACAGTGCCTCTTTTCCTGAGGTTGTCACACCTTACATGTAAACAGGGGCAAAATCTCACGTTATTCACAACGCAAGGTCTCCCTCCTCTCCCCTGACCTTTCAGGTAGGTCTGGCTAAGGCTAGAATTGAATCCTCTTTTTTTTTTACTTCTTTCCAAAAGCCATGATTATCGTAACAGCCTGTGGCAATGAGTTCCATAGGCTAACTGAGCACTACGAGAAGGATGTCTTTCGGTTTCTTTTCAAGGCTGAGCATTGCTCCAGAACATCTTCAGTCTCCATTTGGTCTTCATGAGGCCAGTTCAGGCCCTCACAGGATCCGGCCCAGGCAGCCACGGCCTCATCCTCCTTCTTCCGTGAGCAGCTTGCCACAGCAGGGACTTTGGGCTTCATCAACCTTCCCATCTTCGTCGCCGCTCATTTTTCTTGGTTTCCTTAGCAACACGGAGCATTAAGAGGTGGCCGCTGCCGGCGGCTTCCTCTCCAGGGCGCTCAGCTCATGAGCCTGTGGGCTAGCAGTTCATCTGGAGAGGCGGAAGTTGGAGTTAATAGACAGCATTTGGACGGATGGGTCTCTGAACCGCAAGCGTGCTGGGCACCTCTTTATTAACTGGTTACGGCATTCTCAAAAGATTCAATGCCTGTCCGATAAAGCCCTGGCGGAGCCCTAATTTAAAGAGCGGCTGGACCTCAGCCACCTGAGCTGCTGCTTTTCACCCTGCACAAGATAAGGAAGCCACACAATGATGGTTAAGAGTCGGGAGTACAATTCCACGAAGCCAGCCCATTTGCGGCCCATTCCCTGCCTTAAGGCGAGCCTCCGAAATTAACAGCCAGGTCCTGCCTCATTTTAATATCAAGTAAAACAGCCACCACAGATCAGCTACGCCATCTTTGGGGACAACGGCTGGCTCCACACACACACCCCTACACACACCACGTTCCCATCTTATCTTTCTCTTTAGATCTTTAGTTTTTATTAATCTCACCCCAAATGTTTGCAAAGGAGATACTTTCTTCACAGAGGCAGTAGCAATTAGGGTTCACGCAATCACCTTTTCCCAAATGGAAATGCTAGTCCAAACCATGAGCATCCTGCAATAACTTGGCAATGTTTGTTAACCTAAGCTATGGAACTCACTGCCACATGATACGGGGGCTGCTTTAAAAGGGGATTAAGCAAATTTATGGAGGATAGGTCTGTTTATTCATTTATAGCACCATCAATGTACATGGTGCTGTACAGAGTAAAACAATAAAATAGCAAAACCCTGCCGCAGAGGCTTACATTCTAATAGAATCATCATAAAACAATAAGAAGGGGAAGAGAATGCACCAAACAGGCACAGGGGAGAGTAAAACTAACAGTATAAAAGTCAGATCAAAATCAAGTTCTAAAAGCTTTAGAAAAAAGAAAAGTTTTTAGCTGAGCTTTAAAAACTGCGATTGAACTTGTAGTTCGCAAATGTTCTGGAAGAGCGTTCCAGGCGTAAGGGGCAGCGGAAGAGAATGGATGAAGCCGTGCAAGGGAAGGAGAGACCCTTGGGCAGGTGAGAAACATTTATATACCTTCCAACTGGCAGCTACCCTCAGAGTGGTTTACAATTATAAATAAATAAATACAATAATGAAAGTGTAAAAAAATTAAAACGTTTAATTTAAAAAAATAATAATTCAAAAGCCAACATTAAATGTTAATATTCAGAGCATGGCTGGATCTACACTACTGTTTTATAGTGTTATTGAAGAATACTGATAACTGTTGAGGTACATTTCATATTCCATATTCTGCTTTCATAGTGTTATTTCATAGTGTTAACATGGGCGGGAGGGTGCTGTTGCACCATGTCCTGCTTGTTCATCCCTGGCCAATGGCTGGTTGGCCCCTGTGTGAACAGAGTGCTGGACTAGATGGACCCTTGGTCTGATCCTGCAACAGAGCACTTCTGATGTTCTTATTCTACATCATCCAAAAACACTGCAAGAAATGTCACTGTGAGTCCTACGAAGTATAAATGCGCAAGACGAATGCAGCATTACCGTGATGGGATCGTAAAGATAGCGTAGCTCTAGCCTTGGGATTAAAGATGAAAATTGCTGCTGGAAAAGGAGAGCCTTAACCTGGTGTCTAAACATACGTGGTGAAGACACCAGTTGGATCTCCTTGGGATCGGCATTCTCCAGATGTGGGGCGGGGGACACTGCAGAGAAGACTCTTTCCCTGACAGACACCCGTTGCACCATTGTGGGCAGCTCCACCCAGCCTTCGAAGATGATCTTAGCAACTGGGTAAGAACAGGTCTATCAGTGGATATTACCCATAATAGCTACGTGGAACTGCCATATTCAGAAGCAGTGTCTATCTCTGGATACTGGTTGGTGGAGACAAACCAAGGGGCGGATCGCTGCCTTTAGGCTCTATATCCTTTGGCAGAGGTTCACGGAGAAGGACCCCATGGATGATCTTAAGGTCCGGGCAGGTACATATGGGAGGAGGTGTTCCTTCAAATAACCTGGCCCCAAACCGTTTAGGGCTTTGAATGTTAGTACCAGCACTTTGAATCGGGCCCGGACCTAGACTGGCAGCCAATGAAGTTGTAAAAGGACTGGTGTAATGACTCGCCGGCCAGTCCCTGTTGGTAAATGGGCTGCCCTGTTTTGTACCAGTTGAAGCTTCCGGACCGTTTTCAAAGGCAGCCCCACGTATAACGCATTGCAGTAATCCAAACGAGAGGTTATCAGCATGGATCACTGTAGCTAGGCTATCTCTGTCCAGATAAGGGCGCAGTTGGTATATCAGCCTAAGCTGATAAAAGGTGCTCTTTGCCACTGAGTTCACCTGTGCTTCAAGTGACAGTTCTGCGAGGAGAGGGGACAAAAACGGGATGCCCAGCCACACGGGACCAGTCGGAATAAAAGGGTAGGGCGATATCCCAGGGAAAGGGAGGACTGGCGTAATGTGGTCTCGCCGGCCCTGTTAGTAAACGGGCTGCCCTGTTTTGTACCAGTGGAAGTTTCCGGACCATTTTCAAAGGCAGCCCCACATATAACGCATTGCAGTAATCCAAACGAGAGGTTATCAGAGCATGGATCACTGTAGCTAGGCTATCTCCGTCCAGATAAGGGCGTAGTTGGTATATCAGCCTAAGCTGATAAAAGGTGCTCTTTGCCACTGAGTACACCTGTGCCTCAAGTGACAGTTCTGGATCCATGAGCACCCCCAAACTACGGACCCGATCCTTAAGGGAGAGTGCAACCCCGTCCAGGACAGGGCAAACATCGCCGGACAGATGAACCACCCGCTAACAGCACCTCCGTCTTGTCTGGATTGAGTCTCAGTTTGTTAGCCCTCATCCAGTCCATTACCGTGCCCAGGCACTGGTTCAAAACAGCCACTGCCTCACCTGGGTTTGATGAAAAGGAAAGGTAGAGCTGGGTATCATCCGCAATGTAAATCATCATCATCATCATCATCATCATCATCATCATCATCATCATCGTGTATGTAGGGAGTTAATCCCCCACCCACTACCCCGCTTAATAAGGGTTTGGGGCAGACTCACAATTCAACAAACTCCTCCCATCACAAACCATTTGAACCAGACTCATTTGAACGCAGGGGCGAGGGGAGAGACCATGGAAGGGGCACGGCCTCCCTGAGAGTTTCCCTGTAGCATCTGACCTTCACATGGTTGGAGAGCGAATGCAGGACAATATGGTGCAGTTTATAAACGTTTCAAAGAAATAAATGGACATTTGGTTTGATGCAGCAGAGAAGGTCTCAGGTTGCTTTACATGTCTCTAAGCTTCATCCCACGTACCTGTTTCCCTCGAATTATCCCCGTAGCGCTAAACTGTCGGCATTGTTGCTGTTGTTGTTGCTACCGGGCGGCTAGATCCTTTGCATACCAGGAAATGAATTTAAGGGGGGAAATGTAAAAAAAATCATTAAAAAAATCACCAGATGACCCAATCAGATTCAAATTTGGTATGCTTAAAGCTCTCCTTAACATCTATAACTGTGCCAATGTGGATGTCTTTATCTTTAAAACTTACGCAGATGAAAGCATTTGTTTAATTTTCTTCAAATCCTGCTCCTGCGCCCCAGCGGCGGCCCAGAAGATACGCTCGAAAACTAGTATCAAAATACAGCGAATCTTTCGCCTTTATAGCACAATTAAAGCAGGATGCTTGGGAGTACTTCACAATCAAAGCAGATTATAAGCTGGAAAACTTCGGAGTCCTTGCACAGAGTTCGAAGTGACTGCACAGTATAACGCTGGTGTGATTAAGTTTTCTCTCTCTCTCTTTCTGTATTTGGATCTGCTCTTTGTTTAAAACTTTGCTCAGCCTGTTTGCAAGCCTCAGGATAGCACAGAGTTATTTCCCTGCACCCTCCTTTCTTCACCCTTTCTAATGCAAATCTAATCTTTCCTTCATAATCTAAAAAGAAGAGGAAATGCAGGTGGAGTAGAGATTGTGGGGTGTGTGGGAGGGAGAGAAAGAGTAGCAGTTAATCTGTAATAGGGAAGAGGCTCTATTCACAGAAATATATTTTGCACAGCGCTTACTTGGGGGTGGCGTACAGTACATGCTGACACAATGCCAGCTTCTTCTTCGAAGACGTCGAGAACACTGTGAAAACTCCATCACCAGCAGCAGTGTCTAGGGACACACTTCAATTGCTCTGCCACGGCGCCAAATTGTCTCCCTGCCGTCGCGCTTCGCTTAGAATTTGCAGACGCAAGAGCTGGGGTGGAGGGAGCGGAAGCGAGGTGTGGAAAGGAAGAACCCAAGTGGGAAAGAGCTCAGGAAAAACCACAACCAGGGTTTAGAGCAGCGATAGGCAAACTGGTGCCCTCCAGGTGTTTTGGACTGCAAATCAGCCCCAGCTTCCTTGGCCAACGGCCAGGGATTATGGGAATTGTGGTCAAAAACATCTGGGGAGATTCTGGGTTGCCTAACATAGAGGGATTGACCATGCCATTGAGAAGAAGGAAACAGAAAAGCAAAGAGAGGCCAAAGAGCCGACTTTTAAAAGTAGAGTATTAATTATTATCATGCGACGTGCTGGGCTTGACGAATCCAAGGCTGGAGTTAAAATCGCAGGAAGAAACATTAACAATCTCAGATATGCAGATGACACCACTTTGATGGCTGAAAGCGAGGAGGAGCTGAGGAGCCTTATGACAAAGGTGAAAGAAGAAAGTGCAAAAGCTGGGTTGCAGTTAAACCTCAAAAAAACCAAGATTACGGCAACCAGCTTGATTGATAACTGGCAAATAGAGGGAGAAAATGTGGAGGCAATGACAGACTTTGTATTTCCGGGCGAAAAGATTACTGCAGACGCTGACTGCAGCCAGGAAATCAGAAGACGTTGACTTCTTGGGAGGAGAGCAATGACAAATCTTGATAAAATAGTTAAGAGCAGAGACTCCACACTGACAACAAAGGTCTGCATAGTTAAAGCAATGGTATCCCCGTAGTAACCTATGGCTGCGAGAGCTGGATCATAAGGAAGGCTGAGCAAAGGAAGATAGATGCTTTTGAACTGTGGTGTTGGAGGAAAATGCTGAGAGTGCCTTGGACTGCAAGAAGATCAAACCAGTCCGTACTCCAGGAAATAAAGCCAGACTGCTCGCTTGAGGGAATGGTATTAAAGGCAAAACTGAAGTACTTTGGCCACATAATGAGAAGACAGGACACCCTGGAGAAGAGGCTGATGCTAGGGAAAGCGGAAGGCAAAAGGAAGAGGGGCCGACCAAGGGCAAGATGGAGGGATGATATTCTGGAGGTGACGGACTCGACCTTGCGGGAGCTAGGGGTGGCGACAGCTGACAGAAAGCTCTGGCGTGGGCTGGTCCATGAAGTCACGAAGAGTCGGAAGCGACTAAACGAATATTATTATTATTATTATTATTATTATTATTATTATTATTATTCAGAATAGTTAGTGCCAAAACTGTACATGGGATCTTAAAGAACTATTGGGTGCCAGTTCTTTCTTCCTAAATGCCTATGCTGCAATGACGGCAACGTCAAGGAGAGCTTCAGCTATTCCGTGGTCTAGAAATGTAATAAATAAAGAGTTTTTTCTCCGCAGCTGATGCACAAAGGAAAGCATTTATAACTGGATATAGAATCATAAAATCATAGAATAGCAGAGTTGGAAGGGGCCCACAAGGCCATCGAGTCCAACCCCCTGCTCAATGCAGGAATCAACCCTTAAGGTGGATTCCTGCATTGAGCAGGGGGTTGGACTGGATGGCCTTGTGGACCCCTTCCAACTCTGCTATTCTATGATTCTATGATTCTACTTAAAAATAATCCAATGTGCCAAGGCCAAATCACGCATGGAATGTCATGTGCCGTTTGGTGCTGCACCAGTCTCAGAAACCAAACTCAGACCCTTCGCCACGCTTGCTCTGGTGGCTCAACATGGCCTCTCGCTGGCCTACACGCAGTCGTGCAATCGCGCATGGGTGGGTGGCCCTGGAGCTAGGGTGACCCTATGGAAAGGAGGACAGAGCTCCTGTATCTTTAACAGTTGCGTAGAAAAGGGAATTTCAGCAGGTGTCATTTGTATATATGCAGAACCTGGTGAAATTCCCTCTTCATCACAACAGTTGAAGCTGCAGGAACTACACTAGCATGATCAGATACAAAAGAAGGCAGGGCTCCTGCAGCTTTAACTGGTGTGATGAAGAGGGAATTTCACCAGGTGCTGCATGCATCTAAATGACCCCTCCTGAAATTCCCATTTCAATACAGCTGTTAAAGATGCAGGAGCCCTGTCCTCCTTTCCATACGGTCACCCTCCTGGAGCACAGGCCAGCTATCGATCCGTTAAGTGCCTTGGAGCTCCGCCAAGAGACTCCGTGAAGAATTCATCTTGGAGACGGGAAAGCACAAGGCCACAGGCTGAGAAAGCAAGACTCCCCGCCACAGTTTACCAGTTGGATCCTGGCGAGATTCTAATTCGTTCCACATCCCGGGCATCCGTCTCTTCCCATCCAATCCCTTTGCACAAAGCAGCCGCTTCCGCCGCAGAAGATGGCAGGGGTCCCCGTTGCTATGGGAACAGCAGGGAAGGAACGAAGTCGGGCCTATGACTCTATCACAGAGGCAGCCTGCATTACCTGTGCAAAGAGAGGGCCGCCGGGGCCTTGAGACGCGGCAGAAAATGGGGCGAACGGGGCTTCTCTTCCCCCCGTGGAGAGGCCGTGATGCCTAAAGCTGCACCTGCAGCACGTCTGCCTGACACCACACCGTGGAAATCATATGAGCCTTCCCGGGGGGTGGGAATGGAGGCAGCCAGGCATGAGGTTCATCGCTTCCAGGGACGTTCGAAGGATGAAAAATATATGACGGAAACGGTTCAGAGCAGCAGGGCTTCTTCGCGCACATGCAAAGAAGTGGGTCGTGTGTCCGCCCACCTCTTCATGACTCCTGCCTGCCCTCCTCCACAACTGAATTTAGGGTTTCACTGATGGCAGAACTGAAACGGCCCGTTTCCCCCCACCCTAAAAGGCAAAGGTGAAACACGCACACCCCAAAATGTTTGAGGAATATCCCCCAAGTCCCCCAAAAAACTTTCCTCCATTTTTGCACTGTTTGGGAGCTGAAATGGTTCCACACGTCCCTAGATTCACTTATCTTGTGAACTGTCTGGGGCATGCTGGGTCTTACAGTCCAATGTATCCAGGGTTGGGGAAGAAGGCTGCCCTAGGGCTTGTGGAGGCTTCGACCCAGTAGGGATACGCTACACACACACGTGCCCGGATTGTATTAAAATAATAAATCGCTTGAAACATTTCATGGCATGCAAGTTTCTCCTCCAACCCATTGCTGCTGACTCCCAGCACCTGCCGCCTGAGGCAACTGCTTCACTCTGCCTGAGCGTAGGGCCGGCCCTGCATGGCAACATTTGGAAAAGCAGCACCACCTGCTACCGTCTGCCGATCAAGTTGCTGTTACAGGCCCAGGAGCAGGAGATTGATTGCAAAAAACACCCCCCAAAACCTTTAAAAAGCCAACTCCTGCCATTTCAGCACCACAGTGTGCTTTGGTTTGTGTGGTTGTTGTTGTTGGTGTGTGTGTGTGTGTGTGTGTGTGTGTGTGTGTGTGTGTTGTCAATCCTTTCTCTGGGGTATCATAGAACAGTAGAGTTAGAAGGGGCCTACAAGGCCATCCAGTCCAACCCCCAGCTCAATGCAGGAATCCACCCTAAACATCCCTGACAGATGGTTGTCCAGCTGCCTCTTGAAGGCCTCTAGTGTGGGAGAGCCCACCACCTCCCTAGGTCATTGATTCTGTCGTCGTACTGCTCTAACAGAGAGGAAGCTTTTCCTGATGTTAGAGCAGTACAACAATGGAAGATTATCTTTTTTGAACGTATATCTTAAAGGCATAATTGATCTCCAGTGTGGTGTGGTGGCTAAGGTTTTGGACTGAGAGTCAGGAGATCCAGGTTCTAGTCCCCACCCAGCCATAGAAACCCACTGGGTGACTCTGGGCCCGTCACAGACTCTCAGCCCAACCTACCTCACAGGGTTGTTGTGAGGATAACATGGAGAGGAGAAGGATTATGTACACCGCCTTGGGTTCCTTGGGGGGGAAAAGGTGGGATATAAATGTAATAAATAAATAATAACTAAAATCCGTTTTCTGTGGCTTTGGACTAGATAAAAGTTTCATGGACAAGAAGAGAAATTCCGGCCAGGCCTTGCTTTCTGGATTCGTTTATGAAGCAGGCTGTTGCTGTTGTTGCTGTTTAATTACAGAATACCATTTGCAGGCAGATCACTGGAACAGCAAATAAATATTGCAAATCCCAAATCCCCCAGGCAGGAACGTCTGCGCAATGCAACAGAGGCTCTACCCGATTATAAGTGTGTCTAAACAACACGCAGCAACTTTCAAAGTGCAAAGGAGTTGGATGAATTTTTCCATACTTAAGTTCCTACCCATTTGCTGGTTGAATGGCTGCCAGAGCGTACGCAAGAGAATCTTGACACTAGGACAACCATCTTTATTTCTTTTTTAAACCTTTCTGGCAGGGCTCCTGGGCCTTTCATGGTTGCAGAGAAGCAGCAGTTCAACAGGTATGGCGTTTCCCAGCACTGAGGTACAGGTTCAGGAAAAGCTTCTCCTGTTGGGCTACCGCCTGCCACACAGCTAATAAAGCCAAAAGGAGCCTTGCCAGGAAAAAACAAACCAAAAAGGAGACAAACCTACACAGCATCACCCCTGGACATCCATTTGCTTCCATCTACCTTAAATAAAGGGACAATCAGGCAGAGGTTTTCATCTTTTGAATGCCAGCAGCCCAGAAATTTGTGTACATTTGGACGCTCAGAGCACTTGATCACCAAAAGTCTTAGGTCAGGCAACAGGAAACAATACTTCTTGCGCTTGTGTACAAAGCCCTAAACAACTTGGGACCAGGATACCTGAGAGAGCGCCTTTTCCCCTAACCAATTTATTTATTTATTTATTTCACCTCAAAATAAGCAAAGGAGAACCCTGGTCAAGATGGTGATCGACACGGAATAATGGGCTCAAGTGACAGGAAGCCAGATTCCGGCTGGACATCAGGAAAAACTTCCTGACTGTTAGAGCAGTACGACAATGGAATCAGTTCCCTAAGGAGGTGGTGGGCTCTCCCACACTGGAGGCCTTCAAGAGGCAGCTGGACAACCATCTGTCAGGGATGCTTTAGGGTGGATTCCTGCATTGAGCAGGGGGTTGGACTCGATGGCCTTGTAGGCCCCTTCCAACTCTGCTATTCTATGATTCTATGATACTATGCCCAGCTGTACTAACACCTCTTGCCTAGCCATTATTTTGTACCTGGCCCTGTTTGATGGACCTTGGATGCTATTAAAAGTAGATCCCACAAGCTTCAAGTCTGCCCATCTCTGCCCTATAGAAAGGAAAGGAAAGGAACCTCTCGTGCAAGCACTTGAGTCATCGCTGACTCCTAGAGGGACGCCTGCTTTCGCTGACGTTTTCTTGGCAGACTTCGTAGCGGGGTGGTTTGCAACTGCCTTCCCCTGTTGTAATTGCCTTTCCTCCAGCTAGCTGGTTACTCATTTTACCGACCTTGGAAGGCTGAGTCGACCAGAGCCGGCGGCCTGAGAACCAGCTTCCGCTGGGATCGAACTCAGGCCGTGGGGAGAGTTTCGGCTGCAGTAAATGCCGCTTACCACTCTGCGCCACACGAAGGTCTGCCCTATAAGAAACCTGAAAATGGGACATTTTTTATTTTTATTTATTTATTTATTTATTACATTTTTATACGGCCCAATAGCTGAAGCTCTCTGGACGGTTCACAAAAATTAAAACCATAATAAAACCACCAACAGGTTAAAAGCACAAATACAAAATACAGTATAAAGAGCACAACCAGGATAAAACCACGCAGCAAAATTGATATAAGATTAAAATACAGAGTTAAAACAGTAAAATTTAAATTTTCGTATATTACGTTCCACCTAAAGCTATTTTTTATATTATCCTTTTCTGCAATTCCTGCATTCGATCTAGGTTCACAACTGTTACAACAATATACCAAAAAAAAATTCAAAAATGAACAAGTCATCAAAATGAGTCAAATAAACAAAGCAATACTCAATTCTTAACAATTCATTATTCTAGAACCATCGCCACTAGAGTGGAAGCATTAAATGAAAAGACGTTAGCAATCATGTTCTCAGCCTAGCAAAATTCGCCAGCAGATCTCAACAGCAATAGAAAAAAGTGAAAGCCTGCAAGTCAATAAAAGAATTCCCAGTACAATCAGATAATAAAACCAACAGCAACTAACTAGAAAATGCAATACCGGGGCTAAACGCATGACCCAGAGTGAGATGACGAAAAAAAATTAATAAACACAGAAACAGCATCAAAATGTTTGACGTCTAACACATTCAAAACACGGGACAATGGCTCAAAATAGTATGCTCCAGCACAAAGGAAGCCAAACCACAGAGGGAAAAGAATGCAAAAAGAATGCTATTCCCATTTTTTAAAAACTTGCATCATCCAGATCTCTGCTCGCCCACTGTGCTGAGGCCTCACTCATTCATGGATGGGGGAACCAAAATTGACAAGGCATTTTCACAACAGACTGTAAGCTGAAATCTGGTACACAAGCTCACACACACAATCCAAAATACTGCAATTTCTAGAGGAATTGCAAATAGTTTATCCACTCTCAACCAAATCTCTCGAAAAGAGCTACCCTCATACTAAAAGCCCAGCAATCCAGAAAAGAGCAAACCCACAACACGGTCACTGAACAAAACGGGGTGTGCTGTGGGAGAGACTGAAATCGACAATAACTGAAAACAGGCAGCGGTCAGGAACATATCTATGCATGAAAAATGCAAATGCTCTGTTTAGTATCGTTAAAGTGGGTGGGGAGAAAGAAAATCTAGCCACTAGAACCCCCTTTTGCTTGTCTTCCTGACAAATATTTGTCTCCAAATAAAGATCATGTTAATAATAATAATAATAATAATAATAATAATAATAATAATAATAATTCTATTTCTTACCCGCCTCTCCCTTTGGATCGAGGCAGGGAACAACATTAGTACAACAAATCAACACATCTTAAAAATTCTTGGTTTCACATTCATCTGGGTAGGCCTGCTGGAAAAGGCTAGTCTTTAAAGCTGTCTTAAATTCAGAGCGAGAGTTAAAAGTTTACGAATCTCCTCCGGCAGGCCATTCCACAATCTGGGAGCGGCAGACGAAAAGGTCCTCTGGGTAACAGTTGTCAGCCTAGTTTTAGCTGACTGAGGTAAGTTCACCCCAGAGGACCTGAATGTGTGGGGCAGATTCTACGGGAGAAGGCGATCCTGCAGGTAACCTGGACCCAAACCATGTAGGGCTTTAAAAGTAATGACCAACACTTTGTACTTCGCCCGGAAACTAATTGGCAGCCAGTGAAGAGATTTTAAAACTGGAGTAACATGGTCACCCCTAAGTGTACCGGTGACCAACCTGGCTGCCATATTTTGAACTAGTTGAAGTTTCCGAACTAGATACAATGGTAGCCCTATGTACAGCGCATTGCAGAAGTCGAGCCTCGAGGTTACTACCGCATGCACTACTGTCTTTAGGTCTTCCAACTCTGGAAAAGGGCGCAACTGGCACAACAGCTGAAGCTGATAGTAGGCACTCATGGCCATCGCATCTATCTGGGCTGCTATTTGGAGCGACGGATCCAGGAGCGCCCCCCAAGCTGCAAACACAGGCTTTCAGGGGGAGTGTAACCCCATCCAGAACCGGTTGACACACCTCCAAACCCAGGTTGGGGCCTTTGACAGCGAGCACCTCTGTTTTGTCTGAATTCAGCTCCAGTTTGTTTTTCCTCATCCAGCCCATTACCGCCTCCAAGCATTCATTCAGAAGAGACGCACTATTCTCAGCTGACGCTGTTATGTTGTGTCACGAGTGTGCAATAAATCGCTCGTGTAGCTACTTCTCACATGCCAAATGTATCACCAGGATCTCAGTGGGCATCTCCCCTCCCTCACCATTTGGATCTTGAATCCTAATGGGTAGCAGAGCAGAAACCAAAAGGTAATTGGAGAGTCTAGGGGCCTTGCTAGACCTACCTGATAATCCGGTGGGGAGTCGGGGTGAGGCCGCGCTGCAGCTAGCGCAGGCCGTCACCCCTAGCTAGACGTAAGACTCGACGGGGTAAGGGAAAGCCCCGTCGCGTCAACCATTTTTTTTTAATTAAAGGGGCCATGTACGCAGGAGCGCACCAACGGAAAGTTAAGGCTTTTTTAAAAAAAAACCAAAGGGTTCCCCGCTCCCCCTGCCCCCGATTCCCCCCCACAATGTCTGATGCCCCCCATGCCCGCCCACTCGCCCGTCCTCCCCCCGCTCGCCATGTCCGCCCCATGCTCGCTCGCCCGTCCTCCCCCTGCTTGCCATGTCTGCCCCCCGCTCGCTCGCCCCGTCCCCGATCTCCTTACCCTGGCCCCATTCTTCTTCCCCCCCGTCCGCCATGTCTGGTGCCCCCCTGCATGCTCGCCAGCACGCTCGCCATGCCCGCCCGATCACCCGCCCGCCATGTCCAATGCCCCCTCCGCATGCCCCCCGTCCGCTCTTTCCCCCCCGGCCACCATCTCCCCCCCCATGATTTTACACACACCCCCGACCCGATGGGCACAGCGCTCCTATGGAGTGCTGTGCCCAGTGCGTGGCTTCTCCCAGCTACTCGCGAGTAAGCAAGCAGCCGGGAAAAGCCGCGGAAGTAGCTAGACCTTCCTCAGCCCCGGGCTGAGCCTGGGGCTGTGGAAAAACCAGGCCACAAGCGGATCCGGTTATCCCGGGTCAAGGGAGGCTTTAGCCCGGCCTGACCCCGGGATCCCCTGTGTGTCATCTGCACGTACAGCAGGGAGCCTGGGCCTCGCACTGGGCTAAACCCTCGTCTAGCAACGGCCTGGGCTTCAGAACATGCCTCTCAGCTGCCGAGTCACTTCCAATCTGGATCTACCCGCTTGGTATTTACAAACTATGAGAGCCAC